>NW_024070201.1:48850486-49092608 GCF_014754425.2 Oryx dammah | reverse complement strand
GGAAGTTGCTCGTGTCCGACTCCTAGCGACCCCATGGGCTGCAGCCCACCAGGCTCCTCCGTCCATGGATTTTCCACAAGAGTACTGGCGTGGGGGGCCATCGCCATTGCCATTGCCACTGTCTTACTTTCTGTGTCTGTGAATTTCACTACTCTAGGAAACTTATATCGCTGGTGGTAAAGAACCTGCCTGCCAATGCAGGAGATGTAAGAGATGCAGGTTCAAGCCCTAGGTCAGGAAAAAAGATCCCCTTGAGGAGGCATGGCAACCCACTCCAGTATTCTTGTCTGGAGAATCCCATGAACAGAGGAACCTGGTGGGCCACAGCCCATAAAGTCTCAAAGAGTCAGACACACCTGAAGCGACTTAGCATGACGCAGGAGGAACCTTATATAAGTGGAATCATATAGTATTCGTCCTTCTGTGACTAGCTGATTTCACTTAGCATAATGTCCTTAAGTTAAGGTTCATTCATGTAGCATATAGAATTTTCTTCCTTTTTAAGGCTGAATAATAGTCCATTGCATATGTGTATATAGTCATCCATTTATGGACATTTACTTGTGTTGCTCCTACCTTTCAGCTATTGTGAATAGTGCTGCTATGAAAAGGAGTGTTCAAATATCTCTTTGGGACCCTGCTTTCAATTTCTTTTGGCATAAACCCAGAAGTGGAATTGCTGCAGCATATGGTTATTCTAATTTTAGTTCCCAGACACCATTTTAGCCTCACAGGAAATGCAACAGGTTCTGAGAGTCTCAAGGTCTTGGTTGTGAATTGGTAATAGACTCTTGCTTCCTGCCTCCAACACCCCAGCTCTTTGTATCAAATGGGTTTGCACTCATACCTCCAAAGAAATCACATGGTAGCTAAGAGAAATGATGCATGTGAATTTAAAAGAGCTGTATTAAGCTTGATTTACTTTCCTCTTTCCTTTGTGTTCTTTTAGACAAATGAGCACACAGGCAGGTGGACTGGCTCAGAGAAATTATAAACTGATAGTCTGAGATCAATTTAGGCTACAGATGTGCTTTATGTGGCCTATAAAGGGTTTCATACCTTTAAAGGGCTGTATCATTTTTTTTGTCTTTAAAAATTTAAATTAAATTTTTATATCGGTGTATAACTGAGTTACATTGTTGTGTTCATTTCAGGTGTAAAGCAAAGTGTACATATACACTTTGTTCAGTTGTACATATAAATATATCCATTCTTTTAGAGATTCTTTTCCCATAAAGGTTATTACAGAGTATTTTTTAAATAAATTAAAAAAATAATTTTTAAAAATTTATTTTTGACTGTGCTGGGTCTTCGTTATTGCGCAGGCTTTTTTCTAGTTGTAGAGAGTGGGGGCTACTCTCTAGTTGCAGTACACAGGCTTCTCATTGCAGTGGCTTCTCTTGTTGCTGAGCCTGGGCTCTAGGGCAAGCTCAGTAATTGCAATTTTGGGCTCTAGAGCATGAATATTTGTGACTCAGTCGTGTCTGACTCTTTGCGACCCCGTGGACTGAAGCCCACCAGGCTCCTCCGTCCATGGGATTCTCCAGGCAAGAATACTGGAGTGGGTTGCCGTTTCCTTCTCCATGTATATTTATTCATTTATTTGCCTGTGCTGGGTCTTGGATGCAGCACATGGGATCTTCCATTTTTGTCGCAGCACTTAGGATCTTTAAATTGCTGAATGTGAATCTAGTTCCCTCACCAGGGATCAAACCCAGGCCCCCTACCTTGGGAGTGCAGAGTCTCAGCCGCTGGACCACCAGGGAAGTCCGTTGAATTGTCTCTGGAAGAATGAGAAAGTCAGTCATGTGAGGGAGGGGGTCATGTTGACGGGAGGCCCTGGAGGGGAAGAGAGTGTTTTAGGTAGAAGCCACAGTAGCTAGGAGGCATGGGAGGTGGCTGAGATTCCAGGTGCTTGAGGAACTTAAGACCAGTGTTACCGAAGTTTAATAAGAGAGTGGGAGGGTGGTAGTAGATGACGTCGGAGGTGTATTTTTATATTAACAGCCTAACTCTTAAGCCTGGCAGCTGTTGGGCAAATCCGTGTTCCCGATCTTCAGAGGGCCTGCTCAGAACAGGTAGCTGGCTTAGCACTGTCAGGGGAGGGCCGGGGCCTAATCCCTTCTCCTGCCGCCGGTGCCAAGGACAGGGCAGGGCACAGAGCAGGTTTCAGTAAAGATCTGCTGACAGCACACTTGAGAAGAGAACAGGAAGTGCAGGCTCAGTTGAGGGAGGCCCAGACGCTTCTCCCTCTTTATAGGGGCACTCGTTCTCAAGTCGCTAACACCCTCAAGCCACACACAGAGCTGGGAGAGTGAGATGCAGGGAGGAACCTACACAGTCCCTACCCGCGGAAACCTGAGGGGAGGGGGTTGGGGAAGGGTAGGAAAACGGGCTGAGAGAGTTAAGGGAGGGTATCCTACTTAGCTTGGATTCGGGGGGGGGCGCCGTTGGGGGGGAAGGTCAGTAAAGGCAGATATGGGGCCCTTTGGCCATTTAGGAATGTGTGGGGCCATTTAACCTATACTGGTTTGGACGCTTCGCTTTGTTTTCTGGCATCATTCCTTCTGAAAACACTAGCAGGCCCCAATGGGCCTCCCCCGGGGCGGGTCCTCGCTCTAATTCCCCAGCTCTCTGCAAAGGGGCAGGGCCTCCCAACGAGCTCCGATCCCGGCCGCAGAACCTAGCTTTGCCCGCCAGGGGCCGCTGCACAGGGGTGACTAAGCGCGCGGGTTCCTAAGCTGCAGAGAGGCGGAAGCCGATTGGCTGCGGGGCGCGGCGAGAGGGGCGGAGCCTGGGATGCCGGCCGGGAGTAGGGGGCTGGGAACGCGCCCCCGGCTGAACCGGGCCGGGTCGTTGTCGCCTCGGGCAGTACCGGGCGGCAGTCGTAGTGTCCAGGCCCTCTGCCCTGCCCGGCTCTAGAGCTGAGGCGAGTGGATCGGCACCGAGGCCCGGAGATCCGGGCTACTGTCATCATCGCCGCCGCCGCCGCCGCAGGCCTGGGTTACCTGAGCGACTTGCGTGTCAGCGCCCGCCAGCCCGTCCGTTTGCGGGCGGTTAGCACGGGAGAGACTAGTGGGCGAAAGGGAGGCTTGGGACCCGACCCTTGGCTGGGGAGAGGGTGGTAGCGGAGACTAGCGCGGGTCGGGAGAGCCCTCCGGGGTCTGCGGGCGCCGGGTGGCTGCCTACAACAGGTTATTCCGGGATAAACCCAGCGCTGGGGCGGGCCCGGGCTTCGCTGGGGGCCGGGCGGCGCTGGGCGGGCCTGCGGGAGAGCACGCCCCCGCCCGCCCCGGGCCCGCCCCGCGCCTCCCGCCCGCACGCCCGCGAGCCTCTATCCCGGGCCTGGCCCGTGCGCGTCCGCCTGCTGAACCTGGGCACCGCCGGCCGGGGCACGGGACTGGGCGGGATCGCTGACCTCGGCCTTGGAGGCCTGGGATCCCCGAGCCGCCCGCGCCCGCGGTGGCCTCGGAGTCGCACGCCCTCCCCGAACCTGCGCTGCTCGAGGATCCCCGGCGGGGCGAAGCCAGGTGCCCCCTTCTTCTCCTCCTTTCTCTCCCTCCCCCACTCCGGTGCCCGCGAGAGGTCCCGCCTGCTCACCCTCTCCCCAAGGGGTGTAGCCGGCTGCGGAGCGGACAGCGGCTCCGCGGCCACCTAGTCCAAACTCTCCGGAAGCGGCTCGAGCTGACAGGGCACTCAGGCCGTCGCAGCTCCAGCGGACCCACAGTTGGGCCGGAGACGCCGGCCTTCCTCCCGCTCCCAAACTTGGAGCACTTGACCTTTGGCTGTCGGAGGAGGCAGACTCGCGGGTGGCTGGACAGCTGCAGCACCTCGAGGGCATCTTGCCTGGGGTTCCAAGACCGGGCTCCCAACTTTGCCTCTGAGATCCTGAGGTGTTTCCATCGGGCGCATGTTGACTGAGACCTGGAGTCATGGATGTGTGCGCTCGTCTTGCCCTGTGGCTTCTTTGGGGGCTCCTCCTGCATCATGGCCAGAGCCTCAGCCAAAGCCACAGCGAGAAGGCGACCGGCTCGGGGGCCAATTCTGAGGAGTCCACTGCAGCAGGTAAGGTCTTGCCACGGGCAAGAACTGAGTTGCCCAAGTGGGGAAGTTTGAACAGTCGATTTCTACACTTGTGATTGATGGAGGACCCACTCATGGCCCTGCCAGTTCTTAGGAGTCCAGGGAGTTCTTTCCGTTCAGGAGCTACTGCTGATGTCTTTGTCTCTTGAACAACTTTCTTCATCCCTCCTCAGGATGTCTTTTGTTGGCAGAGAAAGGCGGTTTGCTTCTGGCACACCTTGGCCTTTCAGATCAGCAAGTCAAGACCCTGTCTCAGGATTACTTGCCTGGAATAATGGCCTGGGCAGATGATAAGTCTGTTGCTCTTGGCCAGTTTCAGCACTTGGCAGCACAGGGGAGGTTGAGGCTACTTGGACTGGGCAGGGAAAGTCAGGATTGAGCCAGCTTTATTGCTCTGTAAGTTAGTGTTGAGGTGTGCCTTGCTATTCCAGTGAGCGTGGGAACCCTATTTCCTCCCTGCCCTTAGGTAATCTGCTGTCTCCTAGCTGTGCCCATTTGAAATATCAAAGCAGTTCCTTAGATGGAATGCTTTTTACCACTAGGGAGTTAAATGGACTTTTCTTGACATAGGCATGATATAATTCCTGGGATCACTTGTTGACTTACTCTGTCTCTTCTGACTGATGATGTAGGAGTTCTGTGATGTTTTCGATCTGTCCTGCTTTTTCCTGTGTGCTCATGGAGCCTTGTCAAAAAAGTAGGAACCCTGGTGCTCTGTTGCAGAGAGAAAAAAAAAAAGCACCTTTAAAATTCAGTTGTTTTACACAAGGCTTAGAAGGAATCCAGTTTTTTACCCTCATGTCTCTCACCCTGTCACTGGGATCTGCCCAAAGCAGTGGGCTGCAGAGTAAGGAGAATTTATAGCTGGGTTCTTCCTACGGGTGGGCAAGCTCAAGTGAGGGGTCGCCTCCGTGAATACCCATTGATACAAGGAGGAAAAGGAAGTGTCATGGTGGCCAGGAAGTTTCATGGATGGATTCTGGGGCTGACTTTGGTGGTAGACCCTTTCTTAGGTAATCCCCCTTTAAGTTCCTTGACTGGGCTGGGTGTGATTATAGGTACCTCAAGGGTTGACTTACAAGTGAGGCCAGAAGTTGCCTTATGTATAAGTATGGCACCTAGGATGTAGCTTTGAAGATAGGACCTCCTTGCATATTAATCCTGTTTCTCCACACATTGTCTCCTTGGCCCCTGAAACTAACTGAAAGCTTGGTTCTCACTGGGCTGTGAAGGGGAAAACTAGTAGGCCGATGTAGGTCAAACTGTGAAGAAGACTTGAGGAGCATTTCTGCTGTCCCAGTGACATCCCTGTTTGTAACTAATAATATGTTCCTTTTTCACCCTAAAATATGAGTGCCTGATGTAAAATGAATATATATATATATATTTTTTTTGGTCAGCAAGGAACCATTTGTATATTTTAGACACGTGCTAAAAGGGATGAAGTTTTGAATTTAGGCACTAGCTAGCTGTCAGGAAGATTTGTGTGTTTGTGTATGCCATAGGTAAGAGGCATTCCTCATCTCTCATAACCACCCCTTGAATGAAGCTTACGGAGACAGCCCTCCACACAATGTATTTTAGAGGCCTGGTTATGTTGATTATACTAAAGCTTCTCTCTCTCTCTCTTTTTTTTTTTTCCCACTCAGTTCAGAAATTACTTTCTGTTGTCACAATAATATTGAATCCCAGGCAGGAAATCTTAGAGACCCAGGTGCTGGGAATGGCTATGGTTTGTGGTAAACTGGAGGCCCCAGCACTGTTGTTCTGGTAGGTTGTCCCTTTGCGCCTGTCTGGGACTTTGTTTCTGACTCAGATAGGAACTCGTTTTTGCAGAGAGGTGGTCTGGGCTCATGGACTGGATTTGGTGAGGAGCTTTTTACATAGCTTTTCGATTCCCTCTGTATCCTCAGAACACAGGAGTTTTACTTAGCCTTAAAACAGCCACTTTTCTAAGTCATATTCAACATATCTAGTCAATTTGTATGTTTTCTAAAGTTTGTATGTTACAAACACACAGCTCTTTTTCCCCACAAGTCTTGCAAATGCTCAATTAGAATGTGGGGCAGGTGGTATTATCCCCGTTTTTATTGTTGAAGAAACTGGGTCCTATGCTCAGTTTTCTAATTCTTAAGACCTAGCCTTCTTCCAACTTCGTAGGCCCTGCGCTGTTAAAGGAGCACTAAGCAAGGGCAAGACAATGTTAGTTTCCTCCTGGTGAGTTAGTGGGCCCTAATGAAAGCCAATAAAAAGGCTGTATTTTTCTCCTCTGGAGGGTCTTCTGCAGGGACCAGAAAATTGCATTTTTTGTCTTGTTGGATGTATATGCCTATCATAAAGGTCTGGCTCTCTAGGGAAGGCAGTGCGCTGCTAGAACTTACTGAACTGTAGAGAGGCCATTCCCGTCACTTCTGACTCTTTGGTGCCTGTATACCCAGCTGTGCTAAATTACCTTTTCAGTAAAGATCTGTGCTTGATGGTGGTGCTGCTCTGGGGCTGGCACTTGTGAAACTGGCCTGAAATTGATGCTTGGAACCTCCCTTAGTCTCTGGACCCGTTGTCTCTAGAAACTCAAAATGTTTCCTGCAGAATGTTTGTGAGGGGTCCCACCTGAGTCTGTGGTTGTGACTGCCAGTGTTGGTTGAGGGCCTCTCCTCAGGAACTGTGGTTTGACTCAGCGGAGCTAGAACAGGGCCTTGGAGGAAAGGCATCTAGGCAGTCTACGGAGTGCAGGTTGGCTTCTCAATCAACTGCTAATGGAGTGGGAGGCCAGAGTCCTGCCTGCCCACCCAGCTAGCTGCTGCTGCCTCCAAGGCTATAAATGGCCTGGCCATCTTGGTGGCTATGCTAATTTTAGCTGAGGGTAGCTCCCGGAACTGGATGGGGGCCAAGAGCAGGTGGGTGGGGCTTGGCTGAGACTAATACTGGGGGATGGGCAGAGGGTCACTCTAATCCTAGGACGGCTAGGACATCATCTGCACCCACACCTCAGCGCTGACAGTCATCCTTAACTAGGTTAATTTATTTAGCAAACACTGGACAGTGCCAGTTCATGTGCTCTTTATTCAGCAAATATTTGAGTGTCTGCTCTGGGCCAAGCTCTGTGTTTGGTGTTGGGAGGTTATTTATTTAAATATTTGTTTGTTTGCTTATTTATTTATCTGACTGTGCCAGGTCTTAGTTGCGGCATGCGGCGGGATCTTTGGTCTTTGTTGGGGCATGTGCCATCTTTAGTTGCTGTATTCGAGCTCTTAGTTGCAGTATGCAAACTCTTAGTTGTGGCATGGAGGATCTAGTTCCCTGACCAGGAGTGGAACCCCGGTCCCTTGCATTGGGAGTCTTAGCCACTGGACCACCAGGGACGTTCCGGTGTTGGGATGGACAAAACAGACATGTTCTGTGGCCTCATGGAGTTTACAGTCTAGTGGGGAGATAGAAAATAAATAAATAAATGTAGTATCTAGTGGTAGGTACTGTGGAAGAAAACATGCTGTGGCAGAGAATGAGAAGAGGAAAGAGAGCTAGCTAAAGTAGGAACCTAGTGCCTGGTAAGACATTAATAACATCACTAACATCAACAGTAATAGCAACTGACATTTTTTAGTGCTTACTGTGTGGCAGGCACTATTCCAAGCATTTTATTTCTTTTAATTCTTAAAACCATTCTGTGTGCTTGGTATTATCTCTGTTTTATAAGTAAGGAAATGAAATCATAAAGAGGTCAAGTAACTTGTCCAAGGTGGTGCAGATAGTAGGGAATAGAGCCAGAATTTGAACCCTGGCAGTATGACTCTTCTCTCCACCTCCACCTCAGCCACTGGGTTATACACTCTTTCAAAACTTTGTGATAAAGGCTATAGTAGAGGTATGATATATACATACAGAAGGCTGTGGGAAGCCCAGAGGAGCAAGTGACTAACCCTGCCTGGGAGAGCTGGGGGAGGCTTCTCAGTTTCCTCCATAATTTTTCTCAGATCTTGGGGAGATAAAAAGTGGTTGCTTAACTCAAAAGTTCAGAGGTGGAAACATCAGTTAGTTCAACTTATTTTTTACATGTGAGGAAACTGATGTCCAGGGGGCATCACACAGAAATTCCACAGTGGGTTATTAGTAGAACTAGACAAAGACCTTTGAGTCAGGGACCCAGGCTTAATCAGTTATTCAAACCACAAGTCCAATTGGAAGGAACCTAGGGCTACAAAGAAGTCCAGTTTGGGAGTGGGGGTGGGGATATATATTTAGAGAATATTAAATACAACATAATGCACAAGTTTAATGAAGCAAGCAGGGAAGACTGTAGGCTAAGGATTAAAAGAGCTCTGCGTGGGCTGAGCTAGGCTAAGGTGGCTGGGGAGGGCTTCCTGGAAGGAGGGGTTGCTGCTGCTGCTGCTAAGTTGCTTCAGTCGTGTCCGACTCTGTGCGACCCCATAGACGGCAGCCCACCAGGCTCCCTCGTCTCTGGGATTCTCCAGGAAAGAACACTGGAGTGGGTTGCCACTTCCTTCTCCAATGCATGAAAGTGAAAAGTGAAAGTGAAGTTGCTCAGTTGTGCCCGACTTCGTGACCCCATGGACTGCAGCCTACCAGGCTCCTCCATCCATGGGATTTTCCAGGCAAGAGTACTGGCGTGGGGTGCCATTGCCTTCTCCGGGAAGGAGGAGTTGGGCGGAGGCAACAGAGAACCTGGTGGGGAGTAGCCTGACTTGGGGATTGCTGGAGGAAAGGAGGTATTGTAAAGATCTGGAGCACCAGTGTGAGCCTGCGGGGTCTCTCTGGCGGCTGAACAATAACTGGGCAGAGTTATTGCTTCATAGTTGGCCAACTACCTCACATGGAGGCCAGTAGACAGGAAGATTGCAGTGATGTGTGATCTGTGGCAGATCTGATAGCTACTATAATTTTGAAGTAATGATGATTGTGTATAATATTTGGAGATGTCTTCACCAATGTAATGTGGCATGGGAATGTCTGTAATTTCTGTTGGTGACAAAATCGTAGGTGGTGCTAATAATATTGTGGTTGGTTTTAATATATAATTGAAGGAAATGCTAACTTTCAGTAAGATAATACTGAAAATAGGATATAATTTCTTTCCCATTCAAATTTACAAGCCCTCCTGAATTCTTCTCACGGGCCCCTTAGGAATGTAGAGCCTTCATGCTAAGAACTCCTGTTCTCTGACAAGGAGGGGATGAGGTCTTACAGGGAGGGTTTCCTAGGTCTCCAAAGGACTTGGCTTTGAGCCCCAAGGGGCCCTTCATTTCCTGCTGAGTGGCTTTGAGATACAGTCCTGAGTGACTGCACGGGCATACTACTCATGTGGTATACTACCCTTTGTGAGGAATGATTCTCCAGGAGACCCTGTAGCTCTGGCTGTCACACTTTTTGGGAGAGAGAAAGATACCAAACTGGGTCTCCAACAGAGCTTTCTTTATTTTGTTACTGCTAATTAAAAAAAAAAAATTACAATCTATGAAGATATACAACTAAATATAAAGAATAATGCATTGAATACCCATGTGCTACCACACAGTTTAAGAAGTCAACTAATAATAATACAGAGCTTTCTTTATTACCCCTGGATACTACATATAAAGTTCTAATGTAACACATGGCACATTGTACAGATGTTTGCTCTTTTGCAAGTATAAGCTCTTTGTGGAAGAAGGGAGGAGGGGTTGTACTTTGTCTATCTCTGTTTTTATTGGGTCCAACCTAAAACTCTATTAAAATTCGTTAGAAAAGCTGGAATCAGGACCTGTTTGAATGGATTGCACTTTCTCTCTTCCTTTTAAAGCTTTTCATATATCTTGGTACCCATTCTGGGCTTTTCCTCAATCTTGGAGGTGTTGCTCACCCAGAGCACTCAGATCTGTTTCTGTTTTCAATGTATTGTTTTATGTTATCCTTAACTTTGGAAGTAGGTAGAGCTGTTTTTATTATTATGCCTGTTTTTTTTTTGGCTGCACCACGCAGAAGGCAGGATCTTAGTTCCTGACCAGGAATTGAACCCATGCTCCTTGCAGTGGAAGCATGGAGTCCTACCACTGGACCACCAGGGAATTCCCATTAAGACTATTTTAAAGGTGAAGGATTTATAACTGAGAAAATTGTGTTGTTGGTCACATAGCTAAAAGGTGGCAGGCTCAGAACC
This sequence comes from Oryx dammah, assembly GCF_014754425.2. Lineage (NCBI taxonomy): Eukaryota > Metazoa > Chordata > Mammalia > Artiodactyla > Bovidae > Oryx > Oryx dammah. The sequence continues at coordinate 49,082,371 of NW_024070201.1, read as the reverse complement.
CTAACTCTGGGGATCAGTGTATCCAGCCCTTGTTGTTTTTATCAAAACACTATATCTGTCAGTGTATCCTTAACCAGTCTGGCTTGCAGAGCTTAACCTCAGTGATCTGGCCATGCTGTGCTTAGTTGCTCAGTCGTGTTTGACTCTTTGTGACCCCATGGACTATTGCCTGTCAGGCTCCTCTGTCCATGGGGATTCTCCAGGCAAGAATTCTAGAGTGGGCTGCCATGCCCTCCTCCAGGGGATTGAACCCAGGTCTCCTGCATTGCAGGCAGATTCTTTATCATCTGAGCCACCAGGGAAGCCCTGGTCTGGCCATAGCTGTGTTAACAAAGGGGTTTGAATAGTCTAGTCACCTATCATAAAGTGCTGCTTTGGAGGATGGTGGAGTCTATAATCTTATCAATCATGCTGCCCTGTTGGAGAGTTTTGTGTATGTGCCTCCTTGATATAAACTCCTCAAGGGTTAGTACAAAAAACTTCTAGAAAAAGACTGCTGCTGCTGCTGCTAAGTCGATTCAGTTGTGCCCAACTCTAAGCGACCCCATGGACTGCAGCCCACCAGGCTCCTCCGTCCATGGGATTTTCCAGGTAAGAGTACTGGAGTGGGGTGCCATTGCCTTCTCTGCTAGCGAAAGGCTAGGCGTGTGGTAAACTTTACATATTGTAGAGGTTGTAAAACTGAATTGGAGGGGATTTATTGTCTGGTTCTGTTTCTCCTGTAGGTTACTAGGCACTTGCTTAGAAATTTAAAAAAATTTTCCTTTGAAAGGGTTAGATAAAGTCGAAGAAATAAACTTTACTTCTTTAGAAAGTTCACTGCTTTAGGATTTCTCACTTTTTGGGAATTCCCTGATGGTTCAGTGGTTGGGACTCGGCACTTTCACTGGCGGGGTCTGGGTTCAGTCCCTAGTTCTGATCTCTAGTCGGGGAGCTAAGATCTTTCAAGCTGTGCGATGAAGCAAAACAAATGAACAAAAAGAATTTCTCATTTTTTGGTTTTGTTAAAGAAGTCATTCAGATCAGTTTGAGTGCAACAGCCTCATTTCACTTGGAAGAAGTTTGTCTAGGATTTTAAAGAAACCAGACTTTTATTGTTGCAGCCCTTACCAAGAGAATGCAGTTAAAAGTAGCTGGAAACTGTCTAATTCCAGAAAGGACTTATGTGTAATGGGGAGGAGAAAGTTGGGAATTGAGGGGGTGGGCCTGGGTAGAAGCCTAGATGAGATGATTAACTTTGGTTGTCAGAAGGATCTAAATTGGCCATAGTCAACAGACATAAATATCTGGATCTAGGGGAGCTTCAGAATTCCAGCTCTGTGGGCCTTGTAGAAGGTAAGTCACTTCACCTGTCTCAGCCTTAGTTTTTTCATTTGTAGAAAGGGCAAAAACCTTAAGGAATAGATTTGTAGCGAGGATCAATTGAGATAACATGTGATGAAAGGGCTTTATAAACTCTAAAGTACTGCACAATTAGGGATAGTTGGGTCCTCTCACCTCAGGTTTGGAGAAGGCAATGGCAACTCCCTCCAGTACTCTTGCCTGGAAAATCCCAGGGACGGGGGAGCCTGGTGGGCTGCCATCTATGGGGTCACACAGAGTCGGACACGACTGAGGTGACTTAGCAGCAGCAGCACCTCAGGTTTATGAGCCTGAAAAGCCTTAGTCAGAACCTGAGTGTTTTATGGTTGTTGTTCAATCGCTTAAGTCATGTCCGACTCTTTGTGACCCCATGGACTGCAGCACTTCAGGCTTCCCTGTCCTTCAGTATCTCCCAGAGTTTGCTCAGATTCATGCGCATCGATGCTATCTAACCATCTCATCCTCTGCTGCCCCTTTCTTCTTTTGCTTTTAGTCTTTTCCAGCATCAAGGTCTTTTCCAGTGAGTTGGCTCTTTGCATTAGGTGGCCAGAGTTTTGGAGCTTCAGCTCCTTTTGGTGGCACCTTTCTAATGAAAGTTATTTCTCTGAACCTGCTGCAGTTCATATTTTACTTCAGGTGTACCGTCTAGACTTGTATGGACTCTGGGTGTGAACAAATTAGACCATTAACTCAAGGCTTACTCTGGGCCACAGGAATGCTGTTGATAATGTCTGGGTGCTAGTATTTCAATTTATTTCCGGCCTATACCCCCTTCCTTTTACCGGCTGTAACCACTTCCCTAGCCCCACCTGCAGACTTGAAATGGCTGAGATTGGCCTAGTCCCTACCTGTGTTGATGCATAACAAATTATCCCCAAATGTAGAGGCTTAAAATCGTCAATACTTATTATATTCAGTTTCTGTGGGTTGGGAATCTGGGTGCTGCTTAGCTGGGTGCCTCTGGCTCAAGGTCTCTCATGAGGCTGTGGTCAAGTTGTTGGGCGAGGGCTGAAGGCTCACTGGGGGGCCAGTATTTGCTTTCAAGCTTATTTATGTTGTTGGTAGGCCTTGGGCCCTTGCCACAGGGGCCTTGGCACTGGGCTGCCTCATGACGTGATAGTTAGCTTTCCCTAGGACAAGTGATGTAAGAGGGAGTGCCCACTGTGGAAGCTGTAGTCTTTTCATCACCTAATCTTGCAATTGATGTGCTACAACTTCTGCCATATCCTGTATGTTAGAAGCAAGTCAGTAAGTCTAGCATGAACTCAAGGTGAAAGTGAAAGTTTACTCACTCAGTCATGTCAACTCTTTGTGACCCCATGGATTGTAGCCTACCAGGCTCCTCCGTCCACAGGATTTTCCAGGCAAGAGTACTGGAGTGGGTTGCCATTTCCTTCTCCGGAGGATCTTCCCAACCGAAGGATCGAACCCAGGTCTCCCACATTGTAGGCAGACACTTTACCTGAACCACCAGGGAAGTCCCTTGCTAAAAGAAGCCCTCACTTAAGCTTAAATGGGCCCTTCTACTCCCAGGGGATCATAGAATAGCATGAATACCAAGAGGGTAGGGATCCCTGGGGGCCATCATAGAGGATGCCTGTGACATCATTCTAGGGCCATGATCTTGGGAATAGTGGCTTCTGGGTGCTGAGTCCTCTAAAGTTTTCTCTGACTTCCTTTGCCTGCTCCTTAGAGTCTTGTGGAGTCTTTCTGTACTCCCTTTGGTGGTATGTCTGTTTGGTTCATGTGTGACTTCAATGCTTTGACATGTAGAGTTGACATGGCCCTTCTGTCTGTATTCCTCCCTTGTTTTAAACCCAATTCTAAACTAGATTTTTAGTCTAGGTTCTAGTCATGTCTCCCAACTCCTTGTTTGGTACGTTCAGTTCTGGAGCTCATTGTATAGCTACTGACCTTGGAGCTTTCACTGCCCCAATTTGGCTTTGGAGAGCTAAACATATTAGTGCCATTGAACTGAGAGTTACACATTGACAGCTGGAAAACTTTACTCTGACCTTTTGCGTTGTTGGTGTTGGGAGCCAGGACTTCACATCCTAGTATGTCAGAGTTGGCAGGGCTTTTAAGTACCATTGCTCCTAAACTCCTCAATTGACATATGACAGGAAGAGATTTGCCCAAGGTCTCAGTTGGGTCTATAATCTAATTTTGTCTGATTATCATTCACATGCTGTTCCCACTCTGTGGTGGAGCCTCTTTACCCTAATGCAGCTGGTTTGGGTTGTTAGGAGGTCTGAGACCCATACAGAGGAGGAGCAGAAAGCAGTTGACAATACTGTATAGTGTTCACAGAAATTGCACTGGGCAGAATTGGGGGTATGTCAAGTCAGCACTGCTTCTAAGGAGCTTCCCTGCCCGGCTAGGGAGCTTTTATGTGAGGCACAGAAAAAGAAGCTCAGTAATATCTGTGGCATATGGTGACTAATATCTGCATTCTACGCTCCACTGGCAATCTCAGTTCCAAGCAAGGAGAGAGCTGTTTGTTGGGATGTACAGAGCAGACTTCCTGAAGGAGGTGGGTCAGAGTGCTGTACTAAGATTGTCACCATTGTTTGGCTCAGCTTGTTGCATTATATATAGATTTGGGGCCTCCACAGGCAGGGTAAATGTATCTAAAGCCCTGTGGGGTTGCTCGTGATCACCTGAAAAGTGCCAGGGGAGTGCTTTCTGAGCACTGAGAATTTGACAAAAGCCGTGCCTCTTTTGGCACAACTTGCTAAGGCAGGTGAGACTTGAATAGGGATGGCTGTGGTCCTGTTGTGTTGATCAGAGTACAGCAGATTTATGTCAATGAGAGGCCTGCAAGGAAAAACCTGAAATGAGTCAACAGCACTGTACTTTTGCTTTCTGCTGGGGAGTTTGGACTGGAGATGGTGCAGGCTCTAAAATTCCTCTGCTGCTGCTAAGGCGCTTCAGTTGTGTCCGACTCTGTGTGACCCCACAGTCGGCAGCCCACCAGGCTCCCCCGTCCCTGGGATTCTCCAGGCAAGAACACTGGAGTGGGTTGCCATTTCCTTCTCCAGTGCCAGAAAGTGAAAAGTGAAAGTGAAGTTGCTCAGTCGTGTCCGACTGTTCACGACCCCATGGACTGCAGCCTACCAGGCTCCTTCGTCTGTGGGATTTTCCACGCAAGAGTACTGGAGTCGGGTGCCATTGCCTTCTCCAAAAATCCCTCTAGGGGTGGTGTTTTCCTTCTGGGCCCAGACCGCTTTGCCCACTTCGTCTTCCTCTGTTCCCTTTACATTTTGGCCTAGCGAGGTTTTTTCCTTTGTCCTGATCTGCAGAACGCACCTTATCCTGCTTCTCTTTTGCCTTTATTTACAGATATCATTTTACTGCCTCCCTGAATGTCCTCCCCTCTCCTCCCTAACCTCCCAGTCCTCTGTGAAGTGTTCCCTGCCATTAATGCTAGCCACAAGTTCCCTGTCATCTCTGGACTCCAGTAGCACTTGCTGTCTACAACACTCTGTGCACTTCTCTCCCTGCTTATGCCACTTAAAACAAGAGATAGCCTGATGTGGAATCAAGAGCACTGGGCATGACTTGAGTCCTTACTGACATCACAACCCAAACTTCAGTCTCCTCCCTTGAAAATGGGATTAAAATTTGTATGAAGTGCTTGTATAGCTTTTAAAGCCTTTTTTGTTTGTTTGTTTTTTGCATATTTTTCTCTCTTGAGGGTAAGAGCCATGTCTGTTTTTTTTAACCATAGCACCCATCCTTAGTATCTATCATAGCATGGATCAGAGGGTATGTGCCCAGTAGATATCTGTTGAATAAATGGATGAATAATAATGAGTTGATCTTGGGACTGAATAGTCATGGAGGGAGAGTGCCAAGTAAATTGATATCAGTTCCTAGGAAAAACTTTGACAAGAGTGCTTTGAGGTAAGGGGTAGAGTTCACATGGGGGCTTTCTGAGAAGTTCTGTAGTCATTCAGTGTTTTTATACTGCCTGGTACTTCATCCCTCTTTATTGAGTACCTACTGAAGCTGCACTTGGAGATAGTTATCAGTCACACTGACAACTCAGGGGGCTGGGTCCGCCCTTGACTCTGGCTGGCGGTTTCTATTTGCCGCAGCACTGGCTGCCCTGAGACAGTGGCTGTCGTAGGAGTGGCAGGGCTGAGCTCCTGGAGGCCTGATATGAGACCTGAGGCAGGGCTTCCTTGGGCCCTGCTGCTCTCTGTCCTCGGTTCCATGGACCCTGTGGGTTTACCACAGAGCAAGCATGAGGCAGCCGAATGAACAGAACTGCTCTCCTTAGCCTGTCCTGTGGGATGGAGAAGGGAGCCTTTTTTCATACTGGGCTTGTTGTGCAGTAGGGAGGTAGGATAGTCCGGTGAAGATCACTGGTGTTTTAAATGTTGTCTCTGATTCTGAGAACACCCTGGGCCTCAGAGAACTCCAGCCTGAGCAGATATCACACCAGCTTTCCTTCAAGACACTGGGGAGGGGCCTCTAGGGAGAGTTGGTAAAGGAGAAAAGGCCTAAGAGAGCCAGCTGTGGTGTCAGCATGGTCCAACCCAGACGAACCTGTCCCTTTCTCCATAAGCCGCGTTTACAGAGCTCCTGGCTGCCTTGTATTGAGTTCTGGCCGAGGCAGTGACCAGAAATCTCACTGGCTGGCAGGCCTGAGGCAGGCAGGCAGGCTTCCAAATCTCATGTGCCTCTGATTTTCTCCAGTGAGATTCAGTAGCTATGCTCCTGATTGGCCTCTCTGGGTTATCTCAGGGCTCTCACGAAGCTCTCAGAACTCTCATCATCACTGTGTATGTTAAAACAAATGTGCTAGTGTTTTCCAAGTTCCTGGAGCCAGCGTCTAGAACGCAGGGACCAGGGGAGCTGGGTGCACTTCAGGTATAACACATATACAAGTTAGAAAGCAGCTTGTGTCTGTGTGTGTACCTGGGTACTCAAACTTCAGGTCTTATTTCAAGAAACCTTTGCTGACAAGGGCAAAGTTCGCTGGAGCTCATATTGCATATCACTAAAGAGATAACTGTGTAATTAAGACAACTCAGATAACTTCAATGATAAGAATGGCGATGATAGCTACCATTTATTGAGCACCTGCTGTAGGCACTGTGGTAGGTACTTTACATCTGTGCAACAGCCCTTAAAGGTGGGGCATTTTTCTCATTGTGTAGATGGGGAAACTAACTCTGAGAATTTAAGTAATTTTCCCAAGATGACTAAGCCAGGATTTGAATTTTAGGTTTATCTGACCCAAAGGCCAGTGCTGTTTCTGTTTAATAACTGTAGGAGGGAAGGAGACACCTATATGAGTTTTAGTAGAGATGTGCATTTGGATTAAAAAGTATACAGCTTATCAGACCATTAGTATCATTAGTTTGTTCTGTCACCTAAGGTTCTGGAATAAACTGGGATTAGAATTTGTAGGAGATGGGAGAGGGAGTGAGAAAGTGTATTCACTTATACATTCTGCATGGGAGCCTCATATCGATGAAGAGTATAGCTACAGAGTGCTATGTATTCAGTCTCTAGCCTCCAAAAGTAGCATTGTGGTTGAGCTCTTGTGGATATAAGCTTTGGGATAGGGTCTGTGTATATATATATATAGCGTTCTTCACCTCTTCAGTTAACGTTTAACATGTGTGTTATACCCTGCCTGGGAAAAGGATTGAGTATAATAGGGAAGTTAGATGTGTGCCATTGTTTTTCTTTATCCTAATAAGAGCTCCTCTTTATTGAGCACATACTCTATACCAGGACTGGGTTAAATACTTTCACATACGTGATTTTGTATAATCCTCTCAATGGGTCTCCCATTTTATAGCTTATCATGTAAGGCAATCTAGGTTCAGTGTCCTATGGTCCTGTTGGAAAATGGGATCACTTCCACCTGGAGAGGTCAGGGTTGCTGTATGGAGGAGGAAGTGGCGGGTCTTCAGGTACTCCAGGCAGAAATAGAAGGTTTCCTCTGGCTGGGAAGCATTCCACCCAGAGGAAGTGTCATGAATAAAGGCATGGAGTGGGACAAAGTGAAGAGCCTTTGGACATTAGCTAGTCCAGGTTGGCTGGAGAGTAGCACTTATGATGGAGAGTACTATAAAATAAAGCAAAAAAAGAAAAAAAAAAGACTGAGGAATGATAATGGAGAACCTCAATGTCAGGCTAAAGAGTTCAGACTTGACTTTGTAGGCATTAAGTAGTCCTTGCAGGTGTTGAGTAGGGGAAAGACATGACATGAGTTTTGCTTTAGGAAGATTAATCTCATGGACTACACACAAGGCATTGATGGGATGAGGTTGGAGGCAGGAAGTCTGCACAGGAGACTTTGCAGTTGTTTAAGAGCAGGGATCAGGGTCTGCATTGTGGAGGCACACTCAATAGGACTTAGAGTTTAAGTGTAGGGAGGGAAGAAAAGAGTCAAAACCATGTTTTGAGTGTGGGGAGAAGGTGATGGCACCCCACTCCAGTACTTTTGCCTGGAAAATCCCATTGACCAAGGAGCCTGGTGGGCTGCAGTTGATGGGGTCGCTAAGAATTGGACATGACTGAGCGACTTCACTTTCACGCATTGGAGAAGAAATGGCAACCCACTCCAGTGTTCTTGCCTGGAGAATCCCAGGGGGAGCCTGGTGGGCTGCTGTATGGGGTCGCACAGAGTCGGACACGACTGAAGCGACTTAGCAGCAGCAGCAGCAGTGAGGTCCTGGTGGTGCCAGTAATAGAAAATGGCACCACCAGGACCTCACTGAAGGAGGGCCAGTGCTAGGGTGTGATGACTAGGGGGCTGGTTGACTTCATTGGAAGTGATAGGCAAGGGCTACACTTCACTGTTCTCTAGGAACCAAAGAATTCTCTTCTCTTTGTGCTTGTTTCACTTCACTCCATTTTTGAATGAGTTTTCTGATGCCCAAAGAAGTCAAGGGGTTTGTCTAAAGTCACACAGGAACTACTTGGTGGATTCCAAGTCTGAGAATCCAGATCTCTTGCTTTTACCTGTTAAGCTTCCTAACAAAGCTGGGCCTTTACTGCAGGAAAATCAGAGACTCTTGCAGATAGGAAAACCTGGGTTTAGCTCCAGGCTTTGCCATTTTCCATTTGTGAGACCTTGACCAGGTTGCTTTTCCTCTGAGCCTTAGTTTCCAAATTTGCAGTAAAGAGAGTATTAATCTCTACCTCATAGAGACAATGGAAGATAAGGCACTTCGTAAAACCCTCAAGGGCTGTGTGAGGGTGTTATTCTAGGATTTTGATTTGGTTTGGAGCCATATGTATAGTGAGTATTTTGGCCCAGTAAGAGCAGACTTTAAACTTGCAGTTTTTTGTGGGAGGTCTTTCATTTTAGGCCTCCTAGGCAACTAACTTACCTTCATTTGGGGCTTTCAGATCTGGGAACATGCTATGTTTTCCACAGTCACACATCTCTAATTTTCTAGTGTGAAATGAAGTTGCAGAAGGAACATTAAGTGATTTATACACTTCCAGGTGTTCTTGGCTTGAGAAAAGGTGATTATTATCCCTTTCCCCCAGGCTCTTCTACCAGCCTTCGGCTTCTACCAACCTTCAAGGTCTGTGGGGGCAGAGTGCTAGCTGAATTTAGGCTATGTTTTGAGAGGAAACTCCTGTTAGACTAGAGTAAGCCCTGGCTTGGGACAGAGGTGCCCGGGTACAGCTGTTGGTCAAAGCTAGTGCCTGGAGTCCTCTTGTGGTCATCTTTTTGGTTAGCATACATGTTCTTGAGTCCTCTTGAGATGGGGAGGAGGCTGCTTGGGTATCATCAGGTAGCAGGTCTGGTCTGTGGTTGTGTCCACTCATTGTCATAGGAGCAGGCTTGAAACTGGCCATCTTGTCTGATGTTTTGTCACACACCCTCTCAAGGTTTTCTGATTAATAAAATACCTGTTTACCATTTTGTAGCTTCTGTCTTAAAGCATTTTTTCCCCACTGTTTTTCTTGAACCTTTTTTTGATTTTCTTCCCTCTTTCTAGATTAGTCCTCTTGAATCTTCATGGCTTTCTTTATGAAAAATCTAGTTTACTAAAAAAGAACACTAGACTAAGAATTTGCTTGGGCTGTGATACTGTTGATCTTTCTGGGCCTCAGTTTCCCTATGCCTGGTATTTGGGGGAGTAACAGAACAGATCTCACAAGGTCAATGCATGCAGATTTTATGAGATAATGTGACAAGTGTCTTATACAAATGTGAGTGATTTATTATTATTAGTTTTCCTCTTCTGAATTATCTGATCGCGTATACGGTTCTCTGGTTTTTCCCCTCTTTTTACTACCTTGTGTCTCCTAGGTTCTCGCTTTTCCTTATAACCTTGCTTTTTAACTCTTAATGACGATCGGAAAAGTATGGCCACACCTGGTACAGTTGTAAGGCAGAGGGCTGAGCCTTAGGGGAAGTGACGTCTATTGGTTTTTGAGTATAACATCTTGTCATTAACTTGAACAAGACTCTATCCCTCTGTGCCTCAGTTTTTATATTTGCCCCCTGTGTACCATGCAGCTTGATTCTTGTGAGCTTTAAGTCATTTTCATTTTGGAGAATCCCCCTTTAAAATACAAGCGTTACTGGATTGAGGGTACCCTTGAGTGAGAATCTGGTGTAGAGGACAGAGCCTTCAAGAGGGCAGTTCTTAGCTTACCAATGCAAGAAAGGTGTCAAGGCCTCAGGCATATAATGCTGCTGCCTCTCTTATAGCCCAAACCCAGCTTCTGTTCCTGAGCTGAGCTTGTGCCTGTACTTTCAGCCAGAAGTCAGAGCTAGGTGAGGCCTGATTCCCTCAGGAATTCAGTGATAAAAATTAGGGCACTTGAGCAGATCTAATTGGCTGAACTGAGTGAAGGTCAGAGGCTTTCCCTGGGGGCTCCTTTTAATCTCCTGTGGTTATAGACTTTTCAGGTTGGACTAATTAAAATGTTGGCAGCTGGACTCAATACTTTCCTTGCACTAGGTAATGCTCCAGCCTCCTAGAGTACCAAAAGTTGGCATGGGGTTGTCTTTCCTGGGGAGCTGAGGAGTGGGTTTCCATGTCTTCATCTAATGAAAGGAATGATGATATAATAATATTTGTCCAGAATGGGCTACCACACATTTCATGGTGGAGAGAGATGTAGGCTGAGACCTGGATCCAGGTATGCCTGGATTTGCTACTCTCCAGACCTCCAAAGTGCTCTTTCAGGTCAACTGTCTGTTCTGTTAGCCCTCAACGGGCTTTGCTCTGTTAGCTGGCAAGTAATTCCCATTGCACTGGGGTAGTCTTCCCTTTCGTGCATTCCTGTTCTAACCAGAAAAAGGGATATGAGTAAGTCCTTCCATGTGCCAGGTCAGGGCTGGTGTTTCACACAGCTGTCTCTTGAGATAGGGCCATATCTTTGCATAATGCCCATTTTATAGATGAGAAAATACTCATAAAAGGAAAACAATTTGGTTGTCATTACAGCCTGTAAGCAGCTGAAGCAGAATTCAAACCCATGTCTCTCTCAAAGCCTCTAGTTACCTTCCTAAGGCAGCACAATTTCATATCCTATCTTTCTTTTTAAAAAGTAATTAATTAATTAATGAATTAGGCTGCGATGGAGCGTCATTGTGTCATGTGGGATCTTTCCTTGTGGCGCACGGGCTTAATTGTGGTGGGCAGGCTTAGTTGCTCCGTGGCTGTGGGATCTCAGTTTCCCAACCAGGGATCAAACCCATGTCCCCAGCATTGCAAGGCAGATTCTTAATCACTAGACTACTAGGGAGGTCCCTCCTATCTTTCTAAACTGAGCAAATTTCTTGCCTCTGGAAAGTCTTATCCAATTCCTACAGCCAGAATTATTTTCTTTCCAGAGCACTCTGCTCTTCACTCTATTCTGGCTGATACCCAGTGAGGCATGGATATACTTCTCTCACTTGACTGCTCCCACTCCTGCAAGGTATGGTACTCAGGACGTGTTCGCCAAAAACCCAAAGGAAGTTACAGTGTTGAAATTTCAGTCATTCTGGCAGACTGGTAAAGGGGAGGCTTGGGCATAGTCTTGGCTCATTCCCACATAAAGTCAGGTCTCTCTCTTCTTGGTTTGCCCCAGTGTGCTGTTATTCTGGAGACAGTAGGGCCTTCTAGGCAAGATGCTTTTTGGGTTCCCAAGGAGCAGGCATCTCTTACCTCAGGTCCCTTTCCTTGGTATCTGGCTTTACAGTTTCTTTCTTATAGTCTCCCTGTGGTTAATAAGAGTTAGAGCAGTGCTCCCTGGAGTACAGTGGTGTGACAGAGCCCTTAGCCTGGCTGTGGTTGCTGGAATATTCCTGCTGACTGCGGATACTTGGGTTTGTTTTGCAAAGAGCAGGCTAAGTTATTAACCCTGTATTTGGGTCTTACGGTTTCTGTAGCCTTTGCCTACTGGTCTGCCTCATTTCATAGGATAAAGACTTTCTTAAAGAAGGCAAGCCTGTGAAGGCATTTTTATTAGTTGAATTATCTTTCTCTTGACTTGAAACACATTATAAAAGTACTTTTGTGCCTTTTTCTGTGCATGTAGCATATATGTTTAGTGTTTAACATCAAACGTTTGTTCTTTCAGGAATAAATGGCAAATTAGAACATAACAAAGTATATAAACACCTTTAACAGGAAAAAGTAATAAAATATTAATGATAATCAAAATAAATTCCAAAATAAATAGGCTGAAACACAGAGTTCTTTGTTTGTTCTGTTTAGATACAGTGGGAAATCTGAAATAGCATAATCAAACAGAATGATGTAGATAGTGACATGACACCATTTTATTGCCCCAGTATTAAGAATAGATATGAGATGTCCTTAGGCCAAGGGGAGAAGAATGCATTCTGGGACTAGAGAAAACTGTTCCAGGATTAGGGTTAGTTCCGCTACTCATTTGTGTCTAAGGTCACAAGTAACTAGTCAATACTTGCTGCATATCTGTTTCCATGTTAAATGAAAGCAGTACCTACCTTGTTTAATTTTATGAGGATTAAATAAGACAATGTTTGGAAAGTGTTTTGTAAACCCTCAAGTACTGTTGTAGTCATACTCAGTGGGTGCCTGGGTGCGTGCTTAGTCATTTCAGTCGTGTCTGATTCTTTGCAACCCTATGGACTGTAGCCCACCAGGCTCCTCTGTCCATGGGATTCTCCGGGCGAGAATATTGGAGTGGGTTGCCATTCCCTCCTCCAGGGGAATCTTCCCGACCCAGGCATGGAACTTGCTTCTCTTATGTCTCCTGCACTGGGTGCAGATTCTTTACCATTAGCGCCACCTGGGAAGACGTGTACTTAGTGGGTGACTGGAGCCAATTTGCTAGCACTACCAGAAAGCTTTTGGTTTAAGATATGGCTTCCCGGGTGGCTCAGATGATAAGGAATCTGCCTGCAATGCGAGAGACCTGGGTTCGATCCCTGAGTCGGGAAGGTACCCCGGAGGAGGGCATGGCAACCCACTCCAGTATTCTTGTGTGGAGAATCCCCATGGACAGAGGAGCCTGGTGGGCTACAGTCCCTGGGGTCTCAAAGAGTTGGACATGACTGAGTGACTAAGCACAGCACATGGCTTAAACCTGTGACATAGGCGGGAAGAAGGGTGCTGAGTGGATGAATAAGTCACTGAATGCTGTTTGGGCAGCACCTAAGAGGAATTCCTGTGAGGTGAGGGAAACGGCCATGTTCATCCCTTCATTCTGTGTCTGTTGAGTCCTGCCTGGTGGAGGAGAAAGAAATACAGACGTGTCCCTGTTAAATGTCTGGTATGCTAAATACAGAGGATTCTTGGCTTAGGAATGAAAGCACCATAAAAACAGGAGTTTTTGTCTGTTTTATACCCTGCTATGTTTTTACTCAAGAGTAGTGCTTGGCACATAGTAGGCTCTCAATAAATATTTGTGGAAAGAAAGGCTGAATTTTGGAAGCAGACAGACTGGATTCATATGTGGGCTGTGCCCTTCACCAGCCCCTTCCCTGAGCAAATTGCTTAATCTCTCTGATGCTGAGTTTCCTCATTTATAAAATGGGACTAGGATTAGCTCTCATAGAGGATTTTTGGGGGGATTTTCTTTTTTTTTAAGTAAAAGTTTTAAAACTTTTGTATAAGTCTTAGTAAGTGCTCAGTGGACGGTAGTTCCTTTTGATTTCCCTTCCCAGTTTGCAAACTATAATGGAAGCAGCGAGCATAAAGCAGATCTGGTCGGGGAACCTGGCTAATAACCTCACAGGTTTGACCTGACCATGTCTTTCTGATGTGTGAAATTAGAGTTTTTGGTGTTATTTCCCCACAAATGGAAGTCACTGGGATTGAGCAGGAGTGTTGGAATGAATATGCTTCTATGTTTCCCATGGTCTTGGTGGGAGGGCTGGCTCTTGTCTTTCAAGGCAAGGTAACGTTTGCACTTCTGGTTTGTGCAGAGGCTATTTCCAGAAAGAGTAGTTTACCCTGGAGAGTCTGGACTCACCTGATTTGGATTAGGCTCACCCCCCTTCACCCACCCACCCACCCACACACCCACACATACACACACCCACACCCACCCCCACCCCACCCCCCACCTCCCTCCCTCCCTCCCTCCCTCCCTCCCTCCCTCAGTTATTGTTAGTTATAGCCTTTGAAAGGTGCCCTCGGCTTGACTTCTGTTCCGGATCAGTTATAAATTCTCACAGAACTTGGAGCAGAGTGTGTTTGCATGAGTTAATCAGGTATTTACGAGTTGACCTTTGCTAGTAAAAACCTAATTTTCCCTTATGCCTGAGTGACTCTGGTAGGCTGAGGGCCTCGTTCTGAGACATTCCTGGAACTGTTGGACGCTGCCGCAGGTTTCCCTGCCCTTGTCATACGTGCACAAGACCAGTGGGGTCTATTTGCCCTTCGGCAAGGGTGGTCAGCACCTCTCCCTTTTAGCCTGTGACACTGGACATATCACTGTCCTTTTCTTTTATCAACATTTAGACTTCAGAGCTTTCTCTTCTGGTTTAATTTCTTGGAGATGAGTAAGCAGGGAGGAATTGTCTGGCTATCAGACAACTGACTTGAAGCCACTTGGCAAGAAGTGGGTGAAGAACATGTTTCCGGACAGCGGTAGTCAGGCATTGGGTAAGTTAAGGCTAGTTTGGGGGCTGAGTGGACCTGCCTCTTAGAAAAGAGTTTGTAGGTGCTCTGGCTGTGTCCTCAGTACCCTCTTTGGGGACCTGAGCATTGCCACAAGGGAGAATTCACATGTGGACTTGAGGAAGGAGATGGAGGGAAGAAAAGGAACTTTGCTGAGCTGTTGCTTTATGCTAGGTGCTTTAGAACAATTATTTCCTTTAATTTTTACAACAACCTGGTGAAGTTTACAGGTGAAGTCCCTAGAATTTCAGCAGCTTTCCCAAGGTCACAGAGCTGGTGAATGATAATGGTAATAGTTATCATTTGTTGTATGTTAAGATGCCACATACCAAGTTTCTTTTTTTAAGTACTTTATATTTAGCACTCACCACCAGCGTATAAAAGATTATTATTACTTCTGCATTACAAATGAGGAAACTGGGAATTAGAGAACTTTGGTTACTTGATGAAGATCACTCATCTAGCAATAGTGGTACAGGGACTTGAATCCAAAATGCTGTGATTATGGAGAATTCCCTGGAGGTCCATTGGTTAGGACTCTGCGCTCTAGTTGTCAAGGGCCCTTGTTCAGTCCTTGAGAAGCGGCGTGACTGTAAAAAACAAAACAACCCCTCCCCACCACCAAGAGTTCTGTGATTATAAAGCTTGTTCTTTGATATCCACGTCACTGCAGCTAGAAGAGTAGGAGTCAAATACAGAGTCACGAGAGCAAGGTTCATGTCTTATTCCATCTCTGCATCCTTATAGTCTATGATGCGCCTGTCATATTATTAACTGATCTTATTATTTAGTTAGTTAAGTCGCTCAGTCGTGTCCCACTCTTTGCGACCCTGTGGACTGTAGCCCACCAGGCTCCTTTTTTTATGGGATTCTTCAGGCAAGAATACTGGAGTGGGTTGCCATTTCCTTCTCCAGATCTTATTATTAGCACTCAGTAAATGTTTGCCATGAAATCCAGCTCTGCTGTCCCCCATTGCCCCCGGTTGCTGACTACATCCTGCCCCAGCATCTTGGCCTGACCGTCTTCTCTCCAGTCTGGCCTTAGCTTCTCTGCCCGTTGTGGCCGCCCTGACCTCCCAGCACACAGCGTCTGAACCACCTCTGTTGCTCTCTCGCTTCTTCACCCCTCTTTCCCTGGCTCTTGATTTTTGCTGCCACCATTTGTTCTCCAGCCCCCTTCAATCCTGTCTGTTCTTTTCTCTGACTAATCCCAGAGACTAGCCCTATCCAAACTATAATCTTCTAAGTCTGTGCCATATCATTTGGTGTCTAATTAACTATACTGTTTCACCTTCTAATTGTTTCGTGGACATTAATCTTCTCTCCAGCTAGCTTGTGATAATGATATTATAATGACCCCTCAGATTAATTGGTGCTTAACACTTTTCAAAGCACTTTTTTATTTAAGCCTTTTTTTTTTGATTGTCATATCAATAGCAAACCTGTGAAATTTGATGAAAGGAATTTGTTATTTCTAGATTATAGCAGAAAAAACAAATGCAAAGAAGGCAGATGACTTCTGAAGGTCACATAACTAATTAGGGGCAGAACTGAGACTAGGTCTTTGGTCTGCTGATTTCTGGCTTGGTGTTTTGTACCTTCCACGTTTCTCCCTGGCATTTCTCCTTCCCTCTTCAAGGGCCATCCGAGGAAGACTATCTTTGTCTAGGTTTTTAGAAGGCTTGATTGGCGACCTGGGGAATGGTGGAGTGGGCTAGATAGCAATCTCAGGTACTTCTTGCTAGTGTCAGTACCTGCTTGCTACTGCCTAAGAGAGATTCTGTCCCAGAACTACTAGGATTAATGTTAAACTGAAAAGCATTTATTTATTTTGAGTGGCCAGAGCATTTTCTCACGGACAACCAGGAAATAGTTGGGGTGGGATATGTGATGCTGGCCAGTTTTGTGTCCTGCAATGGCATGAACTCTGGAAGCATGCAGACCAGAGTTTAAAATCTGGCTTTGCCATTGTTTATTAGCCTTGTGACCCAGGCAAAACATTAATCTGTATGAGCCTTGAAAGTGAAGTCACTTAGTCGTGTCTGACTCTTTGCGACCCCATGGACTGTAGCCTATGAGGCTCCTCTGTCCATGGGATTTCCCAGGCATGAGTACTGGAGTGGGTTGCCATTTTCTTCTCCAGGAGATCTTTCCAACCCAGGGATTGAACCCAGGTCTCCCACATTGCAAGCAGATGCTTTTACCATTTGAGCCACGAGGGAAGCTTTGTATGAGCCTTAGGGCTATTGTGAGAATGTAATTAAAGGCCACATAGTGGCCCTTAAGAAAAGAAGTATTTGTTGGTGGCTTTTATTGTCAATATAACTATAAATATAAAGCATGAGGAGCCTGGGGAAGATGTGCCCGTGACCCTTGCAGGTTACTCCTCATGGCTTGAGTTCCAGGCTTCAGTGATGATGATATGCCTGCTACGCTGTAGCCTTTTGGCTGACAGGGCTGAGCTTGAATGCTGAGCCCAAAGACTCCAGTGCCTCCTGAAGGCAATAAAAACAGCTTGTGGTTAACTAGGGGATGGCTTCAGGGTTGGACTTTGGGAGTTAAATCTTTATTGCTTTTCTGAAAGACTTTGGTATTAGAATGTTTGCCTTGGAAAAGTTGAGAACCCACTTGTTATCGAGAGATTTTTGTTATTTCTGAAATTAGATTTTGTTCCAAAATTGTTTGTTAAATACTTCTCTCTTCTTCTTGATCTCCTGTCCCTACCCCAAAGGAAAGAAACCAAATTCATATTGTTGTGTGATGCCTATGTCTTTGGTCTCCCTGGCCACCCAGCTTCTAGCTCCTTTCTCAGAGATAGCACAACTCCAAACTGCTGCTTCAGGAGAGGTCATTCAGCCCCTTGCCCTGCTCCATCCATGCCTGATTTGTACTGTAGGAGAAACAGAGTAGGTACACATGGACCTTATTTATAAGGAAGTCTGCTTTCTCTTGGCTTCCCTGATAGCTCAGTTGGTAAAGAATCCGCCTGCAATGCAGGAGACCCTGGTTTGATTCCTGGATCGGGAAGATCTGCTTTCTCATTGGGGACTTTCGATGGCTTGACACACAGCATGACTAGAAAATGAGAACAAGGGAACATAACTCATTGCTAAAATGGCAGGTTTGGATGGCTGTAGGATGGGGGGCAAGCTTCCTGGAAGGGCAGGAAGGAGCAGTTGGATATAGAAACAGTTGCTTCTGAGTTTTTCCTTTTAGCATATGATGCCATGAGCCATCTTTTTCTTAAAATTGAGGTGAAATTCACATAACATAAAATTAACCGTTTGCATACACAATTCAGTGGTATTTAGTACATTCACAGTGTTTTATAACCACTGTGTCTATCTGGTTCCAAACCATGTTCATTACCCTGCAGGAAACCCATACCCATGAAGTAGTTGCTCCCGTTCCTCTCTCTCCCCTCCCCTTGCAGCCACCAATCTGTGTTCTGTCTCTATGGATTTATCCCTCTTCTGGACATTTTGTATAAATGAAGTCATATTTCTGACTTCTTGTGTTTGGCTTCTTTTACTGTAGTGTAATATTTTGGAAGTTCATCCATGTTGTAGCATGCAGAATGAAGCAGTGCTTCATCCCTTTCTATGGGTAGCTAATATTCCATTGTATGTATATACCACAAATTGTATATACATACCACATTATTATATACATACCCAAAACATTATTTTGGGACAATACCTCATCTGTTGCTAGACATTTGGGCTATTTCCACCTTTTGACTGTTGTAAGTAGTGCTGCTAAGAACATGTGTGTACACGTACTTGTTTGAGTACCTATTTTCAATTCTTTTGGGTATATACTAGGAGTAGAATTGCTGGGTCATATGGTAATTCTATGTTTAAGTTTTTGAGGAACTGCCAAACTATTTTCCATTTGGCTGAACCACTTTATACTCTCACCAGCAATATACAGGGGTCCAATTTCTGTTCATTCTCACCAATGTTTGTTGTTTTCTGTTTTTTTTTTTTTTTTTTTTAATCATCCTAGTGGGTATGAAATGGTATCTCATTATGGTTTTGATTTGTGTTTCCCTGATGACTAATGATTTTAAACATCTTTTCCTATACTTGTATATTTGGTATATCACTTAGGGAGAAATTTTTGTCAATTTTAAAGATGGGTTTTGTCTTTTGGTTATTGAATTGTGTAATAGTTAACTTTATGTGTGAACTTGATTAGGCTAAGGGATGCCTAGATAATTGATAAAACATTATTTCTGGGTGTATCTGTGAGGGTATCTTTGGAATCTATAAGCATTTGAATCAGTAGACTGATTAAAGAAGATCACCTTGGGGACATCCCTGGTAATTCAGTGGCTAAGACTCTGTGCTCCTAAATGTAGGGGGCATGGGTTCGATCCCTGGTCAGAGAACTATATCCCACATGCCACAACTAAGACCCGGCACAGACAAATAAATAAATATATGTTAAAAAAAGAAAAAGATCACCCTTAGCAGTGCTGGTGGGCATAATCTAGTCCATGGAGGGTCTGAATAGAACAAAGAGAGGAGGAAGCTGAGTTTATTCTTGCTATTTGAGCTGATACGTCTTGTTTTCTCCTGGATTTTGGACTCAGACTGGGGCTTATGCTGTCACTGCTCGCACTCCCTCAATCCCTCCCATTCTCAGGCCTTTTGACTTGGTCTGAATTATACTACCAGCTTTCTGGTTCTCAAGATTACCGGTGGCGGAGCATGGGAATTTTTGGCTTCCATGATTGTGTGAGCCAATTCCCATAATGAATCTCTTACATATGTGTCCACAGATATGCTTATCCTATTGGTTCTGTTTCTCTGGAGAACTCGAATATAAAATTTGCAGTGTTGTTTATATATTTTGGACTAGATCTTTTAGAAAAACATTATTTTGGGGCAAACCTTCCTTGACCTAAAAATCACTCACTAATAATAGACACAGAAAACAAACATATAGTTACCAAAGGGAAAGATGGGGAGAAAGATAAATTGGGAATTTGGGGTTAACAGATACATACTATTATACATAAAATAGATAAATAACAAGGACTTACTGTATAGCATAGGGAACTATGTTTGGTATCTTGTAATAACCTATTATGGAGAAGAATATGGAAAAGATATATATATATATATATATATATATATATATATATATATCAATTTGCTATATACCTGAAACATTGTAAATCACCATAACTTCAGAAAAAAAAAATCACTCACTGATCTTTCAATATTCGTAGATCTTTCATGTCTTTTCAGCCTATGCTTATGTTTTTCCTTTTGTCTGGAATATCCCTCCCTCCTTCTCTGGTGACTGAAATGATAATTGTTCTTCTAGCTTCAGGTCAAATGTCACCTCCCCTGTGAAGCTCTCCCAGGCCCTTTTTTCTTCTTCCAGTAGTTAGATGGCTTCTTCTGTGAAAATTGCTATAATGTACACTTTTTCATTGTCTGCTTCAAACCACTAGATTGTATTTTAAGAGTCAGGGATTGTATTCTGATTCCTTTCTGTCCTTATCACCTAACGTATGCCTGGCATATAGTGGATGTTAATAAGTGCTGAATGAAATGAGCATTGACTGGAATTTGAGTGTAGACTATAGGCTTACTTAGCAGAAATGGTGTAGAGGGGATCAGTTGGGGCTGCATGAGAATTATTCATTCATATAATAAATATTAAGGCATTACTGTGTGCCAGGAACTCTGCTAGGTACTTAATATATAATAGAAATAAGAATAACCCCTGTTGTCTTATAGTCAAATAGGAAGCTAGGCAGTAAATGAGTAGACATATAATATAATTTCAGGTAGTAATAACTTCTAGAAAACAAAGCAGTGCAAAGGCTTACAGTGGTAAGGGTACTATTTTAGATAGTGGTCATAGAAAGCCTCTCATTGCATGGCTCTTTAAGTCAACTCAATGGGGTCTGGACCAAAAATCAGAGGATCTGGGTTCTTCTTCTGTCTCTGTACCTTTGTGACTTAGCACAATTACTTACATTTCAAGGTTGGAGTTTCCTTGTGTATAAAATATGGGCAGGAATCCCTGTCTTGGGATTATGGGGGGTGTTGTAAAGATTCAGTGATCTAATGGATGTTGAAAGTTAATGGACACTTTAAGTGGTGATAGCCTGATGCTTGGCTCTTCCTTTCTTGAGTCAAGAGAATGAGTGAGTGGTGTGGGAGCCAGCCAGATGTTTTCAGCACCTTGAAGACCAAGGGACTGGCTTACAGTAGAAACTGCTTTGTCTCCTTATTCAGAACCCTGGCTGATGAAGCCCTCATTCAGGGGCTGAGTTGTTGTTGTTCAGTCGCTCAGTCGTGCCCTACTCTTTGCACCCCCATGAACTGCACCACGCCAGGCTTCCCTGTCCTTCACCATCTTCCAGAGCTTGCTCAAACTCATGTCCATGGAGTCAGCAATGCCATCCAACCATCTCATCCTCTGTCGTCCCCTTCTCCTCCTGCCTTCAATCTTTCACAGCATCAGAGTCTTTCCCAATGAGTCAGTTGTTCGAATCAGCTGGCCAAAGTATTGGAGTTTCAGCCTCAGCATCAGTCCTTCCAATGAATATTCAGGACTTATTTCCTTTAGGATTGACTGGTTTGATCTCCCTCGAAGTCCAAGGGACTCTTAAGAGTATTCTCCAACACCACAATTCTCACCACACTGAGAGTGAAACCCATACTCCAAGTGGGGCTCTATGTAAGTTGGCAAAATGCTGGAGAGGGTGTGGAGAGAATGGAACTCTTCTACACTGTTGGTGAGAATGTACCTTGGTACAGCCTCTGTGGAGAACAGTATGAAGGTTCCTTAAAAAACTAAAAATACAGCTATCATATGACCCTGCAATCCCACTCCTGGACAAAAACATGGTCTGAAAGGATACATGCCCCTCTCTGTTCACTGCAGCACTGTTTACAATGGCCCAGACATGGAAACAACCTAAATGTCCATCAGCAGATGAATGGATAAAGAAGATGTGGTGCATACCTACAATGGAGTATCACTCAGCCATTAAAAAGATTGAAATAATGCCATTTGCAACAACATGGATGGACATAGAGGTTGTCATAGTGAGTGAAGTAAGTCAGACAGAGAAGGAAAAATATTGTATGACATCCCATACCTGTGGAATCAAGAAGAAATGATATAAGTGAACTTATTTACAAAACAGAAACAGACTCACAGATGTAGAGAATGAAATTATGGTTGCAGTGGGATATAGGGGGAAGAGGTGGGAAGTTTGGGATCAACATGTATACACTGCTATATTTAAAATGGATAATATACAAGGACCTACTGTATAGCACATGGAACTCTGCTCAGTGTTATGTGCCAACCTGGGTGGGAGGGGAGTTGGGGAAAAGTGGATATGTGTATATGTATGGCTGAGTTCCTTTGCTATACACCTGAACTATCACAACATTGCTAATGAGCTATATGCCTACACAAAACAAAAAGTCATTAAAAAAAATAAAAAAGAGAGTAGCCTAGAAAATTTGAAGTCTGTTTAGCTCAGCCCCCAGGAAGAAAACTGTCATTACTCTCCAGTGCCGTGCTTATGTTCTCTCTGTCTTTTTCTTTTACTCCCGCTTTCTCTGTCTCATTTTGACCTTATTTCCTGCTATGTCTGAATCCAACAAAAGGGAGTAATAGTGATCAATGGGCTTCCCAGGTGGCACTAGTGGTAAAGAACACACCTGTCAATGCAGGAGATGTAAGAGACACAGGTTTGATCCCTGGGTTGGGAAGATCCCCTGGAGGAGACCACAGCAACCCACTGCAGTATTCTTGCCTGGAGAATTCCATGGACAGAGGAGCCTGGTGGGCTATAGTCCATAGGGTTGCAAAAAGTCAGACGCAACTGCAAAGACTTAGCACGCATGCACACACAGTGATCAGCAGTCCTCCAGAAACACTTAGATTGAACTGCTTGCTTTGAGTGCAGCTTTTTGCTGTACTGTGGGCCACAAAAGAGACTGAAGCATGGTCTCTATTATTGTTTTGGGGGAGTGGACAGATCAGAAAATTTCTTAACTAGTTGGAGAGCAACTAAATATAAAACATAAAAGGAGAGAATAGTGTGGACTGGAGTAATTTAAGAAGACTTTCTGAAGGAGATGGTGCTTGAATAGGCCTTGAGTATAGAATGAGTAGATTTAAATTAGTGGTTCTTTTTCATGCTTCTTTAATGAAGTCTTCTCCCACCCCCATACCCTGATGTGACTTTTCTTTTGATGTCCCTCAGCTCTTTTTTGGACTTCATTTGTGTCATTAACACATCTTATTACAAACATTGGGGTGTATTGCAGCAGTTAAAAAGACAGACTTTGGAGTCAGACTTTATGGATTTAAATCATGGCTCTATTTACTAGCTGTGTGACTTCAGGAAAGTTATTTAACTCTTAAAAGCCTTGATTTTCCCATCTATAAAGTGGGAATGATACTTACATGAGGTTGTTTTGATGATTAAAAGAGATAATGTCTGTATAGGTCTTGGTGCAGTGTCTGATCCCTTGTAAACATCTATTAAATGTTAGCTGTAATTGTTCTAATTATTTTATTCTAGATCAGCACTGTTTAGTAGAACTTTCTGTAATGATTGGAATGTTCTATATCTCTACTGTCCAATATAGTAACCACCAGCTAAGATGGTAGCCACTGGGCTTCTGCAGGTGTGCTGGCCATGGAAGGTCCTGACAGTGAGGAAGGCAGAGGAGTGAGTTAAAGTGTTTTAAAAGGCAATTTTGCCCATCTCTACTTGAGCATAGAATTACCATATGAACCGGCAATTCCACTTGTAGGTATATACTCTTGAGAACTGAAAACATGTGTATATAAAAACTTTTACACAAATGTTCATAGTAGCTAAATGTTCATAATAGCTAAAAAGTGGAGGAAACCCGGGTGTTCATCAACTGATGAATAAACAAAATGTGATATATCCATATAATTGAATATTATTCAACTATAAAATGGAATGACGTACTGATACATGCTACAATGTGGATGAACCCTGAAAACATTATGCTTGGTGAAAAGGTCACATATTATATGATCCATCTAAATGAAATGCCCAAGATAGGTATATATATATATCTATATTTCGGAGAAGGCAACGGCAACCCACTCCAGTGTTCTTGCCTGGAGAATCCCAGGGACGGGTGAGCCTGGTGGGCTGCCGTCTATGGGGTCACACAGAGTCAGGCATGACTGAAGCGACTTAGCAGCAGCAGTAGCAGTAGCATGTGTATTTAGAGAGAGAGAAAGAGAGAGAAAGAAAACAAATTAGAGTGGTTGCCATGGGCTAGAGGGTAGGCAAAATGGGGAGTGACTGCTAGTGGATATGGGGTTTCTTTTGGGGGTGATAAAAATGTTCTGAAATTACATTGTGGCAATGGCTGCACAACTTTTGTGAGTATACCGAAAACCACTAAATTATGTACTATAAGTGGATGAATTGTATCTAAATAAAAACAAAGATAATTTGGGTGTACTAAAAACTGTTGGTTTTAACACAGTTGTAAAAAGTTATAATTTATTTTCTTTTCTGATTGAAAGTTTTCCCCCAGGATCTCAGCCCACCAAGGTGAGGACTTAGGGGCCGGTTCCCAGTTTGAGATGTGAACACAGGATCTTAGGCATGGGCTCACCAGTGGGTGGGTGGAGGGTACAGCATAGTCCTGCTTTGGTTCAAGGGGACTTTTCCTGCCTTTGGCTGGGATGGGCATGGATGAGTCACCCCCTGTAGCGTGAGGGATGTGGGATGTGAAGAATGAGCTGTCATCTTCTTTCTGATGACATCCTGAGTGTCACACAGTGGTAGGCCAAATATAGGTGCCGAACCATTTGGCCTGAATTCTTTATGGAGAATTCCCTGGGAACCAGCTGAGGACCTGGAGAAAGAGAGATAATCTCAGTCTGTGGGAAAGGTGAAACCAGGTGAGAAATACCAGTGACAGATACACTTTTCACCTGTTTAAAGATGAGCCGCTGAAAGCTCAAGGGAAGTTGATTTTCTTTTTCTTCATGCGGTAAACAGCTATTGGTGGATTACCCTGTGGCTGGTCCATGGGTCTTGTGCTTAAGGAGTTCCCAAACACACCCAGGAGATGAAACAGACAGCTCGGATGTCAAGAAGCATCCAGGGAATGATTCAGACAGGATCGTGCATAGCCAAAGGAGGGTGAGATGGCTGTGAGGTTGGTGATAAGAGAGGAAGTCTGAACCTAGGGCCCCAGGAGGGTAGCATGTTCTCGGTGGGGACTGCAGGGAGAGTAAGGCAGATACATTCTTGTCCTTACACTTCCTGTCCTGTTTGTTACACTTCCTGCTCATTTTCGTGCTACAACAAACAGGCCTTTGTGCTGGGCAAAACTTGAGACACTGGCATTATGAGAGCTGAGCCCTGTCTCTAGAAGTGCTTAATGTGTTGGAGGAGACAGACCTGGAGACAGTTAACTCTAATGGCATGGATCAGGGTGTGTAATAGACAGGGATGGACTTGGTGTGTAAGGCTGCAGGCTGACTGATTCTGACTTGGGATTAGGTAAGGCTACCCTGGTGGCTCAGAGGGTAAAGCATCTGCCTGCAATGCAGGAGACCTGGGTTCAATCCCTGGGTCAGGAAGATCCCCTGGAGAAGGAAATGGCAACCCACTCCAGTACTCTTGCCTGAAAAATCCCATGGACAGAGAAGCCTGGTAGACTACAGTTCATGGGATCTCAAAGAGTCAGACACGACTGAGCGACTTCACTTCACCCTTAAATATGCCCTGAGACAGGCCTTGGTGGAGAAGCCTCTTAACGATCCTTGCCAAAAGATGAAGCAGAGATATAGAATGCTTCTCTTTTTTGGGGGTGTAGGCTGTTTTGGAGGTCTTTCATTTGCTCTCAGATTTGACAAAAGAATAGAGGATCTGTATTCGGGAATAGCTCTCTCTCTCCCTGCCACCCCTTCAGGCAGTGCTGAGCTGACTGCAGAAGGCCCTTGTCTGTCCTGCACTTGTTCCATTGCTGTTTTGGAAAGATGAATCTTGAGAGGTGCCAGAGCTATGCCAGTTGCTATGGGGCCGGAAACAGGTGAGGCTTCTAGCCCTGTTGAGTTAAGGAGTAAGGGGTTTGTCGTCTTCAGCCAACTTAAGGCCTGCCTTTGCAATGAAACTGGATAAGTAGTCCACACAGCTTGTTTTTCATGTGGGGCTATTTTCAGCCCTGGAGCCCAGCAAGGTGGAATGATTGAGATGCTTTTGTGGGGTTCAGGCTTTTGCTAGATCCTATTTGCCAGGATATGGGCCCAGCCATTTCCCTGGAGATCAGCTTTTCTAAACAAGCAGTGCTAAAAGGAAGGAGGCTTTCCTTCCTTCTCAATGGGGAGCATAGGAAATATGACGATGGGTGTTCAGTTTAATATTCCAACCCAGGTTCTACATGGAGATGTAGTGTAGTTTGGAACGTTGCCATATGGTGTCTCAAGCAGTTTTGAGGAACTCTTCTGGATCCTTCTTGTATTTTTCTGGTCACTTTGATGGCCTGGCTCTGCTATGGGAGGGGCTCTGTACATGTGTAGATCTGCTGCTGGCCGGGGACTTGATCTCCTCTGTGTCTGCGTGTCTCCAAGGCTAGCTGAGCAGATGGCTTGGCCTTGCTGTATTGGCAAGCGACCCATCAGTGGTCTGTGTCCAGTAATCTTCTCAGGAGTTCCCTATTTGGTGAGTGCTTACTGGGTCCAGGCAGCTATCGTGGGTACCATGCTAGATGCTGACGTTCCATCAGAGAAGCCTCAGATAAGATCATCGTCTTACTCTTGAGGCTTAACACAGTACTCAACACTTAAATAAATACTTGTGGTTTAATAGATGTTGGGTTTTCTTTATTTCTTTTTTAAAATAGGAACTCAGAAGGGGTATGAGAAGGGAACTAGCAGTTGAGTGCCTACTGTGTTCAGGTACTGTGTTAAGTGCTTTCAGACGTTTACTTTTTTTCCTTAACTTTTTATTTTGTAATGGAGTATAGCTGATTAACAATTTTATGATAGTGTCAGGTGAACAGAGAAGGGACTCAGCCATATGTATACATATCGACTTCCCCCCCAAACTCCCCTCCCATCCAGGCTGCCATATAACATTGAGCAGCGTTCCATGTGCTATATAGTAGGTCCTTGTTGGTTATCCATTTTAAATATTGCAGTTGGGTACATGTCCGTCCCAACTCCCTAACTACCCTTCCCCTCATCCTTCCTTCTCCCTACTCCCTAGCAACAATGTTTGTTCTCTAAGCACAATTCACTTTATTTATTTATTAATTTTTTAATTGAAGTATAATTGCTTTACAGAATTTTGTTGTTTTCTGTCAAATGTCAAGACATTTACTTTTTTAAAAACAATTTTCCGAGATGATTATTGTTGTCAGTATCTTACAGATGAACAACTGAGAGGTTAAATTACTAGGCCAAGCTAACTTTCTCTTAGCCTTATCTAGCCTCTTTCTTGAGGATCTGGCCTCTTATCCTGGCAGATGCCTAATAGGATACAGGGGAAGGCGATGGCCCCCCACTCCAGTACTCTTGCCTAGAAAATCCCATGGACGGAGGAGCCTGGAAGGCTGCAGTCCATGGGGTCGCTAAGACTCGGACACGACTGAGCGACTTCCCTTTCACTTTTCACTTTCATGCATTGGAGAAGGAAATGGCAACCAACTCCAGTGTTCTTGCCTGGAGAATCCCAGGGACGGGGGAGCCCGGTGGGCTGCCGTCTGTGGGGTCACGCAGAGTCGGACACGACTGAAGTGACTTAGCAGCAGCAGCAGCCTTGTTTTTAGTATTGTATGGGTGAGTAGGGCTAGTCTGAGCCTTTTCTAGGTGAACATTGGTATCCTGGGCTGGATGTTGCTGATATAGATAAAGATAATGGAAAGTGTATAATTTTGAGGAATGACCATCTAATGGGAGAGATAGGTAGATAGATATTATAGGGTGGTAGGTGTTAAAGGAGTCACAAAAGTACAGAGGCACCCTTTTGCTTTGTGAGGGATGCTGTGGGCAGGGACTTGTACTCTGAGGCCTTCTGTACCTGTTTTCTGTTTGTTTGTTTGTTTGTTTGTTTTTACCTATAGCTCCTCATAGAAATCTCCCTTACCACCTGTTCAGTCCAGTTCAGTTCGGTCACTCAGTTGTATCAAACTCCTTGTGACCCCATGGACTGCAGCACGCCAGGCCTCCCTGTCCATCACCAACTCCCGGAGTTTACACAAACTCCATTGAGTCAGTGATGCCATCCAACCATCTCATCCTCTGTTGTCCCCTTCTCTTCCTGCTTTCAGTCTTTCCCAGCATCAGGGTCTTTTCAAATGAGTCAGTTTTTCGCATCAGGTAGCCAAAGTATTGGAGTTTCAGCTTCAACATCAATCCTTCTAGTGAACACTCAGGACTGATCTCCTTTAGGATGGACTGGTTGGATCTCCTTGCAGTCCAAGGGACTCTCAAAAGTCTTCTCCAACACCACAGTTCAAAAGCATCAATTCTTCGGTGCTCAGCTTTCTTTATAGTCCAGCTCTCACATCCATACATGACTACTGGAAAAACCATATCTTTGACTAGATGGACCTATGTTGGCAAAACAATGTCTCTGCTTTTGAATATACTATCTATGTTGGTCATAGCTTTCCTTCCAAGAAGTAAGCGTCTTTTAATTTCATGGCTGCAGTCACCATCTGCAGTGATTTTGGAGCCCAGAAAAATAGTCTCCCACTGTTTCCACTGTTTCTCCATCTATGTGATGGGGACCGGATGCCATGATCTTCGTTTTCTGAATGTTGACCTTTAAGCCAGTTTTTAAACTTTTGTCTTCCACTTTCAAGAGGCTCTTTAGTTTTTCACTTTCTGCCATAAGGGTGGTGTCATCTGCATATCTGAGGTTATTGATATTTCTCCCAGCAGTCTTGATTCCAGCTTGTGCTCCAGCGTTTCTCATGATGTACTCTGCATAGAAGTTAAATAAGCAGGGTGACAGTATACAGCCTTGACGTACTCCTTTTCCTATTTGGAATCAGTCTGTTGTTCCATGTCCAGTTCCAACTGTTGCTTCCTCACCTGCATACAGATTTCTCAAGACCATATGGTTTACCAATTTCGCGAGTTTTACCTTGTTGTCAAGATTTAATCCTTGAGACTAGGTGCAGGTGCTTTTTTTTTTTTTTTTAACCTTGTTGCTTCTCAATATCTGACCTGGGCTGTGTCAGTTGTCTCCAGACCTCAGTTGCATATCTGTAAAGTGAGACTAATGATACCTGGGTATATTACAGTCTGAAAGCAGGGGCCAGTCCAGGTGGTGATATTTGGAAGTCTACCTACCTCCTAATTCTGTGATCTTATCCTTCTAGTCCTAATATAGGACTGGACATCCAGAAGGCTTTGAATTCAGTTTGTCACAGAGACTGCTGTGAGTGTTTTATAGCACCTCAAAAGCCTAAGACTTTTCTCCATCACCCTTGTTAGACCCAGCAGTACTGACAGAAGCTCTTGGTTTCTTTTTGGACTGAGTCAGACTTTCTAGCCTGACAGTTATGATTTGACTTAGATTTTAAGCTCAAGGGGATATTGTATTTAAATGTGTTTTTTCATGTAATTTCCTTCATTATCATCTTGGTCAACATAGGTGATGGTTTATTTATTTTGCTTTTGAAAGTCATGGCTTAGGCCATGGGGATTCGGACCCCACACTTAGGACTTTCGCCTCTCCAGGCTTTGGGTTGGAAGTCTAAAGCTTCATGAAATACTCTGTGCACAATACCTACTTGAGCTCTAAACTTGTATTAATATAATAAAATACTCGACTTCGTTAAGATTTGGGGAGGGGATCTCAAGAGATCTAGGGGGATGTCACAGGAACTCTGAGTGATAGTTAAGTCCACCACTAATCAAACAAAAGTTAATGATAATATTGATAATAAAAATAATATTGTTAATGTTATGTTAAAAAACAAATGTATATTGAGTATGTATGTGTTAGATATAATTCTGCATTTACCTTATTCTCACAATAGTCAATGAGGTAGATATTGTTATTCCCATTTTATAAATGATGAATGTAAGATCACATATCTAGTAATTGGTATAATTGGGTTGTTGTTTAGTCACTAAGTCCTGTCTGACTCATTTGTAACCCCATGGACTGTAGCCCACCAGGCTCCTCTGTCCATGGGATTTCTCAGGCAAGAATACTGGGATGGGTTGCCATTTCCTTCTCCAGGGGATCTTCTCAACCCAGGGACTGAACCTGCGTCTCTTGCATTGGCAGGAGGATTCTTTACCACTGAGCCACCAGGGAAGCCTGGTGGAAGTGGGACTCAACCTAATTAGAAATTTCATGTTCTAATTCCAAAGTCTATGTTGCTGTTTCCCCAGTGATCTGTATATATGGTTATATTCTGTGGGCCGGAGGAAAGAGATGTGGTTACAGGCTGTCTCTTCCTTAGCACCTGGGTTATTTATTTTCAGTGCCCACTGAGTGGCAGGCACTGTTTAGATACCAGAGGCACTAATTTTATTAATTCATAGTTTTATTCAGTAAAAAGGTGGTATGCTCCTGCTGCTGCTGCTGCTGCTAAGTTGCTTCAGTTGTGTCCAACTCTGTGTGACCCCGTCGACGGCAGCCCACCAGGCTCCCCCATCCCTGGGATTCTCCAGGCGAGAACACTGGAGTGGGTTGCCATTGCCTTCTCCAAAAGGTGGTATAGCATAAAGTTAAGAGCATTGAACTAGATCCAGAATCCTGGCTCCACTTCTTAATAGCTTTGTGACCTTGGACAAGTTATTCAACCTCTTTTAAATGGATTAATATGCTTAAAGCTCTTCAAACAGTGCCTAGCAGAGTAAGTGGTCAATATATGTTAGCTGTTATTAATATGATTTCTAAATTGAGGGCTAATAAGTGTATCAAGGTGTGGGAATACAGTGGTAAACAGGATAATCTCAGTCCTGTCCTTAAAGAATTTGTAGTCTAGTGAGGAAGATAGATTTTTAACAAATGTTTAAAAATATGCTGAGTGCTCCGAAGAAGTGTAAGGTGTGGTGGGTTCCTGTACAGAGGGCCCGTATACCAACTGGGGACTCAGGATTCTGAGTCATGAGTAGGGGAACCGCACAAGCTGTGGGGCCTGACTGCCTGGGTTCAAATCCTGGCTCTGCCATTCATTAACTGTGCTACTTTGGGCAAGTTACTTAATTAGCTTGTGCCTTTTATCTGAATAATGAGGAAAATAATAGTATCTGTCTCACAAGATGTTATGAGAATTGGTAAGTGATATTTGCCAAGTGCTTATGGCAGGGCCTGGCACATAAGTACTCTGTGTATATGTTAAATAGTTACATTTATGGGCTTTCCGGGAGAAGGCAATGGCACCCGACTCCAGTATTCTTGCCTGGAAAATCCCATGGATGGAGGAACCTGGTAGGCTGCAGTCCATGGGGTCGCTAAGACTCGGACACGACTGAGCGACTTCCCTTTCACTTTTCACTTTCATGCATTGGAGAAGGAAATGGCAACCCACTCCAGTGTTCTGGCCTGGAGAATCCCAGGGACGGGGGAGCCTGGTGGGCTGCCGTCTATGGGGTCGCACAGATTCGGACACTACTGAAGCGACTTAGCAGCAGCAACAGCAGCAGCATGAGCCCATGCTGGCTCAGACGGTAAAGAATCCACCTGCAATGAGGGAGACCTGGGTTCCATCCCTGGGTTGGGAAGATCCCCTGGAGAAGGGAATATCTACCTACTCCAGTATTCTGGCCTGGAGAATTCCAAGGGGTCACAAAGAGCTGGACATGACTGAGTGACTTCCACACAGGTGGTGCTAGTGGTAAAAATCTGCCTGCCAATACAGGAGACGTAAGGTGAGTGTTCCATCCCTGGGTTGGGAGGATCCTCTGGAGGAGGGCATGGCAACCCACTCCAGTATTCTTGCCTGGAGAATCCCAAGGACAGAGGAGCCTGGTGGGCTACAGTTCATGGGGTCACAAAGAGTTGGATATGACTGACGCGACTTAGCACACACATGCACAGATACATTTATGCTTTTTATAGCATAAATCTTGGCATTCCTTTCTAAAACTTTATTCCTTTATTAACTTGTCCTACCTTATAGGTCAAAGTCCAAGTTCTTTACTATGGTATATAATAGTATGGTGTTATTTTCCTGGAATAGTCCTTGTTTACAGCTCTTTTTCTGGTTCTCTTTTCTTTTAGAAGCGAACCTGTTATGATCATAAATTATGTGGCCACCCCATATGAGGCTTTCCATGATCTGACCCCTTCATATGACATTGATGAGACTAGAGCAATACAAAGGGGTCAGATCAAAGTGTTTCTGTGAGTTACTTGTCATTCCTGAAAGGCATTCTTTTTTTATTTTCCTTTTCTTCAGTTCTGAGCCTTTGCATATGCTACTCCCTCCGTCTGGAATGATCTGTTTCTTTCACCTCCAATTTTCTTGCACTTCCACTGCCCTCCTGGTATACCTACTCATTCTTCAAGGTATACTTCAATTATCTTCCCTGTGAAGACTTGGCCTTGCGTTCCTATCTTGGTTGTTGTTTTCTCTTCTGTACCAATACTATAATTAGTATGGCTCTCTATACTTTTATTTCCTTCTACCAGATTTTGAGTTGCTAGAGGGCTGGGATCAATTTCTTTATTTAATTTGAAAGAATATTTCAGTATTCTTTATTTCATTAAAAAAATGAAGTTATTGCATACATACAATAAAATGAATGAAATGCTTGATGAATTTTTACGTATGTGTATACCCATATAACTACCGGCCAGATCAAGATACCGATACACTTCTGCAGCTTCAGAGTTTAACATAGAGGCTGGCAAACATTGTCTGTAAAGTAGCAGATAATAAATATTTTAGGCTTGATGGGCCATACGGTTTTTGTTGAAGTGGCAGGTTGTTGGAGGAAACCAGTCACAGACAATATGCAAATAATCATGCAGGGCTGTGTTCCAGTAAAATTTTATTTTCAAAAACAGGTGTTTGGCCGGGTTTGGCCTGAGGGCCACAGTTTGCTCATTTCTTATCTAGCACAAGTACCCATGGATAAAATAGAAACTCAGTAAATGTCTGTTGAATTGTAGATAAAGACTTTGATCTCCAAAACCCTTTTCTTGATTTTCCAGTAGATACCAGTTTGTATCTCCAGGGTAGGGCTGTGCTTTGAGAGGTATTTCTTGAGGCCGGTAGCCTTTTCACAAGTTGTTCATATTCATCAGGGATTAAAAATGTCATCCTTTCCAGCACAATTTTGGTGGCCTGTGGTCTATGGAAATTGGAGATCCATGAAACAGTAAAGGGTTTATTTGTGTGAATCCCTCATAGTTCCTTGAAGCTGTGAACTATGTCTTATTTGTTTTGCCTTTAGGGCCCAGCTAGCATAAGGTCTTAGACAAGGATGCTTATTAAATATTTGTTTTTTAACTAATGAATGAATTTAAGTTGCTTTCAGTATGTCAGTAGCCTAATGGAAATTGTATACTTGCATACAATTTAAGCGTCTGCTTTTTGTTTCAATTGTGCCAGTGCTGTGTGGCAACACTAATTTCCTCATGCTGATTGGTACTTTGAGTGGCAGTTGATGGCATCATAAGACATAAACCTGTCCAGTGAGTGAATGACCTTGGACACAAGTACAGAGCCAAAATAAGCAACTGGTAGCAGGGCCCCGTGCTTGAAAGCCTACATGTTCACTTTCACTTTCTTGCTCATTTACCATCAAAGCCAGGAGAGATGTGTGATTTCACAATATTGTTATGAAGTTCTGATAATTGTATATGGTTGGTTAAAGTCGGAACCAGCATTTTGAAAAGAGAAAGTAGTGATAATAAATACAGCTGAGAATGTTGAATTATTTCTTAATAAATGTGCTTTGTTTATATAGACAGAGTCATTCAAAACATGAGCTATGAAAGGAAAATGAAGTGTTGATAAAAAGAATGGGTCCTATTACTTCTGAGTCAAGAATAGGTATCTAAACCCTGTCATTAACACTAAACTTTTTCCCCTAATGGTTGGCCTTCATCACAGTATGTTTTAGCTATTGTTTTCATTTGGGACTTGTAGTTTAAAGACCTAGATCCAAAGTTCAAGGTGAATTTTCAGTAATCTCTAAGACACTTTCCCATTACCTGCCTTCCCCCCAGGCTCCCCTCCACAACACACACACTAAAGCTGGTCAGGCACACAGAGGTTGCCCACTGAGTGGCCCTTACTTCCCACTGCCTCTCATGTCTTAACAGGATTTATGTGTATTTTGTGAGGATTGGAAGGGATTGGCATGAAGATTAGGGTAGGGTGGGGGTTGACTGTCAAGAAAAGGCAAATTCTCTCCCTAGTGGTCCTAGAAATAATGATCACATGTACGATAAGAATATAAAGGATTCCAGTCTCTTATTTTCTTTGATCCTCATTGCTATCATTGCTAGTCCTATTTGCACAAGGGAAAGATGCGGCTCAGAGGGTTCCTTCTCTAAGGTGTCACACTACTGTTAAGGCAGCAGAGCCAAGATGTGAAACCTGGCTGTCTTACCCAGGTATCCGTGTTCCTTATACTGCAGGAGGGTTTCTCAGAGGTGCCTCAGGAATCACCTGAGGGAGAGGTGAGTCATGGAAAGAGCTCTGGACTTTTCTTACATATCACAGCTGTAACTCCCCTGCACTCAGCTTATTTTTTAACTTTAAAAAGCCATTTTTTATTATGGAAAATTTGGAACATATCTAAAACTAGAGAGGCAGTATAATGAACCCCGATGTGTCTGTTACTCTCCATATACAATTACATACTCATGGCTAATCTTATCACTCTTGTTTCATTTTATCCTCCCACCCCCTTGGATTATTTTGAAGTAAATTCAAGATATAACATTTCATTCACAAACATTTTAGTGAAAAAATAAGCAAAATATTGGGTTAGCCCAATATCATTGTTATGCTTAAAAATATAATAATAATCACTAATATCATCAACCGTTGTTTAAATTTTTCATGACACAAATTAAAAAAAACCAACTGGTTTATTCATATTAGTATCCAAAGAAGTTCTACACATTGATTGATCTAAATCTTGAGTTTCATCTAATCCATAGCCTTCCCCTTCTTTCTTTTCTTTTCCTTACAACTTTATATTAAAGAAACTGATTCATTTGTCCTGAAGAGTTTCCCAATTTCAGGATTTTGCTGATTATCTCTCTTGTTGTTATTCAGTCACTAAGTTGTGTCCGAATCTTTGCAACCTCATGAATTGCAGCACTCCAGGCTTCCCTGTCCTTCACTGTCTTCCAGAGCTTGCTCAAACTTGTGTCCATTGAGTCCGTGATGCCATCCAACCATCTCATCCTCTGTTGCCCCCTTCTCCTCTTGCCCTTAGTCTTTCCCAGAATCAGGGTGTTTTCCAGTGAGTCGACTGTTTGCATCAGGTGGCCAAAGTATTGGAGCTTCAGTTTCAGCATTAGTCTCTCCAATGAATATTCAGGGTTGATTTCCTTCAGGATTGACTGGTTTGATCTCCTTGCTGTTCAAGGGACTCCTGAGAGTCTTTTCCAGCACCACAATTTGAAAGCATTAATTCTTCGGTGCTCAGCCTTCTTTATGGCATTTAACATGTCCCTAAGTCCTCTATACTGTCTATAAATTTAGTATTTGAATCTTAAGGCTTGATCAGATTCAGAATCAATAATTTCCTTCCTTTCTTCTCTCTTTCCTTTTTTTGAAAATATGTTTATTTTCAAATAGCTGATTTTCTATTTGTAATGTTAAGATTGAGGAAGAGTTCACTTGATCTATTCATTAAAATATTTCCCATCAGCTTTTTGTCAGTGATTTTAGGAGCCATTGATGTTTACCTTACCAGCAGAGACATTACTTTACCAACAAAGATCCGTCTAGTCAAGGCTGTGGTTTTTCCAGTGGTCATGTATGGATGTGAGAGTTGGACTGTGAAGAAATCTGAGTGCTGAAGAATTGATGCTTTTGAACTGTGGTGTTGGAGAAGACTCTTGAGAGTCCCTTGGACTGCAAGGAGATCCAACCAGTCCATCCTAAAGGAGATCAGTCCTGGGTGTTCATTGGAAGAACTGATGCTGAAGCTGAAACTCCAATACTTTGGCCACCATATGCAAAGAGTTGACTCATTGGAAAAGACCCTGATGCTGGGAGGGATTGGGGGCAAGAGGAGAAGGGGACGACAGAGGATGAGATGGCTGGATGGCATCACCAACTCGATGGACATGAGTTTGGGTAAACTTCAGGAGTTGGTGATGGACAGG
The DNA here is from genome assembly GCF_014754425.2 of Oryx dammah. NCBI lineage: Eukaryota > Metazoa > Chordata > Mammalia > Artiodactyla > Bovidae > Oryx > Oryx dammah. The sequence goes on along the minus strand of NW_024070201.1, from coordinate 49,046,599 downwards.
GAGGCCTGTGCTGCAGTTCATGGGGTCGCAAATAGTCAGACATGACTGAGCGACTGAACTGAACTGATGTTTACTGCCTAGATCCATTACTTCATTAGAGACCTAATTAGATGTAGATATTGAAACCTCTAATTGGGTTTAATTTGAACTGCATTTGAAAAATGCATTGTTTGAAACAATGTTTAAACTTTGTTTAAAAATAGTTTGAAGACTGTTTGTAGTTGTTCTCTAAAAGCACCAGTTAGGACAGGAACCAGGAACTATGAAATGAGGACAGCGACTATAACTAATTTGTAAGACTTTTTAAACTTCTTCACTTCCTCATGTGTGTTGTTTTTGACCTATAGTCTTTCCCAACCCAACAGTTAAACCCTTAACAAAAAGGGTCCGTACATTTTAATGAGTGACAGTTTAAACCGAGACCCTGGCTTGGAGTAGGAAGCCTTAAGGGGCAGAGTGAGAGTTCTGCCTTAACGAGCAAAAAGTAAAAGTGAAAGTGTTAGTTGCTCATTTGTGTCCAACTCTTTGCAACCCCATGGACTGTAGCCCCACAGGCTCCTCTGTCTGTGGGATTCTCCAGGCAAGAATACTGGAGTGGGTTGCTATTTCCTTCTCCAGGGGATCTTCCCGACCCAGGGATTGAACCTGGGTCTCCTGCATTGCAGGCAGATTCTTTACCATCTGAGCCACTAGGCAAAGGAAGCAATTAAGTTTCTGGGGCCTGTGAAGCCTGAGGAGCTTGCAAAACGGCCTTGGGTGCATCTAAGATGAAATACTCCTAGCTGAGAAGGGGAAGACTGAACCCTTTATCCTTAGCTCTGTATTCCACAGCATCAGGGACTCCCTCATCTGTCCAGAGGGCCTGGCTGGCCAGGCCTCAGTTGTGTGACATCTGACATATTTCAGAGCCAGAGTCCTGGTAGCTGTGTTTAGGGCTGACTCTTAGGAATTCTAAACTGATAACCTCAGGACAGCCTAAGGGCTCCCTATTTTGGCTCTGTTCTAAGGAAGGCCAAGGGCAAAGAACCTCTTAGCAAAAACTATGGCTGATCCTTAGCTGGCAATACCTTGTCACTCTGGTTAAGAGAAGAGCTTCTGTGAAGCACTTGGTGTTCTCTAGCCTTTGCAGAGGTCACCGGCAGACAAGGCAGGGGAGTAAGGCCTTAATTAGCTAGGGACTGCTGGAGCAAAGCCATTTGGCAGTGTCTTACCTCAGCTCCTCAGTGGGACTGGCTCCTTCCCCTAGTGACAGTGCAAATGTACTCTCCTTTTTTAGTTTTTGATCTCTCAGAGATCACTCTTCTTCTGTGAGCTTCAAGACATTTGTGTGCAGCGTGGTTCAAGGCTGATTAAAAGTTAGATAGGTGGTATGACAAAAATTCCTTCCATCTGTGCAGGGCTTTTAAACCACTGAAGCACATTTTATTTCATTTGTTCCAGACCAATAGTTCTGTGCTTTGCAGATGAGAAAATTGAAGCCCAGAAATGAGAAGTAACAAAGATTATAGCTAATTAGATTCTGGATTCCCAGACTAGTGTTCTTTCTACTGATATATGTAGGACAAAGAGAAAGGAGGAGGATGGTAAATGAAATTGAGTGACTTTTATTGATATGTGTGAGGCACTATGTAAGGTGCTTGGCTTAGTTTTCTCAGAAAGTTTTATGGTGAAAAATGTTACCACTCTGAATCCCAGAGTGGTTAAGTCACAGTTAAGATCATACAGCTAAGAAGGAGTGTGCCTGGATTCAGATCTGTTTGACCTTGAAGTATGTGTCTATCATTAAACTATATTCCTTGACAGTTGTTTATTTTAAACACATTACTGAGCTGCAAATGCAGTGCTGGGTTTGAGGGATATAAGGAAGCTTCTGTTTTGCTAATCTCTGCCTTCATGGAACTCAATTTAGTGATGCTCACTGCTTTGATTGAGGGGATGGGGACAAAGGAGTAGATAGAAGGGTGGGGACAGTGGGCACCAGAGGCCCCTTCATTTTTGGTGGGAGAGGAAGTTGTCAGGGAAGGCTTCCCGGAGAAGTTGGTACCTTAGTCTCGTGATGAAGGACATGGACCCTGGGGTTGATCTGCCTGGGTCCCATCACTTGCTAGTAATACTTTGGGTAAGTTACTTAACCTCTCTGAGCTTACTTCCTCATCTCTAACTTGAAGATAATCATATTATCCACCTCATAGGGCTGTCCGCATCAAACATTTAACAGATTGCCTGCCTGCAATGCAGGAGACCTAGGTTTGATCCCTGGGTTGGGAAGATCCCCTGGAGAAGGGAACAGCTACCCCTCCAGTATTCTGGCCTGGAGAATACAGTCCCAAAGAGTTGGACACGACTGAGCGACTTTCAGTTTCACTTTCTGACACACAATAAACTGTCATTAATTGTCAGCCATTATAATTATCATTGGCTGGATGGCATCACGGACTCGATGGACGTGAGTCTGAGTGAACTCTGGGAGATGGTGATGGACAGGGAGGCCTGGCGTGCTGTGATTCATGGGGTCGCAAAGAGTTGGACACGACTGAGCAACTGAACTGAACTGAACTGAACGTGTGTTATTCCCATCATCAACTCGTGGGGACAAATGAAACCAGGCTATCTTAGGACCTCTTATTGTCAGTGAAGTGGGGATTTAGGTGATTTCAAAGATTTCTTTCAGGTCTAAAATTCTGTCAAAGTAAAAACTGCCTGGTTTGTTTCCTGGAGGGCAACTGGCAAGGAACTTTGTATCTGGCAACAACCTGACCTAATTTGTACTCCCTAAAGCCATCTCTGGTTGGCCCCTGTAAGTGCTATGTGCCTGAAAAAGACCCTCTTTTCTCTGCTATCTCTTCATTGGATAGTCTGGAAGCTGGCCTCCTGTAGAAACTGGTCTTTCCCCCTAGAGCTGATGTCCTTCATCTCTAGACCAGCCAAGGTACCAACTTCTCTGGGAAGCCTTACCTAACAGCTTCCCCTGACACAATGATTAGGGTCCCCTGAGCTCCCATTACCCCTATCCTTCTCTCTATCTCTGTTTTCCTATTCCCTCCATCGTAGTAGTGAGCATCACCAAGTTATGAGTTCCATGAAAGCAGAGATTGCTAAAGCTTATGCTTCCTTGTATCCCTTGTACCTAACATTTCACCTGAAGCTCAATAAAGATTTTTTTAGAATGAACAACTGTCAAGAAATATAGTGTAATGATGGAAATACACAGGCTTTAAAGTCAAACAGACTTAGATCTGAATCTAGGCTAATTCTCACAAATTTTTTGTGATGGAGAAAGTAATGTAGTTTTAGTAGTCCAAGTGGTCTAGGGAATTCTCTCCTACTGTAGGATCCTGTCTACTTTGGGTAACGGTGGAATAACAGCACCTTTGTGTATTTTACAGTGTACTCTTTTAAAATAAGTGTTCTTTAGAGCATCACTGTCATATGAAAAGACAATAAGACCTTTGAGGTCAAGTTTGGAAAAGTTGGGAGTCTGTAATGTGGTAAGAAAAGATATGCAGAATTTTGTACATTAAAAAAATGAATCGAAGTGTAAATAATTCTACATTAAAAAAAAGAAACTCAGTTTCATTTCCTGTCTTTATTTAAGTTTTTGGTTGTGCTGGATCTTTGTTGCTGTGTGTAGGCTTTCTCCAGTTGTGGAGAGCGGGGGCCGCTCTCTAGCTGCAGCGCACGGGCTTCTCATTGTGGTGGCTCCTCTTGTGGAGCACAGGCTCTAGGCGCACAGGCTTCGGTAGTTTAGTTGCTCTTCTGCATGGGAAATCTTCCTGGACCAGGGATTGAACCCATGTCCCCTGCACTAGCAGGTGGATTCTTATCCACTGTACCACCTGGGAAGTCCTAATTCTACATGTTTTGATCATGGAATTGCTGCTCCCCCCACCCCCAAATAAAACCAACAACCCATCTTTGATAGTTCATAAAATGCCAGTGTTCCATGAGACACAAGAGGTAAGATGAGCACAAAGTGGCTCCCTAATTTTCTGTTAGTTGGGCTTGAAGAAGTAGAATGGAAAACTGTCCTTTGACTGGCAGAGTACCTCCAGGACTCCCCTTCTTTTTGTAGACTGAGGGCTTGTTATAGAAAGCTAGAGATCTTGGTTAATCCACAAGTCCCTGGTTATGTCCCCGACTCAATGGTAGGAGATTTAGCTAGTAAAGCTTCTGTAGTTGACCTTGGTTGCTGCTTCTAGAGGGGGAGATCAGTGCTCTGCTCTGAGGGAATGATATTGAGTTCAATCAGAGAATTATCTGCTTGCTCTCTTGTTGATTACAGCTGGTCGAGAAGTGGGTTGGGTAGGCAGGGGTTGCATTCAGTATTTCAGTCTTCTGGAGTTCTGGGTTCCAATCGCACTTTGTTTTCAGTGCGGTACTTTGACCTTCTCAACCTTGGTTTCCTTATTTAAAGATGCAGAAATTGTGTTAGATTGATTACATTCAATAACTATTTATTAAACATTTACTGTGATCCAGTCATTGTTCTAGGGTGATGGGAAAGCAGACCTTGCCTCAGGAACTTAATCTAGTAGAGATGATCACATTATGTGAGTATGGAAGTGTGTGTTATAGATTAAGATTTTAGTAGTTGAGGGAAGGCAGACATTCGTATGAGTCGCTGTAGTCTAGCAGGCTTCCTGGAGATGGTGTGACTTAGTCTCCAAAACTGTAAAGCTTTTGTATTGCAGAAGTTCAGGGAGGCATTTGGATGTGTAGGTGATCTCAGTGCAGGAAGGAGTGAATAGCCAGTGGTCGGGAGAAGGTGATATTCTGTACCGCTCTTAGCCGTGGCATCTCCCATGGGCACTCTGCTGAGGGGGCTTGTTTCCGGGGCAGTTGAAGATAGCACTGCCAGAGAGAACTTGCAGCTAAGGACTGAGGGAGGGGCTGGGCAGAAGCGGATTGTTATTGTGCATAGGAGGAAAGGATCATAACTGATGAAGTCAGAAGTTAAAAGCATAGGGAACCAGGGAGTTGAAGAGCGTGAAATGGGTCAGGGTAACAGTTCATGTCTCAGGCTATGAATGACAGACGACTTGAAACCTGAAAATGTATATATATAGTTTCTTTCCATGTGCCAAGCACTGTTAGCATTTTAAATGCTAAGCTTATTTAATATTTAATTCTTTTTTCATTATTTAGTTCTTAGTAGTAGGTCTAATCTTTATATTCAGTACCAGCTCTAAGAGGGTAGGTACTATTATTTTCCTATTTTAAAGGTGAGAAAACTGAGACCTGGAGAATTTAAATAATTTGCTCAAACTCATATGGTTGATAAATGATGAAGTTAAGATTCATGCTTGGGTGATATTTTTTCCAGTCTGCTCTTTAAAATTTTTTTAAAAAATTTTATTTATTATTTATTTGGCTGCGTTGGTCTTAGTTGTGGCCCATGGGATCTCCGATCTTTGTTGTAGTCTGCAGGATCTTTAGTTGCAACATGTGAACTCTCAGATGCAGCATGTGAACGCTTAGTTGAGGCATGTGGGATGTAGTTTCCTGACCAGGGATCAGACCTGGGCCCCCTGCATTGGGAGCAAGGAGTCATAGTCACTGGACCACCAAGGAAGTCCCCAGAGGGGACTGCTCTTAATTCACCATGTTACACAGTTTTAGGCCATCATATATCATACATTGAGAAGCCACCATATATTTCTGGCTAGTGAGGCAACTTGTTGTAGTAGTGTCAGTTCAGTTCAGTTCAGTCGCTCAGTCGTGTCCGACTCTTTGCAACCCCATGAATCACAGCACGCCAGGCCTCCCTGTCCATCACTAACTCCCAGAGTTTACTCAAACTCATGTCCATCGAGTCGGTGATGACATCCAGCCATCTCATCCTCTGTCATCCCCTTCTCCTCCTGCCCCCAATTCCTCCTAGCATCAGAGTCTTTTCCAATGAGACAACTCTTCACATGAGGTGGCCAAAGTATTGGAGTTTCAGCTTTAGCATCAGTCCTTCCAAAGAACACCCAGGGCTGATCTCCTTTAGAATGGACTGGTTGGATCTCCTTGCAGTCCAAGGGACTCTCAAGAGTCTTCTCCAACACCACAGTTCAAAAGCATCACTTCTTCAGCGCTCAGCCTTCTTCACAGTCCAACTCTCACATCCATACATGACCACTGGAAAAACCATAGCCTTGACTAGACGGACCTTTGTTGGCCAAATAATGTCTCTGCTTTTTAATATGCTATCTAGGTTGGTCATAACTGTCTTTCCAAGGAGTAAGCGTTTTAATTTTATGGCTGAAATCACCATCTGCAGTGATTTTGGAGCCCAAAAAATAAAGTCTGACACTGTTTCCACTGTTTCTCCATCTATTTCCCATGAAGTGATGGGACCAGATGCCATGATCTTATTAGTTTTGTGAATGTTGAGCTTTAAGCCAACTTTTTCACTCTCCTCTTTCACTTTCATCAAGAGGCTTTTTAGTTCCTCTTCACTTTCTACCATAAGTGTGGTGTCATCTGCATATCTGAGGTTATTGATATTTCTCCCAGCAATCTTGATTCCAGCTTGTGCTTCTTCCAGTCCAGTGTTTCTCATGATGTACTCTGCATATAAGTGAAATAAGCAGGGTGACAATATACAGCCTTGACACACTCCTTTTCCTATTTGGAACAAGTCTGTTGTTCCATGTCCAATTCTAACTGTTGCTTCCTGACCTGCATATAGGTTTCTCAAGAAGCAGGTCAGGTGGTCTGATATTCCCATCTCGTTCAGAATTTTCCACAGTTGATTGTGATCCACACAATCAAAGGCTTTGGCATAGTCAATAAGGCAGAAATAGATGTTTTTCTGGAAACATGTTCTCTTGCTTTTAGTGCAGGGCAATTTCCTAAGGAAGCGTGGAATTGAAGGCAAGAAAACTCATCACAGTTGTTGTAATAATCATCTCAGTTGCTTTTGAAGGTGTAGAAAGATGATATTTTGCAAATTACTTTCTGAGATGGATCTGGTAGTTCCCGATGCTACCTCTAATTTCAGCCCATTTTAGAAATCATTTTCCAAATAATTTTAATCTGTAGGAATTTCTCCTATCCCCTGCCTGTTCCAGGCAGAGGGGCCCCAGGAATCAGATCAGGAATACCTCTTCTGGAGTCAAGAGTTCAAGCAGCATCTGGAAGCATTTGCAAGAGGGGAAGTTGAACCTATTAAGACTTCCTGTTGACATCAGAGTTTGCTCTCCTGATATGAGGGGGAGAATCCCCTGTTATAATTGATAGTGAACTTGATTGCTCATCTTTTTTTTTTTTTAAGATTTTTATTTATTTATTTGGCTGTTCTGGGTTTTCATTGCTGTGCAGGCTTTCTCTAGTTGCAGCGAGTGAGGGCTACTCTTTAGTTATGATGCGTGGGCTTCTCATGGCCGTAGCTTCTCTTGTGCACCTTCTCTAGGCACACAAGCTTCAGTAGTTGTAGCTCTTGGGCTCTAGAGCACAGTCTCAGTACTTGTGGCGCATGGGTTTAGTTGCTCCATGGCATGAGGGATCTTGCCTGACCAGGGATCAAACCCATGTCTCCTGCATTGACAGGTGGATTCTTTAGCACTGAGCCACCAGGGAAGCCCCCTGGTTGCTCATCTTGAGAGACTGGGCAAGTGTGCTGAGGTACAGAGATGTGACGTGATCCTTGTCTTTGAGCCATCCACAAATTACTGAGAAGAAGATAGCACGTAAGGAAGTACAATTAATATAGTATCACAAGTGCTGTAATAGAGGGACATAGAAAAACTTACTAAGAGAGAAAGGAAGGAGGGTCTAAATGCTTGGCAAAGAATGAGTTAGCATAGGCTTCAGAGAGATTCAATCTGGGTCTTTAAGAATGACCAGAATTATGCCAGGCAGAGAGGGTCCTGGAATGCATTCTATGCATTGTAAATGTGGCAGTGCATTCATATTCAGGGAATGGGCAGTCGTTCATCATGCTGGACTGCTTGGGAGGAAATCTGAATGGTGAAGACCTTAAATCCTATTGGAGTTGAGCTTTCCTGTAGATATCTGAGATGGAGAACGTCATGGTTAGAATGGTGTTTTAGAACATCTCTGACGCCTATGCTTAGGAGGATGAGAATGGATTGATTAAACCAGAGGCAGGGAAATCAGCCAGAAGACTGTTGCAGTAGCGAATGATGAGGCTGGAACCAAGGCAGCGGTCATGGGTGTTGGTTTAAATTGAGTGACTAAAGGAAGAAATGTTAGATGTCTGGGCATTGTGTGCTCAGTCGCTTCAGTCATGTCTGGCTCTTTGTGACCCTATGGACTGTACCCCATCAGGCTCCTCTGTCTATGGGATTCTCCAGACAAAAATAGCGGGGTGGGTTGTCAGCCCTCCTCCAGGGGATCTTCCTGAACCAGGGATTGAACCTGTGTCTCTTATGTCTCCTACATTGGCAGGGGGGTTCTTTACCACTGGTGCCACCTGGGAAGCACTGTGATGCTGTTAACACATGAAATACAGGCTGGAGCGCTGGTTTAGGGGAGTTAACGAAAAAGCTGGCTTAAAACTCGACATTCAAAAAACTAAGATCATGGCATACAGTGTCATCACCTCATGGCAAATAGGTGGGGAAACAATGAAAATAGTGACAGACGTTCTTTTCTTGGGCTCCAGAATCACTGCATATGGTGACTGCAGCCATGAAATTAGAAGACACTTTCCTTGGAAGAAAAGCTATGGCAAACATAGACAACATATTAAAAAGCGGAGACGTTACTTGCCGACAAAGGTCCATCTAGTGAGAGTTGGACTGTGAAGAAATCTGGGTGCCAAAGAATTGATGCTTTTGAACTGTGGTGTTGGAGAAGACTCTTGAGAGTCCCTTGGACTGCAAGGAGATCAAGTCAGTCAATCTTAAAGGAAATCAACCCTGAATATTCATTGGAAGGACTGATGCTGAAGCTGAAACTCCAATACTTTGGCCACCTGATGTGAAGAACTGACTCCTTGGAAAAGACCTTGATGCTGGGAAAGACTGAAGGCAGGAGGAGAAGGGGGACAACAGAGGATGAGATGGTTGGATGGCATTACCGACTTGATGGACGTGAGTTTGAGCAAGCTCCGGGAGTTGGTGAAGAACAGGGAAGCCTGGCATGCTGTAGTCCATGGGGTTGCAAAGAGTTGGACACAACTGAGCGACTAAACTGAACTGAACCAAATGTTCGTTTTGAGATGCTCATGGGTGACATTCAGGAGAATTCCCTGGTGGCTTAGATGATAAAGAATCTGCCTGCAATGCAGGAGACCCATATTCGATCCCTGGGTCGGGAAGATCCCCTGGAGAAGAAAATGGCAACCCACTCCAGTATTTTTGCCTGGAGAATTCCATGGACAGAGGATCCTGGCAGGCTATAGTCCATGGGGTCACAAAGAGTCAGACAGGACTGAGTGACTATTACTCACTCACTTGGGAAAGATAGGAGTTTTGGAATTCCTGAGAGGGGTAGGATTGATCGTAGATATAGGAAGGATGACCTCTAAGTGAGAATGAAAACCAGAGGAACAGATGAAATTGCTTGAGTAAAACCCAAAAAAATGGGAATGAAAGGAGGCTGCGGGTAGGCCTCAGAGGAACTCTGATATGTGAGGCCAGAAAAGTTGGGAAAGGTATCTGAGGAGGAGCAGAGAGGTAGGAGAAAGTATCATCTGGGAAGCCAGGAATGAGAAGAATTTGTAGAAGGAGGTGAGTGTTTGTTGGAGCTGAGAACAAGTAGGGTGAGCCCTGAAGCGGGGTTGCTGGGTTGTTGGTGACTGGGTGAGGGCAGTTTCAGTGGAGGAGTAGAGATAGAAGCTAGATGGCTGTGGCTCGAGGAGTGGAAGCGAGGTGAGGATCTAGGGGCAGCAAGCACAGACTTCTTCTTTGAGAAATGAAGTGGTAAGAGAAGAAAGGAAAGAGGGCAATATTTTGAAGAGGAACCAGGGGAGACAGGCTCAAAGATTTGTTTCAGAGTTGGGGAGTAGAGTGGGGACCTGAGCTGGTACAGGTTGCGGGACAAGACATAGAGGAAGGTGGTCAAGTAAAGGTGCTACAGCTCTCTGAATGCTCCATATTCTTGTGGGATCCCTAAACTATGGTGCTCGCTGAAGCCTGCAGTCACTAGAAGGAGTGTATGGTAGACAAGAGAGACCTTGACATTTTTAACAATTAATGATAGCACCATGTATTGAGTAACCTCTGTATGCAAGGCATTTTTCTAGATACATCTAAACAGTAGATGCAGTTCTAACACTCACCACAACTCCCAGAAATTAAGTATTGTTGCCATTTTTCAGAGGCGGAAACAGAGAAGTTGAGCATACAATTAGTGGTGGAGCCAAAGTTTTCAGGCCAGGTTTGTGAAACTGCAAGAAGTGTTTTTTTTACTCCACAGTGCTGTCTTCCATTAGTAACTCAATGCTGAGACTCTAAGGAGGGTTGGAAGGGAGAGTAGGGATGGATGGGCCAGAGGGACAAAGGTAGGGTTCAGAAAGAAAGTGAAAGTGAAAGTCGCTCAGTCATGTCCAATTCTTTGTGACCCCATGGACTATACAGTCCATGGAATTCTCTAGGCCAGAATACTGGAGTGAGTAGCCTTTCCCTTCTCCAAGGGATCTTCAGTCTTATGGAGTTCCAACCCAGGAATCGAATTGGGGTCTCCTGCATTGCAGAAGCCAGGGTTCAGAAGTTGATCCTAACTTGGAGGGAACACGACTTAATCTCTGAATGAAGAAGAAAGATCTTGGTCTGGCCTTGCCCTGCCTTCTTTCTGCTTAGCCAGTGGCTTCAGTGACTGCAGGCTTTCACTCTCTTTTTCTCCATCTTTCTGTAACTTCCTACCAGAGCCTCTGAGGTCCCAGCTGCTGCCTGTTATTGATGGTTTATAGAGAGAAAAAAAAAAAAAAAAAACCACTTCTAAGGCCAAAGGGCTTACTTATCCTTTCCAACAAACTACCTGAGAGGAATTAGTGAGCCGTAGGATGGCACTCTCTTTGGCACAGGGCAGTCTTTTTCCTGAAGTACTTCTATTTGAAATGAATAATTTTGGATTGGTAGGAAGATCAAAACAATGAAAATTAGAAGACTTGATTTTCAGCCTAAGTGGATTGCCCAGGTTACCTTGGGCAAGTTACCTCCTCCGTGTTTATTTACTTGACATAAGGTAGGGACTGTTTTACTCAGCTCTGTATCCCACATACCTGGCATGTGGCCTGACTGAAGAGGTGTCCTGAGTAAGTTTATTTTGAAGTAAGTTAATTTGCTCCTTTGTTGAATGAGGGAATTAGACCTTTTAATTTCTAAATTTCTAAAAGTCATTAGTTCTATGAAGATTGATATGCTTTAATTATAAATTAATAAGTAGAGTCATTGATTTAGCATTTGCTTTTTGCCCAGGCACCGTGTGAGGTGCTTTACATATTTATTTTATTTAGATGATTTTTTAAATTTAAAACTTTTGTTTGGTCCTTTAGAAATATTATGGATTCTTGGGCAATAAGCTCATGAGGACAGTATCTGTGCCTCTTTACTACTGTAACTCTAGGGCTAAGTGCAGTGCTGAGCATGTGATGAGTACTCAGCGAGTATTTGTTTAACAAATGAATGAATGGATGTCATATTATTACAACAATCCTGTAACATAGCTAGTATCATTAGCCCCATCTTACAGATAAGAAAATTGAGGTTCACAAGTCACGGAACTAGTAGGTGGCTAAGATGGAGGATTCAAACCCAATTCTGTCTAACTCTATAGTTGGTGTCTTTACCACTTAACACCACAATGCCTCCACTTATCTTCTATTTTATTTGAAAATTCGAAAGGAAGGAAGGGAATTGAGGGCTTGGGGGTGGGGTTAGAGGTTGGGCACTGAAGTTTAAGTATTCATGGTAAGAGTTGACAAGTATTTCAAGCACCTTAAGAAAACAAAGGGGCTATAATAGCAGTTACTATTCACTGGGTAATTCATTTATTGAGTAATGAGTAAATGGCAATTAAAAACCACTTTAACAATTTTAATTATCATCTGTTAACTGATGATTATCAAATTTGTGTGTCTAGCTCAGATGTTTCCTCTCAACTTTAGCCTTGCATATCCGATCCCTTAATTGACATTCTGGATGTCTAACTGGCATTTTAACAGGTTCACATTTAACATTCACTCTTGTCAGCAGATCCTATTGGTTCTACTTTTAAAGTACATCAACAGTTAGATACTTTTCAGTGCCTCTGCTCCTACCACCTTGACCCAAGCTACCATTGTCTCTTGCCTGGAGAAGTGATAGCCTCTTGATTGGTTTCCTGCTTCTCCCCTTGCCTGCCTACAGTTCAGAGCAGCCAGAGCAATCCTTTCAAACGTAAATCCAGTCATATAGATCAGCATCCTTTAGAGGTTTCCCATATCCCTTGGAGAACAAGCCAAAGTCCTTATAGAGTGACCAGGCTCCAGTTACCTGGCTTATCCTCCTCTCCACCTGCTTGCCCTGCCCCACTGGCTTCCTCATTCTCTTTTGAGCAAGGCAGGTATGCTTGTGCCTCCTTGGCGTTCGTTCTCCCCTCTTTCCCCTCTGCATTGCCTATTATCTCATTTCCTTCAGATCCTTTGGTCAAATGTCATATTCTCAATGAGGCTTTCTTCAGTCATTCTATTAAAAAATAGCAAACCCTCCCCTATAGCACACCTTAATCTCTATTCTCATTAATTTTTCGCTATAGCATTTATCATTTTCTAAACATGTTTGTTTGCCAGGCCCTTTACTTTGCCCCCTGCTCCCTGTCAGTCCCATAAGAACAGGCATTTTTGTTCATTACTGAATCCTCAGCGACGGGCACATGACATATGCTTAGTAAATACTTGTTAAATGAAATATTCTGGGCCGGGTACACAGGTAGATGCTTTATATATATTTGTTTAATTTTCTTCACAACAACCCTGCAAAATATTCCCATTTTACAAATGAGGAAAGTTATGTGCCTAGGATTGCATGGCTAGAAAGTTGAAAGCCTAGATCTGTTCCACTTAAAACATTGCCAAACTCAAATAAAATATTTTAGGAGGATGGAGTCTAAATATTATTTCTTTGCTTCTGAATGGAGTGTTTAAACCATAGGCCTAGAAACCAGAAGAAAGGCAAAGACTGAATGCCCAAATTGGGCATTGTTCATCCACTCACGTGGAAGCGCTCTGATACTTGTGATGCTGCTGCAGTTAGAAGCCTAAAACACCTAGAGAAAGGCCTTTGTGTGAGGTCTTCCTATGCACCACTTTGAAACACTTTTGGCTTGTATATGCAGAAAATCAGAAGAGTTTTATGATAATTTGGAAAATTTTCTCCCCTACTCCCTGGGAAAGACCTTCTTTCTCTATTCTGGAATAGCATTAAGGTTATTTTGGGCTTATTGCTTCATATCACTTTTAATGTGAGGTTTAATGTCATCCAGAGTCAGAGTGCAAACCATCTTCTGGGTATCCTGTAGTGTGACTTTCTTTGTGGTGTGGTGACTGAGAAGGCCTAGATCAGAGCTGTTCCCAAAGTAAGATGAGACTGTAGTCAGAGCTGTCCCCAGGGTCAAATGTGTCTGGGTTCACATGCCATCCTAATAGAAGTACATCATTCTTTCAGAAAGGAGGGTGAAGGAGAATGGGACCAGGAGCCAACCCCCAGCTGACTGGGATATAGTGTATCTCTCTCCTAAGTCTCAGGTACTAGTAACTTTTCTCCCAAATTTTAAAAAATTGTGGTAAAATACACATAAGATTTACCATCTTAATCATGAAATGCATAGTTAAGAGGTATTAAATACATTCATAATGTGCGATTACCACCATCACCATCCCTATAGCTCTTTTCTTCTTGTAAAACAAAAACTCTGTACCCGTTTAAACAGTAACTCCCCATTCCTGTTTCTCCCCAGGCCTGCAACCACCATTCTGCTTCCCGTCCCTGATTTTGACAATGTACTCTGCAGAGACCTACATATCAGTAACTTTGGAGTGAAATCTAGTGAAGCTCTGGGCTTATAGGAGGCTCAGAGGGAGCAGAAGTGGATTCTTCAGGGTAAAGTTCTTCTTAGTAATATGACAGAAGTAGAAGAGGAGGAGGTAGAGAAACGTCATCCTGTGGTATGATATGAGCAGTGATGTATCCAGAGAACAGTGAAGAGCAAAGAGTGGCTCAGAGTGGCCCCCAGGGTAAAATGAGACTGGGAGCAGAGCTGTTCCCAGGAAGTAATGAAGATAGGATGAGAACTTTCCCCAGGGGGCAGGCAAGAGTGCTGGAGTGGATTGCCACTGCAATACCATTACCAGGGCAAAGAAAGAAAAGAGCCTGTGGCAGCAGCTCCAGTAGCAAGGGAGCGCGAGAGGAAAGGACTTCTGTAACATGTTTAGATTAGGGGAGGGAACAAGCAGATGACAGGTTGCAGAGAGCTTTGTATGTCATATTCAGAATTTAAAACTGTTCCTTGGGCAAAGCAGAGCCTCGGAAAAGTTTTAACTAAGAATTAGACAGGGTAAAATTTGCTTCTGGTCAATATGCCCTGTGTTCAGGTCAGGTCAGGAAAGGCTAGAAGAGAGAATGGCAGCCACGGGACTCCAGGCAGATGTGTGTGGGTAGAGCCTGACTTCAGTGAAACCACAGAGGCTTTTCTGGACCTCATCCAAAACTAAGAACTTCAGTGGCTGCACAACATTGGGAATATACTAGAATGTACTATATGCCACTGAACTGTTCACTTAAAAATGGTTACTGTTACAAAACTAAGAACCTCATCCTGCCTCAGTCTTTGTAGGACTGGGCCTGACATTCTATGACTGATTTTTTTCTTTCTGTAAAGGTCTGGCTTCAGTCTTTGTAGGACTGGGCCTGACGTTCTATGACTGATTTTTTTCTTTCTGTTGGGGTCTGGCGTGTTGGTGGTAGTCCTGGGGAGTCCAGGTTGGAGCTAGGCATAGCAGGAGGGATGTGAGTCCAGCCCATGATCTCTCCTCTTTTGATTTGTTTCTGGCTGGGCTGACTTCACTGCTGCTGTGCGGGCTTTTCTCCAGTTGCAGTGGCTGGGGGCTGCTCCTCATGGTGTGAGGTCTTCTCATCACAGCTGCTGCTTTTGTTGTGGAGCACAGGCTCTAGGCTCACAGGCTTCAATAGTTTCAGTGTGTGGGCTCAATAGTCCTGGTTTCTGGGCTCTTAATAGTTGTGGCACCAGGCTTAGTTGCTCCTCAGCATGTGGGATCGTCCTGGATCAGAGATTGAACCCGTGTCTCCTGCAGAGCCAGGCAGATTCTTTGCTGCTGAGCCGCTGAGGAAGCCCCATGTTCTCTTTTTGTCCATCCTTCCTACTGGCTGCCAGAGTCATCTGTCTTTTTTTTTTTTTTTACTTTAAAAACAAATTTACTTACCTATTTGGCTGCACTGGGTATTTGTTGTGTCATGTGAAGTCTTCATTGCAGCCTGTGGGATCTACTTCCCTCACCAGAGATCGAACCCAGGCCCCCTGCCTTGGGAGCACAGAGTATTAGCCACTGAACCACTGGAAAAATTCCCATAGTTATGGTTCTAACAAGTTAATCTAACTACCCTGCCTTTCTCTGCTAAGAAATCTCTGTTGCTTTCCCATTCTCTGCATATTATGAAATCCAACCTTTGATGGAATCTGGTTTCATGACATTCCATGATATGACTCCTACGTATTTTCTTGTAAATATCTTGCTTGTTTTTATTCATGCTTTACTCATTCACCTTGCTTGAATATCTTCTTGCTGTTTCTACCTGGTAAACTCATCCTTCGATACTATCCTCCGGCGTTACCACTTTTTTGAAGCCTTTTCTGTTTTCCATCCCCTGGAGAAGGAAATGGCAATCCACTCCAGCACTCTTGCCTGGAAAATCCCATGGACAGAGGAACCTGATAGGCTACAGTCCATGGGGTCGCAAAGAGTTGGACACGACTGAGCGACTTCACTTCACTTTCTCTGTTCTCCCATCATAGACAGATAGTCCCTTCCAATGTTATTCTTCCATTAAGTTGTATATTTCTCTCTGTTAATTATCTCACTGCTTTGTTATTTATTTGTATGTGATTGCCACATAGATTGGGAGTTTTTCAGATAGGTGCCCTACAGGTTTTTGTCTGTGCTCCTGTGACAGTACTGCCCAGAGACAGCTCTCACTGTTTCTTTCTTTCTTTCTTTTTTTGAAAAAGAAGTGTTTATTTGTAGACCGTAGACATTGTTGGCCTTGCCTTGCTACTTAGCCCTAATTTCTCCTTCCCAGGTGATCGCCTGAGTTCTCTCATGTACTTTCAATGCGTTTATTGAGGTGAAAGTCACATAACATAAAATTAATCATTTTAAATTGAGCGATTCAGTGCCATTTGGTGCTTTTACAGTATTGTATACAACCACCACCTCTGTCTAGTTCCGAAACAGTTCCATTCAGTTCAGTTCAGTTCATTTCAGTCACTCAGTCGTGTCTGACTCCTTGTGACCCCATGAATCACAGCACGCCAGGCCTCCCTGTCCATCAACAACTCCTGGAGTTCACTCAGACTCACGTCCATCGAGTCAGTGATGCCATCCAGCCATCTCATCCTCTGTCGTCCCCTTTTCCTCCTGCCCCCAATCCCTCCCAGCATCAGAGTCTTTTCCAATGAGTCAACTCTTCGCATGAGGTGTCCAAAGTACTGGAGTTTCAGCTTTAGCATCATTCCTTCCAAAGAAATCCCAGGGCTGATCTCCTTCAGAATGGACTGGTTGGATCTCCTTGCAGTCCAAGGGACTCTCAAGAGTCTTCTCCAACACCACAGTTCAAAAGCATCAATTCTTCAGCACTCTGCCTTCACAGTCCAGCTCTCACATCCATACATGACCACAGGACAGTTCCATTACTCCACAGTAAAACACCTCACCAGTCAACAGTTTCTCCTCATTCTCCTTACCCCCGCAGCCATCAGTCTGCATTTTTGTCTTGATGGGTTTACCTATTCTGGATGTTTTATGTAGAGTCATACGGTATGTGGCCTTTTACTTCTGGCTTCTTTGTGTGCATGTGTGCTCAATCAGTCACTCAGTCGTGTCTGACTCTTTGTGACCTCATGGACTGTAGCCCACCAGGCTCCTCTGTCCATGAGATTTCCCAGGCAAGAATACTGCAGTGGGTCGCCATTTCCTTTTCCAGGGGATCTTCCTGACCCAGGGACCTAACCACATCTCTTGCATCTCCTGCACTGGCAGGTGGATTCTTTACCACTGCGCCACCTGGGAAGCCCCCTGGCTTCTTTAACTTAGTATAAAATTTTGTAGGATGGGTCAGCACGTCATTCTTTTTTTTTTCTTTTTCAAGTTTTTTGTTATTGTTGTGGTAAAATATATAGCTTACAATTAGTGATTTTAACCATTTTTAAGTGTATAACTCTGTGGCATTAATTACATTCACACTGTTGTGCAACCATCACCACTATCTATTTGCAAAACTTTTTCATCATCCCAGACAGAAACTCCGTACCCATTAAGCAATAACTCCCCATTTTCCCCTCCTCCTAGATATTGTTAGATTCTAATCTACTTTCTATCTCATGAATTTGTCTGTTCCAGATATTTCATATAAGTGGAATCATACAATTTATATCCTTTTGTGTCTGGCTTTATTTCCTTAAGAATAATGTTTATAAGGTTCTCCCATGTTGTAGTATGTACCAGAACAATTTGTTCCTTTATATGGCTGGAAAATGCCATAACTTGTCTATCCATCCATCTGGTGATGTATGCTTTGGTTGTTTCCACTTTTTGGCTCTTGTGAATAGTGCTGCTGTGGACATGCGTGTACATGTACTTGTATGAGTACCAGTTTTCAACTCTTCTGGCTATATACCTTGAAGTAGAATTGTGGGGTTATATGGTAATATATGTTTAACTTCTTGAGAGACGACCAAAACTGTTTTCCATAGCAACTGCGCCATTTCACATGCCTATCAGCAAATATAAGGATTCCATTTCTTTATATCTTTGCCAACACTTGCTATTTTTTGGTTTGTTTGTTTTAATTACAGCTATCTTAGTGGGTGTGAAGTGACATTTTATTGTGGTTTTCATTTGCATTCCCTAATGCTATGGCAGAAAGTGAAGAGGAACTGAAAAGCTTCTTGATGAAAGTGAAAGAGGAGAGTGAAAAAGTTGGCTTAAAGAAACATTCAGAAAACTAAGATCATGGCATCTGGTCCCATCACTTCATGGGAAATAGATGGGGAAACAGTGGAAACAGTGTCAGACTTTATTTTTTGGGGCTCCAAAATCACTGCAGATGGTGATTGCAGCCATGAAATTAAAAGACGCTTACTCCTTGGAGGGAGGGTTATGACCAACCTAGACAGCATATTCAAAAGCAGAGACATTACTTGGCCAACAAAGGTCCATCTAGTCAAGGCTATGGTTTTTCCAGTAGTCATGTATGGATGTGAGAGTTGGACTGTGAAGAAAGCTGAGCACTGAAGAATTGATGCTTTTGAACTGTGGTGTTGGAGAAGACTCTTGAGAGTCCCTTGGACTGCAAGGAGATCCAACCAGTCCATTCTAAAGGAGATCAGTCCTGGGTGTTCTTTGGAAGGACTGATGCTAAAGCTGAAACTCCAATACTATGGCCACCTCACGTGAAGAGTTGACTCATTGGAAAAGACCCTGATGCTAGGAGGGATTGGGGGCAGGAAGAGAAGGGGACGACAGAGGATGAGATGGCTGGATGACATCACCGACTCGATGGACGTGAGTCTGAGTGAATTCCAGGAATTGGTGATGGACAGGGAGGCCTGGTTTATTGCAATTCATGGGGTCACAAAGAGTTGGACACAACTGAGTGACTGAACTGAACTGAACTGAACTGAATGATGCTGAGCATCTTTTCATGTACTTGTTGGCTGTGTATATGTCTTCTTTGGAGCAGTGTCTGTCCAGGTCCTTTATTTGTTTAAAGTTAGGTTGTCTGTCTCTGTGGTTGAATTGTTAGAATTTTTATATATATTCTGGATACTAGACTCTTATCAAATATATGGTTTGTAAATATTCCTTCCCCTTCTGTAGACTGATTTTTCACTTTCTTGATAATGTTTTTTGATGCACAGTCATTTTTAATTTTTATGGAGTTGTATTTATCTATTTTTTCTTTTGTTGCTCATGCTTTTTATATTATATCTAAGAATCCAATGCCAAATCTAAGTAGTGAAGATTATTCAGGTTTTCCTGTTTTCTTCTAACAGTTTTATGGGTTTAGCTCTTGGGTTGTTGACCCACTTTGAATTAATTTTTACATATAGTGTAAGCCTAATGTACTTTTAAACTCTGAATGTATGCTGTTGGGGTTTTTCTGGTCAGTAATGATTTTTGGATCTTCAGATTCCAGTAGTTACAGAGGTTATATTAGTTGCTGTTAGCTGAATTGCAGCTTCTCTTGTCAAGTATAACTTAGGAGTCATTTCTTCCTCCTTAGATAAGGTCTATCTACTGACGTGCATTTGATAGTTGTAGGGCTCCTTTGAGAGTAAGGCTGCTGTTTGTGTTGCCAGTCAGTTGAGTGACACAGCCTTGTGTGCGGACAGTGGGATGCTGTGTTATGAGCTTGTCTGTATCTCGGGCGATGTGGAAAGCAGCAGGGTGAGGCCTTATTGAAACAAAGCAAAGTTGGCAGGGGTCAGGGGAACAATGCTGTCAGGTGGCAAGTCTGTACTGAGCCTGGTCAGGTTCCCAGCCTTGTGCATGACTTGCTGAGAACTATGCAAAGCAGTAATGAGGAGTAAAAAGGTATAATTTGGAGACAGAAGCCTTGATTTCAAATTTGATGACTGCAGGTCATCTTCTCTCTGGGCCTCAGTGTCTTCAAGGTGAATGCTGACCTCACAGGGTGGTTTTATTTTTGGAGATGGCTCAGACGGTCAAGTGTCTGTCTACAATGCAGGAGACCCGGGTTCGATCCCTGGGTTGGGAAGATCCCCTGGAGAAGGAAATGGCAATTCACTCCAGTACTATTGCCTGGAAAATCCCATGGACAGAGGAGCTTGGTAGGCTACAGTCCATGGGGTCGCAAAGAGTCAGACACAACTGAGCGACTTCACTTTCAGAGTTATCAGTGGAAATTGTAAAATCCCATGTAATTTTGGAAATGTAATGTGGAATCAAGGTGGAGACTAAGTGTACTGGGAACATTTTTTTTTGTTTTTCTGTTTTAAAAAATTCTTTCCCCAACTGTGATTTATAGTAAAGGTTTGAGGTTTATTGACCAAATGGAGGTTTTTCAATACTTTTTTTGCAAATAATTTTAAATTTGTTGTGACTTTTTTGCAAGTGACAGAAATACAATTCATGCTGACTTATAAGAGGGACTTAAGACTGAAGTAACTAAAAAGCCATTTACTTTTAGACACAGCAAGATCCAGGGACTTGAATGAAGTCATTTGGACCTAATCTCTCTCCTCTTGGCTTTGCTTTTCTTTGTTTTGGTCTTAGGCAGGCTCCACCCATGTAGTGGCAAAGATAGTTATCAGCCTTGGTATGTAATCTACCAGCTAAGCAACCACTTTTGGAAAGATAATACCTCTTTCCTGACGGAGTTGGCAGTCCTAGGTGTGATTTTGGCTTGAGTCATTTGCCCACCCTAAAGTATTACTGTGGTTGGAAGAATGCTGGACTTTCATTAGCCAACAGTTATATTATACTCATGGAACCCAGGGATCAGGGTCAGCTCCTCTGGAATCATGTGGACTGGTTCCCTCAGGGAAGATCAAGGTGCTTGTACTTACAGAGGGTGTGGGAGGTGGGGAGATAATTAAATCAGCAAAATTCACAGATATCTGCTTCATAATTGAGCCATTAAAGGTTTTTTATTTTTTTTTTAAAGCATGCTTTTAATGTTTAAAACTCAACAAAGTAGAGCTGCTCTGCTTGAAGAAATGGATCATATCAAGATACCTTAGTGGGAGGAGGGATCTGCAGAGCATAATTTGAAAACTGCTAGACAATTTGTCCAACAAATACTTGTTTGAGATGTGATATTTTTTGAATCCTTTCTTCCTATCTTTCCAGCTTTTTGTAGAAGAGATTGTATTTTCCTTCAAATCTGGGAGAGTATAGACTTCCCCGGTGGTTCAGTGGTAAAGAATACACGCCTGCCAGTGCAGGAGATATGAGTTCCATCCCTGATCCAGGAAGATCCCACATGCTGTGGGGCAACTAAGCCTATGGGCCAGAACTCCTGAGCCCCCACTCTCTAGAGCCCGAGTGCTACAGCAAGAGAAGCCCATGCACTGCAACTAGAGTGCATCTCCTGCTTGCTACAACTAGAGAAAGCCCACATACAGCAATGAAGACCCACAGCAGCCAAAAAAATTAAAAAGAAAATCTGAGAGAGTGCGGTTAGTAGCAGAGCCAGTCACTGCTGGGGGTTGAAGATGCCAAGGACCTTGCTTAACCTGGACACCAAACTGTACTTTTTTGTATTTTTTAAGCCATGAGCCTTTCAAATGTGAATAGGGACTCCTAGAAAACAGGTGGAAGTGGCTTCACAATGTATTGGTTAACGTGAGTGATGAAATATATTTGTATCCTCAGCATTTTGCAAGGGCTCAGGGTGCTAGAATGTATGGCGCCATGAGCTGGATTCTATATTGTAAATTGAGTGAGGGGGAAAGCAGCCCTCCTCCACCAGCCAGGTTATCAGGCAGCCAACAACTGACTTTTTTTAATGTGCTAAAATTAATATAACATAAAATTTGCCATTCTAAAGTGTACAATTCAGTGGTTTTAAACAATTTTGTGCATCTCAGTATGTAATTCCAGAACACTTTCATCATCCCTATTAAACAGTCACTCCTTATTCTGTAATCCCTGGCAACCACTAATCTACTTCCCTTCTCTGTGGATTTGCCTGTTCTAGACATTTCATGTAAATGGAATCATGTCTAGCTTCACTTAGTGTAATGTTAGCATATATTTACCTAATTATTTCCTTATGATACTTTTTAGAAGTAGAATTATCCTGCAGACCTATCCTCAAACGTATAATTGGGATGGACATACTCAACATTTGGAGTAGCACCCACATCAGATCCTTGACCTGTCAAATAAGAACTAAATGGAGAAGGCCAAGTGGAAGCTTTTGAAACTGTTGCTTTCCCCTCTGGCCAAGATGGTGAATCAAAAGCAATATTGCATTCTGTGACGGTTGATGGAGATTAGTGCTACCATTAAGGATCTTAAGAATACAGGGGTGTTGGTCTCTCTTATGTCTACATTTAATTAATTAGTCTGCCCTCTTTGCAAAACTGGATCGATTCTGGAGACCCTCCACTTTAGTAAGTTTCATTTAGTAGCCTCAATTATGACTGCTGGATAGATCTGATATCTTTGCTAGAGCAGATCAGTTTGGTATGTGGGTATTGATTTGGTGAATGTGTTCTTTTCTATCTCAGAAAAAAGACCAAAAAACCATTTGTATTCATGTGGTACAGATATCATTACACCTTCATAGTTTTGCTGGAGGCTATGTAAACCTTTCCAAACTTTTACTTTTTTCACAATATAGTCAAAAGAGACTTGGACACTTGGCCATCTCAGAGAACATCACTTTGATCTGTTACTTTGACAACATCATGCTAATCACACAGCATGCGTTAAGAGGAGATTAGCACACAGAGGCCTTGGTAAGACACATGTCCTCCACAGTGGGTGAGTGGGTACTGCCACATTCTTTGCCAAAGTCAGTGTATTTGGTTTTTAAATATGTCTACAGATTGTATAATACTCCTCCCATCAAGAAGTGGAGCCTAATTCTCCTCCTTTAACTCAGCTAGACCTAAGTAACTCAATTCTAACAAATAGAATAAAGTGACAGTACTGGTGTATGAACAGCAAAAGAACAACAGAAAGAGTCCAAAATGCAGTACTTGGGTGCAGTCTCAAAAACAACAGAATGATCTCTGTTCTTTCCCAAGGCAAGCCACTCAGTATCACGGTAATCCAAGTCTGTGCCCCAAGCAGTAATGCTGAAGAAGCTGAAGCTGAACGGCTCTGTGAAGACCTACAAGACCTTCTAGAACTAGCACTCAAGAAAGATGTCCTTTCCATCACAGGGAGCTGGAGTGCAAAAGCAGAAGTCAAGAGACACCTGGAGCAGCAGGCACATTTGGCCTTGGAGAACAAAATGAAGCAGGGCAAAGGCTAACAGACTTTTGGCAACAGAACGCACTGGTCATAGCAAACACCCTCTTCCAACAACACGAGAGAAGACTCTACACATGAATTTCACCAGATGATCAATGCTGAAATCAGATTGATTATATTTTTTCCAATCGAAGATGGAGAAGCTCTGTACAGTCAGCAAAAACAAGACCTGGAGCTGACTGTGGCTCAGATCATGAACTGCTGTTGCTGCTAAGTCTCTTCAGTCGTGTCTGACTCCATGCGACCCCATAGACGGCAGCCCACCAGGCTCCCCAGTCCCTGGGATTCTCCAGGCAAGAATACTGGAGTAGGTTGCCATTTCCTTCTCCAATACATGAAAGTGAAAACTGAAAGTCAGGTTGCTCAGTCGTGTCCGACTCTTAGCGACCCCATGGACTGCAGCCTACTAGGTTCCTCTGTCCATGGGATTTTCCAGGCAAGAGTACTGGAGTCGGGTGCCATTGCCTTCTCCTTAGTTTAAAGCAGAGATGCTCAAAGTATGGTCCCCTGATCATGAACTTCTTATTGCCAAATTCATACTTAAGTTGAAGACAGTAGGGAAAACCATTAGCCCATTCAGGTATAACCTAAATCAAATCCCTTACAATTATACAGTGGATGTGACAAATAGATTCAAGGGATTAGATC
This sequence comes from Oryx dammah, assembly GCF_014754425.2. NCBI lineage: Eukaryota > Metazoa > Chordata > Mammalia > Artiodactyla > Bovidae > Oryx > Oryx dammah. The sequence continues at coordinate 49,022,775 of NW_024070201.1, read as the reverse complement.
TGATAGAGTGCCTTAAGAACTATGGATGGAGGTTCGTGACATAGTACAGGAGGCAGTGATCAAGACCATCCCCAAGAAAAAGAAATACAAAAAGGCAAAATGGTTGTCTGATGAGGCCTTACAAGTAGCTGAGAAAAGAAGAGATGCTAAAGGCAAAGGAGAAAAGGAAGGATATACCCATTTGAATGCAGAGTTCCAAAGAAAGGAGAGATAAGAAAGCCTTCCTCAGTGATCAATGCAAAGAAATAGAGGAAAACAATAGAATGGGAAGACTAGAGATCTCGTCAAGAAAATTAGAGATACCAAGGGAACATTTCATGCAAAGATGGGCACAAAAAAGGACAGAAATGATATGGGCCTAACAGAAGCAGAAGATATTAAGAAGAGGTGGCAAGAGTACACAGAAGAACTATACAAAAAAGATTTTAATGACCCAGATAACCACGATGGTGTGACCACTCACCTAGAGCCAGACATCCTGGAATGTGAAGTCAAATGGGCCTTAGGAAGCATCACTATGAACAAAGCTAGTGGAGGTGATGGAATTCCAGTTGAGCTATTTCAAATCTTAAAAGATGATGCTGTAAAAGTGCTGCACTCAATATGTCAGCAAATTTGGAAACTCAGCAGTGGCCACAGGACTGGAAAAGGTCAGTTTTCATTCCAATCCCTAAGAAAGGCAATGCCAAAGAATGCTCAAACTACCGCACAATTGCACTCATCTCACATGCTAGCAAAGTAATGCTCAAAATTCTCCAAGCCAGGCTTCAGCAGTATGTGAACCGAGACATTCAGATGTTCAAGCTGGATTTAGAAAAGGCAGAGGAACCAGAGATCAAATTGCCAACATCCACTGGATCATTGAAAAAGCAAGAGAATACCAGAAAAACATCTACTTCTGCTTTGTTGATTACACCAAAGCCTTTGACTGTGTAGATCATAACAAACTGTGGAAAATTCTGAAAGAGATGGGAATACCAGACCACTTGACCTGCCTCTTGAGAAATCTGTGTGCAGGTCAAGAAGCAACAGTTAGAACTGGACATGGAACAACAGACGGGTTCCAAATCAGGACAGAAGTACATTAAGGCTATATATTGTCACCCTGCTTATTTAACTTATATGCAGAGTACATCATGCAAAATGGCAGGCTGGATGAAGCACAAGCTAGAATCAAGATTGCCAGAAGAAATATCAATAACCTCAGATATGCAGATGACACCACACTTAATGGCAGAAAGTGAAGAAGAACTGAAGAGCCTCATGATGTAAGTGAAACAGGAGAGTGAAAAAGCTGCCTTAAAACTTAACATTCAAAAAATGAAGATCATGGCATCTGGTCCCATCACTTAATGGCAAATAGATAGGGAAACAGTGAAAGCAGTGAGAGACTTTATTTTTCTGGGCTCCAAAATCGCTGGAGGCTCAGAGGTTAAAGCGTCTGCCTCTAATACGGGAGACCTGGGTTTGATCCCTGGGTCAGGAAGATCCCCTGGAGAAGGAAATGGCAACCCACTCCAGTATTCTTGCCTGGAGAATCCCATGGATGGAGGAACCTGGTGGGCTACAGTCCATGGTGTTGCAAAGAGTTGGACACGACTGAGCGACTTAAATTACTGCAGATGGTGACTGCAGCCATGAAATTAAAAGACGCTTGCTCCTTGGAAGAAAAGTTATGACCAACCTAGACAGCATATTAAAAAGCAGAGATATTACTTTGCCGACAAAGGTCTATCTAGTCACAGCTATGGTTTGTTACAGTGGTCATGTATGGATGTGAGAGCTGGACCATAAAGGAAGCTGAGTGCTGAAGAATTGATGCTTTTGAACTGTGGTGTTGGAGAAGACTCTTGTCAGAGTCTCTTGGACTGCAAGGAGATCCAACCAGTCCATCCTAAAGGATTTCCTAAAGGAAATCAGTCCTGAATATTCATTGGAAGGACTGATGCTGAAACTGAAAATCCAATACTTTGACCACCTGATGTGTAGAACAGACTCGTTGGAAAAGACCCTGATGCTGGGAAAGATTGAAGGCAGGAGAAGAAGGGGATGACAGAGGATGAGATGGTTGGGTGGCAGAGGATGAGATGGTTGGATGGCATTGCTGACTTGATGGATGTGAGTTTGATCAAGGTCTGGGAGTTGGTGATGGACAGGAAAGCCTGGTGTGCTGAGTACATGGGATTGTAAAGAGTTGGACATGAGTGAACAACTGAACTGCATGGAACTGAGGTTGTATGACTTCAATGACTAGGTCATAAAAGGTACTACCGTTTGTCTCAATGTGTCTTGGATCACTCACTCTGGTAGAAGCCCACTCATATATTGTGAGCACACTGAAGCAGGCTATAGAACTGCCCACTTTGAGAAGAACTGAGGCTTCCTGACCACACCCAGCACTGACTTGCTAAGAGTGTGAGTGAGCCATCTTTTTTTTTTTTAATTTTTATTGGAGTCTAGTTGATTTGCAATGTTGTATTAATTTCTGCTGTTCAGCAAAGTGAATCAGTTATACGTATACCCCCCTTCTTTTAAGATTCCTTCCCTATATAGGTCATTATAGAGTATTGAGTAGAGTTCCCTGTGGTATACAGTAGTTCCGTAAATGTTGTCTAGTAGTGTGTATATGTCAGTCTTAATCTCCCAATAATTCCCTTACTCACACTTATCCCTTGGTAAGCATAAGTGTGTTTTCTACATCTGGGCTTCTATTTATGTTTTGTAAATAAGTTCATTTTTTAGATGCCATATATAAACAATATCATATATTTGTCTTTCACTTCACTTAGTATGATAATCCCTAGGTCCTTTCACATCGCTGCAAATGGCATTATTTCATTCTTTTTTATGACTGAGTAATATTCCACCACATATATGTATTGTATCTTCTTTATCCATTCCTCTGTTGATGAACATTTAGGTTGCTTCCATGGCTTGGCTATTGTAAACAGTGCTGCAGTGAGTTTTGGGGTACATGTATCCTTTAGGATTATGGTTTTCTCTGGATATTTGCCCAGGAGTGAGATTGCTGGATTATATGTAGTTCTATTTTTAAGTTTTTTAAGGAACCTCCATACTTTACTCCATAGCAGTAGTACCAATTTATATTCCCATGAACAGTGTAGGAGGATTCCTTTTGCTCCACACCCTCTCCAGCATTTCTTGTTTGTAGACTTTTTGATGATGACCATTCTGACCAGTGTGAGGTAATACCTCACTGTATTTTTGAGTTGCATTTTTCTTATATTTAGTGGTGTTGAGCATCTTTTCATGTGCTTTTTGGCCATCTATATGGCTTCTTTGGAAAAATATTAATTTTGGTCAGCCCATAGTTTGACTGGGTTGTTTGTTTTTTTGACATAGAGCTGTATGAGCTGTTTGTATATTTTGGAGATTAATGCCTTGTGGGTTGCATCATTTGCAAATATTTTCTCCCATTCTGTGGGTTGTCTTTTCATTTTGTTTATAGTTTCCTTTGCTGTGCAGTAGCTTTTAACTAGATTCCATTTGTTTATTTTTGTTTTTATTTCCATTACTGTGGGAGGTGGATCCAAAATGATATTGCTGCTATTTATGTCAAAGAGTGTTCTTTCTATGTTTTCCTCTGAGAGTTTTATAGTGTTCAGCCTTACATTTAGGTCTTTGATCCATTTTGAGTTTGTTTTTGTGCATAGTGTTCTAATTTCTTTCTTTCTTTTTTTAACGTGTAGCTGTCCAGTTTTCCTAGCTCCGCTTATTGAAGAGACTTTTTCTCCATTGTATATTCTTGCTTCATTTGTAATGGATTAGTTGACCATAGGTGTGTAGGTTTATCTCTGGGCTTTCTATCTTGTTCCATTGATCTGTATTTCCGTTATTGTGCCAGTACCATACTGTTTTGATTATTGTAGCTTTGTAGTATAGTCTGAAGTCAGGGTGTCTGATTCCTCCAACTGTGTTTTTCTTTCTCAGGATTGCTTTGGCTATTTGGGGGTCTTTTGTGTTCCATATAAATTTTAGAATGTTTTTGTTCTAGTTCTATGAAAAATGCCATTGGTAATTTGATAGGGATTGCATTGAATCTGTAGATTGCTTTGAGTAGTATAGTCATTTTAACAGTATTGATTCTTCCAACTCAAGAACATAGTATATCCTTCCATCTGTTTGTGTCATCTCCAGTTTCTTTCATTAGCTTCTTCAAGTTTTGAGAATAGAGGTCTTTTGTCTCCCTAGGTAGGTTTATTCTTAGATATTTTATTCTTTTTGATGGGATGATAAATGGGATTGTTTCCTTGATTTCTCTTTCTGATCTTTCATTCTTAGTGTATCGGAATGCAAGAGATTTCTATGTATTAATTCTGTATCCAGCAACTTTACCGAATTCATTGATTTGGATTTATTTCCTCCTCTTCTCTGATTCCTGTGGTTAGGACTTCCAAAACTATGTTGAATAAAAGAGATGACAGTGGACATCCTTGCCTTGTTCCTGATCTCAGAGGGATTGCTTTCATTTTTTCACTGCTGAGAATAATGTTAGCTGTGAGTTAATCATATTTGGCATTTTATTATGTTGAGGTTCCCTCTAGTCCCACTTTCTGGAAAGCTTTGATTATAAATGGGTGTTGAATTTTGTCGAAAGCTTTTTCTGCATCTGTTGAGTTGATCATATGGTTTTTATTCTTCAGTTTGTTAATGTGGTGGTGTATCCTACTGATTGATTTTCAAATACTGAAAAATTGTTGCATTCCTGGCTGAATCCTACCTGATCACAGTGGATGATCCTTTTAATGTACAGTTGGATTTGGTTTGTTAGTATTTTGTTGAATATTTTTATATCTATGTTCATCAGTAATATTGACCTATAATTTTCCTTTTGTTGTGGAGTGAGCCATCTTGGAAGCAGATCCTCCAGCTGCAGTCAAGTCTTTTTTTAAAAATTAAATTAATTAGTTGTCATTATTTTGGGGGCTGTGCTGGGTCTTTGTTGCTGCACGGGCTTTTCTCTAGTTGCGGCAAGCAGGGACTACTCCTTAGTCGCGGTGCATGGGCTTCTCACTGTGGTAGTTTCTCTTGTTGTGGAGCATGGGCCCTAGGGCATGACCACTTCAGTAGCTGAAACATATGGACTCGGTAGTTGTGGCTCCCGAGCTCTAGAGCAAAGGCTCAGTAGTTGCTCAACGGCATGTAGGATCTTCCTGGATCAGGGAATGAACCTCTGTCTCTTGCACTGGCAAGCAGATTCTTTACCAATAAGCCACCAGGGAAGTCCCCCAATCAGGCCTTCAGTGGCTATAGTCCTTTATGAATCTTTGTGTGAGACCTGAGCCAGAACCACCCAGTTAAGCCACTCTCTCTGTCCCTGACTCTCAGAAATAGTGTGAGTAATAAATGTTTATTGTTTAAAGCAACTTAATTTTAGGGTATTTGTTATATAACAGGAGACACTAACACACAGTCCCACAAGCTGTGTGTGAGAGTTCTGGTTGTCTGACATCCTTTTCAACATCTAGGATTTCCCTATTTTTGTCATTTTAGCCATTCTGGTTAGTGTATAGTATTCTCATATTGTGGTTTTAATATGTGTTTCCCCACAGATTAATGAAGCATCTTCTCTTTTATGTATATCTGTCTACATATGTGGTGCTTCCCCAATGGCATAGTGGTAAAGAATCCACCTGCCAGTGCAGGAGACGTGTGTTTGATCTCTGGGTCAGGATGATCCCCTGGAGTAGACAGTGGCAACCCACTCCAGTATTCTTGCCTGGAAAATTCTATGGGCTGAGGAGCCTGGCAGGCTACAGTCCATGGGGTGAGAGAGAGTCAGACATTACCGAGTGCCTGAGCACGCATGCATGCATGTACATATGTATATGTGTTTGATGTGTTTTTGATGCTGTAGTAAATGGGACTACTAAATTTTAAAGATCTTTTTCTGAAAATGAAATAAATCATTTTAAGGAAATCTCCTAGCACTCAGCACTTTCTTCTTTGTTGTATCTTTGCTACAATAGCTTCCTTATAGATGATTCTGGAAAAAATTTTGTGTGGAGTGTTGTTTCTTTAATCTCACCTAGAATCCCTTTAAATTAACAGTTATATCAGATGCCTTATCAGTGGTTATACTTATTTTCAAAAAAACTTTATTATTTTTAAAATAAAACTTTGTTTTATAAAAGAATTCTTATACTATAGAGGTTATTTTTTCTTGTGTATTTTTCCTTTAGTGGCTCTTCAAAGGCAGTTCCTTTTGAATTTCATCGTTTAACAGAATATAGCAGATATGTTTAATTGGAACATGAAGGAAAACTTATGTTTTACTGGATAGCAATCTCCCGTGCTCCATAGTTTGTAATTTTGTTTTTAATCTTAAGAAATATTTGTTCAAATTACATTTGCTTACAAATGAAGTTTAAAAAAGATTGCCTTTCACATCCTATTTAATCCCATTTTTCACTGCAGCAAGAAGGAAATAGTGTTTCACTAGTGATCTATGCCTTGCAGTTTTCACAAGTGGAAAGCCTATATAGAAACTTCTTAACTGAATTGAGTATCTCTAGATTTTAAACATCACAGAATATTTATAGAGGTTTATCTTTAGATTTAATTTTTAAATGTATTTTTAATCATGATAGCTTTATTTCATCTTTATTTAATACAAGGATTGGCAAACTGCACTTGCTTCTATAAATAAAGCCATATTCACTTGTATATTATCTATGACTACTTTTGTACTATAATGGCAGAGTTATTTAGTCACAATAGAATAGAGGAGATATGGCCTGTGAGCCTAACATATTTACTGTCTGGCCCTTTATAGAAAATGTTTGCTGACCCCTTGATTTAGTGTGACATATTAAGGCACAGTGGAAATGGCAACCCACTCCAGTACCCTTGCCTGGAGAATCCCATGGACAGAGGAGCCTGGAGGGCTACAGTACATGGGGTCGCAAAGAGTCGGACATGACTGAGCGATACGCTAAGGATGCAGTTCATTGTTAATAATAAATGTAAATCCATCTTCTCAGGGATTAAAAAAAAATTTTGAATCTTTTCGGCCAACTTATTATTTGAACCAATTGGAAGGCAATGGCAACCCACTCCAGTACTCTTGCCTGGAGAATCCCATGGATGGAGGAGCCTGGTAGGTTGCGGTCCATGGGGTTGCCAGGAGTCGGGCACGACTGAGCGACTTCACTTTCACTTTTCACTTTCCTACATTGGAGAAGGAAATGGCAACCCACTCCAGCGTTCTTGCCTGGAGAATCCCAGGGATGGAGGAGCCTGGTGGGCTTCCGTCTATGGGGTCGCACAGAGTTGGACACGACTGAAGCGACTTAGCAGCAGCAGCAGCAGCAGCAGATTGTTTTTACCCTGTAGCTGATAGAGAGCTTAAATTATGACTAAAAAGGTCAGCTCTGTCACTTTCTTGTTATTTATTTTTGTGTGTAATTTTAATATTATCTTCAACCCATGGGGATTATTTTTTATTTTTGTTTATTTGCAAGAATCCTTTAAAATCATTTATCTGTGTGATGGAGGTTGGTTTAGTTGGGAAAAAATAGAAACCATAATTCATAAGTTTATTTAGTCAGACATATATTAACTTCAGTATGTCATGGTATCCTGAGAGCACACGAGTGAGTGCAGACAGACACTGCTGCTGCTGCTGCTGCTAAGTCACTTCAGTCGTGTCCGACTCTGTGCGACCCCATAGAAGGCAGCCCACCAGTATTGATGCTTTTGAACTGTGGTGTCGGAGAAGACTCTTGAGAGTCCCTTGGACTGCAAGGAGATCCAACCAGTCCATTCTGAAGGAGATCAGTCCTGGGTGTTCTTTGGAAGGACTGATGCTAAAGCTGAAACTCCAGTACTTTGGCAACCTCATGCGAAGAGTTGACTCATTGGAAAAGACTGATGCTGGGAGGGATTGGGGGCAAGAGGAAAAGGGGACGACAGAGGATGAGATGGCTAGATGGCATCACCGACTTGATGGACGTGAGTTTGAGTGAACTCAGGGAGTTGGTGACGGACAGGGAGGCCTGGCATGCTGCGATTCATGGGGTTGCAAACAGTCGGACACAACTAAGTGACTGAACTGAACTGTATATTAAGTATACAGACTAACAGTGATGCCCTCTCTGAGTCTGTCAAATGTTTCTATAGCATTTATTACATATAAGATGTCCTGAGAATAGAGAGGGAGTTCCACAGTGTTTGAGGGAGAACAGTGTCTGTCTGCTGGAGAAGGCAATGGCACCCCACTCCAGTACTCTTGCCTGGAAAATCCCATGGACGGAGGAGCCTGGTGGGCTGCAGTCCATGGGATTGCTAAGAGTCGGGCACGACTCAGATTTCTTCACAGTCCAACTCTCACATCCATACTTAATATTAGTAAAGCATAATTCTTATATTTTAATGATAAAAACAGGTTAAAATAAGAGTTTTAACATTTCTTTCTGTACTTTTGTTGCAAAGTCTTGAGCATCCCACTTTGGAGATAGCTCTCTTAATATGTATTGTCTGTGTAAATTCTTTCTGAATGTAGGCATAATTCCTGAATAAAAAGGTTGCATGTAGCAACCTTTTATAAGATTTTTCATTGAGAACTGAACTTGAAGTCCAGTGAAGAGCATCTTGTGTGAATAATACTGTCAGCAGCTACGATTAGAGAATCTGCAGGCCAAACAAAGCCTCACTTAGATGCTTCATCTGTTCTTGTCCTGTGTGGATAACCATGTCTCTTCCAAAAAGAGTTTGTATCTAAGTAAATCAAGAATGGAACCGTGGAATGGAGGTGATAGGTCTGTGTCTTCCTGCCATTCTGTAACCCACCAGAAGCACTGCAGTGAGCAAGAAACCACCTAATAGGCTTCATTAAGTGGGGATTTACTTTGGCGAGTTGACAGAAAGATGGAGTCACACTACCTTGTTCAAATTCTGGACTCCTTCTTTTATTAGTTGTGTATTCTTAAGCATGCTTGTTTTAAACTCTCTGTGTCACAGGTTTCTCTTATGTTATGTAGAAGAATGGTATCCAATATATATAGTTGTTTATGAAAAATTAGTTAATCCATATAAAGTGCTTAGGATAGTATCTGCACATATGAAATGCTCAATGAATGTTTGTTAGTATTTCACTTTTTGAAGGTTCAGATTTTGTCAGTACACTGAGAATATTTACCTCTTCAAGCAGACTCTTTTAACTAAGTTTATGAGGCTAATATATAAAAACCTGAAGAATGCCTGTGGTATGGTCTGTTGGTATGACCAGTGTGTTTTTACTGTTGGGTGGCAACATGGAACACCAAATCTTCATCATAAAGCTTATGGTGAACATGGAATCTAGATTAGGGGCTTTAGTTAGATGAATCCAGTGTTTTGTGTATAATGCCAAGATAGCTAAAATGAATGTTTATTACCTTTTCCTGTATTTAAGAATTTCTCCACTTACAATGTTAGACATTTACTTTCAGCCTCTTTTGTAGCTTACCATAGGGACTTCCCTGGTGGCTCAGACGGTAAAGTGTCTGCCTACAATGTGGGAGACCCAGGTTCGATCCCTGGGTCTGAAAGATCCTCTGGAGAAGGAAATGGCAACCCACTCCAGTGCTCTTGCCTGGAAAATCCAGAGTGGACGGAGGAGCCTGGTAGTCTACAATCCATGGGGTCGTAAAGAGTCGGACACGACTGAGCGATTAAACTTTCAACTTTCGTAGGTTCTTTTGGTCTGATCTGCTCACCATGGACTTTGACTCTGAAGAGCTGGTGGTGCAGGGCAGCAGGGACTGCGGTGGTGGTGGTGTGTGTAGCAGGATTGAGATTCCGGAGCAGTAGTGGAGTGGTGTTGCAGGCTGGATCATAGTGGCCAGGGACAGTGGACATTGGCAGTGGAGGCAGAGGTGTCTTGACCAGGCTAACTCTGCTTCCTGATTTTAGGTATTATTCTTGGCATCCATTCCTGGGTTTTCCTTTTCTCCAGGTGAGTGAGCTGTTCTTATAATGTTTTTATTTATTTATTTTTTTCTGCTTAGACTATGCAGAATTAGTTTCAGTTGTTGAATTTACCAGCTAAGTTGTTCCTGCAACTAAGGACTCTGGCTGATACTGATCCAAGCTGATGCATTCATCTCATACCTGATGCATTCAGATCATAGTAGGGATGGAAAGCAACTGGAATGTTTGAACTTCATTGGCTCCCTCTCTTTTTTTTTGTTTTTTGTCTCTTTTTCAGTGTTAGGGTCACTATTCCCAGGGTCTACAGTTGTGCCTGGTATATAAGAGGTACTCAGTAAAACTGTGGAATGAGTGAGTGTTGGGTTCATTCTGCCAATGAACCTATTTGTATGTTGGCTGGTATGTGTCTTTGTGACTCTGCTTTTTCTCAGCTTCCACAGCTGTCCAAAGCTCCCTGATGAAGTACAGATTTTTTCTTTAGGTGTATTAATACATATGTAACCCTACATAACAGTTTCGTTTTACTGGCTTGGGAGCTGTTTTGTCTTTTAAACTCATTTGGCTTATCTGTGCTCTGTGGACTTTTTAGTTTAGCCTTGGGATGCATGATTATCTGTGATTGTGTGTTGCATGTGTGTATGTGTGTATAGCATACACAAAGTGCTGACAAGGACTTAAATTCTTTCCTGGCATTCTGGAAGCCATCATTTCTTGAGTCTTCCTCATGAGGGTTTTTGTGGAATAAAGAAAAGACCATATGCCCACAGACAGTTCTCTACATGAGTGTATGTAAATCTAATAACTCGATGACTTTAAGTAGGTAAGATGTCGTGCTTTTCCCCTGATGGCAGTGTGAGATTGGGAAAGGCAAAAAATACAGGTCCCTTAACTCTCCTATCTGCTCTCTCTTCTTTTTCCTCTGTTCCAGGTCTTCTCTTGAAGAAACTGTAAGGAAAGCGACAATTTGCACCCACATTCTGGTTGTTTGCTTATATTCACTGAGCCCCTCCCTGGGGGCCATAGGATGAGGCCTTTCTGATGTTGGACTTGAGAGGTTGAGGTGGCCTATTCTCGGTTCCTAAGGGTCCTTGCCTCTTCCTGGTGGAGTGGCTGAGGCTGGTGGCAGAGGGCAGTATACCGGAGATCCTTCTCTCTCCATCTCTAGAACACAGTGTTGTAGACTTTGTGTTCTCACAAATCAGGGCTGGGACTTTGTGATGAAGATGTGTGAGCAAGCTCATCAAGAGGCAGGATCATCTGGCCTTCCCTTCTTGAGTTTCAGATGTATTCAAAAGAAACAAGCCTAGAGGGTAGTAACTTGTCTAAGGTGACGCAGTCAGGGCTCAAGTGAGCATCTAAATATATTCTCAAGGGCAAACCAAAGTCCTCTGAACACTGAGCCCCATCTTAGGTCTCCTGTAACATAAAGCTAGGATTTATTCTGCAATTTCATACCCTGAATCGTATGAAGAGTCAACACCTTAGTTCTTATTGCTCTAGTTTGCTCCACACTTCACTTTGGTCTGGAACACACCCCAGTCCTAAGTTGCCTGTCTTGGTCCATAGGTTCAGTTCAGTTCAGTTCAGTCACTCAGTCGTGTCCGACTCTTTGTGACCCCATGAATCGCAGCATGCCAGGCCTCCCTGTCCCTCACCAACTTCCAGAGTTCACTCAAACTCACGTCCATCGAGTCTTTGATGCCATCCAGCCATCTCATCCTCTGTCGTCCCCTTTTCCTCTTACCCCTAATCCCTCCCAGCATCAGAGTCTTTTCCAATGAGTCAACTCTTCGCATGAGGTCGCCAAAGTACTGGAGTTTCAGCTTTAGCATCAGTCCTTCCAAAGAACACCTAGGACTGATCTCCTTCAGAATGGACTGGTTGGATCTCCTTGCAGTCCATGGGACTCTCAAGAGTCTTCTCCAACACCACAGTTCAAAAGCATCAATTCTTCGGTTACCAAGTTTATAGACAACAATCCTGTGCCTCTGTAGACACGTAACCAAGCGATTAATAGAGCTCAGGTTCTGGGAGAACCTCACCTCTTCCCCTACCTCCCCACTCCCAGCAGCCTGCCTGCTTGTAATTTCCTCAGTGCTTAGACAGCTCGAGAGAGAATGGAAACGGCAATATGCCCATCCCCTTTTAGGAGGTAAGGCAGACCCAATTCTTTATGAGTAACCTCTAGCCTTATGGGTCTCTGTGCTATATTAGGTCAAGTGAAAGTGCTCAGTACTTAGGAGGAAATAATAGCCTTCTGCCCTAGGTAGGACTTTTTTTTTTAAGTAACCTATGTTGGACCCTCACTATATGAAATACACTGAACTAGGCCCTTTGAATATGTTATCTCAACCTCTACAGGCTTGTGAGATAGGCATTATTATTATTTTTTCCTAATATTTATCTGTTTATTTGGCTGCATTGGGTCTTAGCTGTGACATGTGGGATCTCTTGTTACAACGCATGGACTCTAGTTGTGGCAGGAGTGCTTACTAGTTGTGGCGCTAGCTTAGTTGCTCCATGGCATGTGGGATCTTGGTTCCCCAATCAGGGATCAAACCTGCATCCCCTGCATTGCAAGGCAGATTCTTAACCACTGGACTACCAGAGAAGTCCTTATTATTGTTATTTTATAGAAGAGATTACTAAAACTCCTCTATAAAATTGACTAACCTACTGTCACACAGCTAAACAACACTTGAATCTAGGCGTTCTGATCTTGTTTTTCCTAAATGACAGTAAAGTTTTTTTTTTTCCCACACTTTTATTTATTTTCAAGAAGTTTAAATTCTTGAAGGGTACAGCATCACACGAATTCTGTGTCCAATGGCCTTCGCAGGAAGGTTGCTTCAGAATTTGGCACGAACCATGCCACTGTTTCCATGAGCTCGAGTGATCTTTCCCCAGATTACTCTGGTTTTGTTAGGTTTTCCACCAGGAGTTACTGTGTTGTTCTTTGCTTTGTACACATAAGCACATCTCTTGCCTAAATAGAATTCAGTTTCATCTCGAGCATATACACCTTCAATTTTCAGGAGAGCAGTGTGTTCCCTTTGGTTCCGTAGACCTCGTTTATAGCCAGCAAAAATTGCCTTGGACCACAGCCTTCCAGACATATTTGTCGTTTTAGAAGTCCTGTTCCCAGCAGGCCTTCACAGGGTCCAAGATGGCTGAAAGAGCGACAGTAAAGTTTACAACTTTCTTTAGTCAATTATCCTTGGGGGCACCTGTGTTATTGAATGAGCCCATTTGGCTCAGAGAAGTGGGGGTGAACGTGAAGGGAGGGGGAGAAGCCCTGTCAGTCTGTGGGCATCAGAGGGAACTCAGTGGCTGCCTATAGCAGAATGGTACCTAGCATAGGCCTGTGTGCCCTTAGTGGACTCAAGTCAGATAGTGGCTGTCCTGTAGGCTAATAAACCATATTCCTTAGCATGGCATTTAAGGCACTCCAAGGTGAGGTTTCTGATTTATAAGTCCTACTTTAAAAACATTAAAAAAAATTGTTTATGTTTTAAAAACGTTTGCCTGCATGGGCTTTTCCCTACTAGTGGCGACTGAGAGCTGCTCTCTAGCTGTGGTGGTCATGCCTCTCATTGTGGTGGCTTCTCTCGGAGTGTGGGCTTTAGGGCACTCAGGCTTCAGCTGCTGTGGCATGTGGGCTCAGCAGTTGTGGCTTCCGGGTTCTAGACACAGGCTTGGTAGTTGTGGCACGTGGGCTTAGTTGCTGCTTGGCGTGTGGGATCCTTCTGTATCAGGGATCAAATGCAAGCCTCTTGCATTGGCAAGGGCATTCTTTATTTACCACTGAGCTACCAGGGAAGTCCCATAACTCCTACTTTATCTCTTCTTACTACTTCCTGTGAAACAAACTGTACTTTGTCCTGCTGCTGCTGCTGCTAAGTCACTGCAGTCGTGTCCGACTCTGTGCGACCCCATAGATGGCAGCCCACTAGGCTCCTCTGTCCCTGGGATTCTCCAGGCAAGAATACTGGAGTGGGTTGCCATTTCCTTCTCCAGTGCATGAAAGTGAAAAGTGAAAATGAAGTTGCTCAGTCGTGCCTGACTCTTAGCGACCCCATGGACTGCAGCCTACGAGGCTCCTCCATCCATGGGATTACTTTGTCCTATTGTTTATCAAATCTGCTGTCATTTTCCACGTATTTATGGGCTCTATTAAGATTCGAGTCAAAAAGTAACCTTTGACAGCTTAGGGCTGTGTAGCTAGTTTTGAATCCCCAGTCACTCCAGAGGCATTTTGTACTGGAGCTCTCTCATTCCTTCATTCATGTGTTCGGTCATTCTAACATTGGGCTTTCCCTCTATGCCAGATACTGCACTAGGCCCTGGGAATCAGCATAATGAACAAGACAGAGGTAGTTCCTGCTCTGCTAGAGCTTACAGTGTAGCAGAGAAGGCAAAAATGAAGCAGATAATCACAGTGAAGTCTGATGACCTGTGCAGTGGAAAATAAGGGATGTGATGAGTTCCACATTGCAGGGGAACTTAATATTGTTTAGGGTGTCGGGAAAGACCTCAACACTACCTTAGTAGTTGACATTTAAATAGAGACCTGAAAATTGAGAAAAAAAATACCTAAGTAATGGGGCTGGGAAAGGCAAATTCTAGGCCACAGGTAGAATATATGCAGAGACTCAGAGGACAGTGATGTGGATAAGGCCACATCCATGTTGGTTCATTCATTAAGCAGCCATTTACAGCTGGTGGCATATAAGACAATCAGACATGGTCTCTACCTGCCCTGGAGACACTCAGGAGTGGTGGTGTTACTCCTTGGTAACTAGGGTGCTAAGGTCATCCTAGGTCTTGGACTCAGTCTCCTGGGTCTCATGTGACAAGACTTAACACCTTTAGTGGCACTGCCTGCCCTTGAGTATTTGGCCCACCTGTCAAGCAAAGAGGATGTAGACCTCAGCTGCAAACTTGTAGCATTTGCTTTCATCTCTGGCTTCACACTTGCCAGATCCTTGGTTAATCTGTGTTCATCTACAGACTTGAGGTTGTTGGAGGTCGAGAAATTGGCTTTTACCCCAGCAGGAGCATAGAAGAGGCTTTCTGGCTAAGATGGAGTTACAATGGTTGTCAGGGTCTGTGCCCCTGGTGCCTTGTATTTATTAGTTGACTTGATTGTGTGGTCTCAGGCCCATCCATTGTCTTGAATGCATCTTTGGTAGTGTTCTGGCTCTGATATTCTGAGCTGTGGCTCCGCTTATAGACAGAAGTCTCAGAGGCTAGCTGCCTTGGATTGTGCATTGCCTAACTTCAGGGTGTACTGTTTATATAGACTGTGTTGTGAATGGGTCACCCCTCCCTGATTGTGTAACAGTGCTTTGTTGTGGCTAGGTAAGGGGAAGAGAAGTTATTTAAACTCTGACTGTGTGCCTCAGGCTAGTGGTTTATATTCTTTACTTCATTTGATAATCTCAGTAATTCTCTGAGGTAAATGCATTGTTCTTCTTGTTTACAGATGAGAAGACTGAAGGTTCAGTGAAGCTAGTGAGTGGTGCCTTGGAATTAGAGCTTGGGTCTGACTGAAGTCCGTGCTTCTCTTCCATTCCCAGCTGTTTCCCAACGTGGTCAGAGACTTCAGGTCTTGCGTGTCATCTTGTTTCCATGGCTTCCTTGGCCTTGTCTGATTTGACTTATCTGCCTGGCCGCCCTGTGTCAGTAACCTAAGGATCCTCAGCCTGGCTGAGGTTCAGGAATGTGTCCTGCTTCAGAGATGCTCTAGAGTCATTTTTTTCCCATCTAAAATTTATTTTTGTGTTTAGCAGGAGGCAATGATATAACTGTAGCTACTCATTTTAAAGGATAAGTCAGCTCTGGATTTGTTGGGCTGCTTTTCTTGCTCCAGCTCCCATAACGTTCTCAGTAGGACAGAGGCTGGGGGTGGCTCACTGAAGATGAGTTGGATGAAAAAGGCATTAGATCTGAGCTTGGGTGATGAGATGAGATTCCTTCAGCCTTTCTGAGTTGCATGGCTGCTAGGGTTGGTTGGCTCTTTATAAATTAGAAATTCATGTCCCTTTGCCAGGGACCTGCGGTTCTTGTTTTTCCCTTTTAGGAGAGGACATGCCTCTTCACTTGGGGTGTCTGGAGCTGCTGACCTTAGAGTGGTAAGGGCTTTTCCTTCCTGGAGTTGTCGGGGGTGTGCTGTGTGGGAGAGGGCTGTGTCAGGCAGAGTCTGGGGGAAGGCGGGAGGGGAGTCGGGGTGTGCATTCACTGCCTCACTTGCTTTTCAGTACTCTTTCCTTCCTTCCTTTCTCTTGGCAGCTCTGCAGTCCTGTTTGAGAAGTAGGATCTAAGTAACAGAAGGCCTCTGGACCCACCTCGCTTGTGCTCCAACTCCCCCAGACTGCTTGCAGGTCCTGAATTCTGTTACCTCTGTCCTTCCCACCCCTAAAAAAGAGGGAAGATGTCCTTTGTGTCTTCTCTGCTCCTCATTGTTTCAAGACTCAGTTTGTAGATATATAAAGTATATATTTAATTTTGGGTACACTGGGTCTTTGCTGTGGCACGTGGGCTTCTCCAGCTGTTGCACTTGGACTGTCTAGCTGTGGTGCGCAGGCTTAGTTGCTCCGCAGCATGTGGAATCTTAGTTCTCTGACCAGGGATCAAACCAGCATCCCCTGCATTGAAAGGCAGATTCTTGACCACTGGACCACCAGGGAAGTCCCTTAAGACTCAGTTTAGATGTTACCTCTTCAGTGACTTGCCTTTAAGTGCTTCTCTCTGTAGAGGTAGGCACCCCTACTTTTGTGCCCCCACGGCACTCTGTACAGGCCTCTGTTGTACCGTGTTCCTCACTGCTTCCCTGTCCACATCTTGAGCCTCTTAAGAGCAAGAGTCTGAGTTGGTTTCATCTCTCTTTAGCAGGCACAGGGCCAGAGGGAGACTAGAATATCAAGAAATTTGAACTGAACTACATTGATGCCTGAATTAGACGGTTGTACAACTATCCTGTGTACCTCCATAAACTAAAAAAGGAGTCTCTTGCATAATTCACTGTATTGTGTTATCTTCTAGGCCCCATAGTCTTTCAAACATGCACTGCAGTAGCTGATTTCCAGAGAGAACAGTGTCCTGCTCTATAGATGTTATCTTTGCCTGCTTTGCCCTTCACCTTACAGTGTTCTTCTAGGCCCCTGGGCCTGATCCAGGGAATGAATAGGGAGGAAATGCCAGAAACAGCCACTCTTGGCATCCTGAATCCTTAATTTGCAGGTTTGGTCTTGTGGGGCAGTGCAAGGTGAGAAAATGGAAATGAACCTGTTCCCTGTAATAGCGGCTGAACTGGTCACCGTCACTGTTGCTGCAGCAGCCACAGCCCTGAGGCACCCACTCCCCTTACTGTCTTCTGGGTCTGAAACATTCAGTTCTTCTACATTAGCTTGCTTGGCTCACCCTGTGATTTCTCACAGGACTGAGAGCCTGAAACAAGTCCTGTTACAGTTGTTTTTCTGCCATCGTCAGGCCACAGACTGAGGTTGTTTATTCCTACCTCTTCATTTTATAGGGGATGAAATTGAAGTTCACGGTAACATGGGGCTAGCTCATGGTCATGTGACTAGTAAGTGTCAGCTGAGGCTAGACACCGGTCATCCAGCTCCCTGCAGAGCGTTCTCTTCCCTGTGCCTCTAATATCAGTTTCCTCTTTCTATTTGTAATTCCTGTAGATTGTGAACTTGGTGGGGGTGAGGGAGACAGGAAACTTGATATCTTTTCCTTCTGTCGCTCCCTCCTCCTGCATAGGCTGGGCAGAGAAAGACGTTCAGGGAAGATGTGGTGAAGCACTGAACAGAAACCTAAGTTGGCCCAGCAAGACCTCATGGGCTAAGCCAGAGGAGACTAAAGAAAGAAGATCCCTCCCGGTTTCACTGGAATATCTTTGGTTTTGGTGATGATTCCTGTGGTTTGGCTTTCCTAGTGTTAAACGCAAATGTGGCTGGAGCATGGAAGAGGTGTGGTTTGTAACCCTGTGTTTTATATGGTGAAAGCCAGATCTGTAATGAAACTTGTGGGAAAATATCACATCTCAGCCCGCTGAGGATGCCTTCAGGTTTTTAGGCTCCTCCCTTGCTCTCCAGTAGCAATCATAGGACATAGAGATGAGGTGCAGCCTTGCTGGCTCCATTACAAGTAGATACCATTGCTTGAGTGCTTACTGTGATTTAGGGAACTGTTTTAGGTATTTCAAAATTCTTTTAATGCTCACAATCCTGCACGAGTAGTTACTACAGTTTTTTCGAGCCTTTCAAATTGACTTTATTGAGATATAGTTTACATAGAGTAAAATGCATTCATTTTAAATGTTCAGTTTGAGTTTTGATAAATATATACAGCTCTGTAAAAATCTATATACCTCCCCTGCAATCAGGATACAGAATACTTCCATCAGTGCGTACTATTATTGTCTTCATTCTACAAGGAGGAATCTGAGATACGGAGGACTTAAAGGATTTGTTCAAGGTCTCATGGCTTGTGATAGAACCAGGATTTGAACCTAGGCTGTCTGACTCCAGAGCCCATGTTCTTAACTGCTGTGCTATTCTGCCTTCCATCTCTTCTTTCGTGGTCCAGCCATTGCCTGTCTTGCCCTGGTGCATTAAGTAATTAAGTACATTAAGAAGTAAGATGACATAGGCTTAAAGTCTAAGCCCTAAAGGGGTCTTGAGGAGCACAAAGCCCAGAGGTAGGCAGTGGGGAGTGATGAGACAGCTATAAGTACCCCTAGAATCTCAAGACCAGAGTAGGCAGAACTACTATGCCCAGGCTTTGCCTCTCCAGGCCTATGAAGAGTGGGGTGGAGTAGGGAGCCTGCTAACAAGGGTATAATATAGTGTCTGAAAAAGGGCCTGGCTCCAAGGCTCACAGAACAAGATATAGAAATATAGATGATAAGACACAGTAGTCTCACATGCTCTGAGACTGCTGTCTGTGGCAGGCTACAGCGAAAGGCACTGGGCACTATAAGGGCCACATGCACAGGCCAGAGCATATGTAAAGGAGGTGAGATGGAGAGGGGCCTTGAAATCTAGTGCTTTGAAGAGGAGTTGAAGGAGCCAGGTTTGGAATTCCTGGAGAAAAAGTAATCATTGTCTTCCTGTCCTTGAAAGGCTGTTCTTTGGAAGAGGGAAAAAAAAAAAATCTTATTTTTCTGTGTGGCTCCGGAAGGCATAACCAGAGCCTTTTGGGTGGACCAGTATAGCATATTTTGGAAAAATTAAAGTGCAGTGAATATGAAATACCTCATCAGCTTGTTATTTGCTTGAAATACAAATAAGGTCAAATGTCTTTCCAATATTAAGATTAATCTCTTGAATGACTGAAATTATCAGGAAATTTAGTATGTTTCTCTTGGGGCTTTTTGTCCCCGCTCTTTCCCTTTGTCAAACTATTCAGGAGATCTAAGGGTTCAGGCTTAGTTCCAGATAGAGGACTAGAGAATTGTATTGTTCTGGTTGTAGGCCCCATATTTTAGCTTCTGCTGATGATAACACAGTGTGGCTTTTAAAAACGAACTTTGCACGGAATGTCGTTTCCTTATTTAGTGTAGCTGTGGGGACTTGGTTCTGCATAAGTGGCTGTGGCTCTTTGAGGAAGGATGATAGTTCTCCTTGAGCGTCACTTGGCCTAGGCTCTGCGGTGCTTGACCCCTCCCGGTCATGTCCATATATACTCATCCACTGGAGAAGGGAGCCCGTTCAGTCTCTGGTTGGCTGGGTCTTGAAGTGTTTCCTAGCCAGCCTTCTTCCATGATCATTTGGGTTATGGTATTGAGTTTGGAACACCCATTCGGACGTTCTTTTTCCTCAGGAGTGAGTACTTACTGTAGGCTGTTACTGCCTCTTCCTTCCTTTAACTTGACTTAAAATCTCAGTCAGTCTGAGAAATTCTAATAGTATTGAACCTCAAAGGAAAAGGTGGTCAAGGTTTCAGTCTTTGTTCCTGGGGGACTTTGAACCCTGTGTATATTTGTATTCATTTTCCCCAGTTTTGCTTTCCAAAGGGTATTGGGGATGGTCTTTGCCAAGTATCAGATCCTGTTGCATCTTTTTCCTCAAAGACGGCGACGTGTGCCTACTTGCCTTATATTAATCTAGTTAATGGGAGCTAAAAAAGCCCCTCAGGAACAGTGATGTGCCTCAAGATGACTTGATGTTTCTAAGACAGAGAGGGGCTGATAACTTTTAAAATGGCCATTTTTCTCTAACTAGTTTGAATTGTTGTTTAATCCAGTCCTTAATACACAAGGAAGATTTTTTTGAAGTACTGTAACTCCTGGTCATTGGAGTAGGCCACACAGAGATAGGAGTGCTTTGACATTTCAGCTGTTAAAAAGAGACTAGCTGCGTAGGGCCCCTGTGAGGAAATGCTGAATTCCTTAATATGATAAGACCACCATCCAGAATGAGTAAGGTTAGCATTAGAAGATGTAAGAAGGGGCAGCTGGACCATGTCATCTGAGCCTCAGTCTTGAAACACTTTCCTGCATGGAGGGACTGTTTAGTAAACATCTGTGCTGTTAATACCACCAGACCAGCTTCAGGAAGGCACTGCTTTCCTTTCATGTTTAGGTCCAAGTTGAGTATAGGGACTTTTTTTTTTTAACACTATCATGCAACTGAGTCCTACACAAAATTTAGACAACAATTTTTTATAGACTCAGACATGGCAATAGGACTCTAAACATAATTATTGAAACTAGAGAGTCTGGCTTATAAAATGCTGTTTGATATCTGAGGCTCTCAGAAGACCAGTAGTGCCATGACAGTTATCTTATCTGGTCATGGGATGGAAGAAAGATGAGAAATGGATGTGGGTAAGGATGCATTTCATCTGAAAAGCACTTCTAGCTCTGAGATTCTATGAGTCTTCTAGGCTTTTCCATCCTGCAAATTCTAGAACTGACTTTGTGCAGTGATTCCTGGAAATCTTACGGGCCCAACAGGGGGTCAGTAAAGTGAGTGATATGATGCAGTTGAGGCTACCGCTGACCTCACTTCCCCGTTTCTCCCCTCAGCTGCCCTCCCCTTAAAGCCAGAGAAATGCAGATATGAAATAGAGCCTCTTGTGTTTTGCATGGGGCTTCCCCGGTGGCTCAGCGGTAAAGAATCTGTCTGCAGTGCAGGAGCCACAGGAGATGGGGGTTCAATCCCTTGATTGGGAAGACGCCCTGGAGTAGGAAATGGCAACCTACTCCAATATTCTTGCTTAAGTTCCACGGGCAGAGGAGCCTGATGGGCTACAGTCCATGGGGCTGTGAAGAGTCGGAGACAACTGAGCAACTGAGCCACCATGTTATGTATGCTTTACACAGTTAAAAAAACCCATAGCCTTGTATTTTGTCCATGATGTTGCTCTATATTTTTCTCATTTGACCACTTAAACAACTTGTGAAATGGGAAAGAAAGTGCTCATTAAACTCTTTTTCAGTTGAGTTCAGTTGCTCAGTTGTATCTGACTCTTTGCAATCCCATGGACTGCAGCATGCCAGGCCTCCCTGTCCATCACCAACTCCCGAAGTCTACGCAAACCCCTGTCCATTGAGTCGGTGATGCCATCCAACCATCTCATCCTCTGTCCTCCCCTTTTCCTCCTGCCCTCAATGTTTCCCAGCATCAGGGTCTTTTCCAGTGAGTCACCTCTTTGCATCAGGTGGCCAAAGTATTGGAGTTTCAGCTTCAACATCAGTTCTTCCAATGAACACTCAGGACTGATCGCCTTTAGGATGGACTGGTTGGATCTCCTTGCAGTCCAACAGACTCTCAAGAGTCTTCTCCAACACCACAGTTCAAAAGCCGCAATTCTTTGGCGCTCAGCTTTCTTTATAGTCCAACTCTCACATCCATACATGACTACTGGAAAAGCTATAGCCTTGACTAGATGGACCTTTGTCTGCTTTTTAATATGCTGTCTAGGTTGGTCATAACTTTTCTTCCAAGGAGCAAGCATTTTTTAATTTCATGGCTGCAATCACCATCTGCAGTGATTTTGGAGCCCCCCAAAATAAAGTCAGCCACTCTTTCCACTGTTTCTGCATCTATTTGCCATGAAGTGATGGGACCGGATGCCATGATCTTTGTTTTCTGAATGTTGAGCTTTAAGCCAACTTTTTCAGTCTCCTCTTTCACTTTCATCAAAAGGCTTTTTAGTTCTTCTTCACTCTCTGCCATAAGGGTGGTGTCATCGCATATCTGAGGTGATTATTTCTCCTGGCAATCTTGATTCCAGCTTGTGCTTCATCCAGCCCAGCATTTCTCATGATGTACTCTGCATAGAAGTTAAATAAGCAGGGTGACAGTATACAGCCTTGATGTACTCCTTCCCCAATTTGGAACCAGTCTGTTGTTCCATGTCCAGTTCTAACTATTGCTTCCTGACCTGCATATAGGTTTCTCAAG
The DNA here is from genome assembly GCF_014754425.2 of Oryx dammah. Classification (NCBI taxonomy): domain Eukaryota; kingdom Metazoa; phylum Chordata; class Mammalia; order Artiodactyla; family Bovidae; genus Oryx; species Oryx dammah. The sequence continues at coordinate 49,000,420 of NW_024070201.1, read as the reverse complement.
AGGCAGGTCAGGTGGGCTGGTATTCCCATCTCTTTCAGAATTTTCCACAGTTTATTGTGATCCACACAGTCAAAGGCTTTGGCATAGTCAATAAAGCAGAAATAGATATTTTGCTGGAATTCTCTTGCTTTTTTGATGATCCAGCGGATGTTGGCAATTTGATCTCTGGTTCCTCTGCCTTTTCTAAATCCAGCTTGAACATCTGGAAGTTCATCGTTCACGTATTGCTGAAGCCTGACTTGGAGAATTTTGAGCATTTACTAGCATATGAGATGAGTGCAATTGTGTGGTAGTTTGAGCATTCTTGGGATTGCCTTTCTTTGGGATTGGAATGAAAACTGACCTTTTCCAATCCCGTGGCCACTGCTGAGTTTTCCAAATTTGCTGACATATTGTGTGATTGAGTGCAGCACTTTCACAGCATCATCTTTTAGGATTTGAAAACATCATCTTTTAGAATTTGAAAAAGCTCAGCTGGAATTCCATCACCTCCACTAGCTTTGTTCATAGTGATGCTTCCTAAGGTCCACTTAACACATTCCAGGATGTCTGGCTCTAGGTGAGTGATCACACCGTCATGATTATCTGGGTTGTGAAGATCTTTTTTGTAAATTTTTTTTTAAAACTCTTTTTTAACCTCTTTTAGAGGTGAAGAAATCGAGGTCCAGAAAAGTTAAACAACTTGCCTGTCTGAATTACATGCTAGACAACTGTTATCCTTAGTACTTTTAATACATATTGTTGAATAAATGAAAGAAGCAGAACTGAAGCCTTCATTCTGTTTCCTTGGCCAGCATTTTGCTACTGTAGTGTTCTGAGCCCTCGGGGTGCTTTCTGTGGGCAACTTTAAGACTGGCTGGGTTCTGCTGGCCTTTCCTTTGGGATTCCCTCATTCCATAGCTGAAGCTGTGTGCACTCGTTGGAGAGCATCATCCCAATTGTATTCCCTACAAAGTGAGAAGGGAAAAACACTCCACCCACCGTGATTCTTTTTTTATTACTTGTTTTCTGGGATCTTCATGTTATTGCTGACAAGAGTGACTCATAGACTTCACTATGTTATTTTCTTGGTTAAGGGGACTTTTTCCTTAGCTCTAGAAGAAACTAATTAATAGTTACGTGTGATTAAGGCACAGGTGTTCAGCAGCTTTACACAGAACACAAGAGTCCTCTCTTCTAGCTAGGGCCAGACACATTGCTTTGGTTTGGTAAAATTTTGTAGCCACTGTGTTCTTAGCTATGTGTTAGGTACTTTAGGGGAAGTCCTTGGGGTAAGAGGCTCAGAGTTCAGCTGGAGAGATAAGGCACATCTATAAACAAGAAAATATCGTGAGACAGTTTTTAATAAAATACAAAAATCAAATTGTATACCTATAAATATTTAAACATGGAAAATAAGTCATAGGGGCTTAGAAGGTATAGTGTGTAGAGAGAGTGTGTGCTTTAGTATTTGGGCCATTGACAAGTTAACCCTCTGAACTATTAATACTTTTCTTTTTTCTTTGATAAGGGCATAGTAATAGCAGTCTTATAAGGTTGTAAAGATCAAATGATGTTTAATGAGTCTAAAGTACCTGCATAATGTCTGATGTATGGTGGTCATAAAACCAGTGGTAATTCCCTCCTCCCCTTTTCCAGGAGGCTTCCTAGAGGAGCTAAGCCTGAAAGGTTGATTTGGATTTGGGGGCAGGAAAGAGTGGAAGAAGGGTGATGGGAAAAGGGGGAAAAGGGGGAATGGGAATGGTCAGGTCCCATGAATATATCAGTCTGGTGGGAGTGGAGGGCACATGAAAGAAGCAGTGAGGAGTAAAGCTAAAGAAACAGAGGTTTAGGCTTTATTTAAAGGAGATGTTGTCATGGGAAGGGAAGGTTTTTTGTTTTTTGGAGCCCTGTACACTGGTGTGTGTATATGTATAGAAAAGCCCTTTTATTCTCTGCAGTGTAGTATAGTAGCTAGGAGTTTGGGTTCTGGAGCCAGACTACCTGTCTCTCAATGCTACCACTTAGTTTACTTCTCTGTGCCTTAGTTTCTTGATCTGAAAACTGGAGGTGATAATGATGATACCTTGTAAGGTTGTTATGATGAATGAGATAAAAAGTGAAAAGTGCTAGAATAGTAATTGTCACATAGTACTACATACATGTTAGCTGCTATAATTATTGTCATTTGTTGTTGTTTTAGTTCCTAAGTTTTATCCAACTCTTTGCAACCCCATGAACCGTAGTAGCCCGCCAGTCTCCTCTGTCCATGAGATTGCTCAGGCGAGAATACTGGGGTGGGTTACCATTTCCTTCTCCAATAATTATTGTAACTATTCTTTAAATGAAAGAAAACTTTTTGAAAATAGTGTATGCCCTTACTGATCAACTTTGATAATTTAAAAAAAAAAAGGCTGATCTGTTAACTGAGGGATTGGCATCTGTACTTTGAAGACCTCTGTTCTAGTTAATGAAGAGTCATCAGTGTGGTGAACCTGCAAAAGTGGTGATAAACAAGATCTGATTGGGAGGTGCAGGCTGAAGGAGAGAGAGGAGAATTGGCAGTGGGCTTAGAATGTGGAGCTTGGGCTTGGGTTTTAGGGTGTGTCCACATGAAATCATCTAGGATAATAGATTTGTTGCATTTGGAGGCAGTTCTTGGTGGAGTCAGGCAGTAGAAGTGTAGGCCTTGGGCAGCCTTGTCAAAGAACTTGAGTTCTGGTGAGGGACATGCACAGTACCCACAGTAAACAGTGTTGCCATGGAAAAAACATGACCATTTTTTTGAGTAGGTAAATGTCCAAATAAAATAGGGTGATTGAGGACTGTAGGAACTGGAAGGTGTCCCCAGAGGATACAGTAGGTGGATTGGGCTTGAAGGTTGGTTAGAGTATGATTACTGGGGACTTCAGGGAGGTGAGAATGGAGATAGAATATGATCAAGTTAGTAGCCAAACTTGGACCCAGTTTCTCTATTCCAGAGCAGCGCCCCTTAACTAGCCACTAGTTTCTAGACTGTGTGTGGTGGTCTCATCATGTGAACTGCAAAATTAGCTCCCATTTTCCGAGAAGTGTGGTCTGTGGTGCTTAGGTGGCACATTGCTAGCTTCTTTGCAGATTTTCAAGTCCCACAAGGGCCAGGCTGAACTGGCATTCTCTAGGGCTGGGGTGGGGTATGGAAAAGGTGTAGTTACTCTCTTCCATTTGGATAGGGCTTCAGGAAAGGGTCTGAGGACCTGATCCCCCCCGCCCCCCCATGCTTTTTTCCAGTGCTGGCTGTGCTGTGTGCCTAGGTGGGGCCTTGCCGGAACATGGGTTTGGTGATGGGGCGGTAGGGTGGAGGGACTACCGAATTTGGAGCTTCCCTTGAATGAACTGTGGTTCATTTGCTTTCCTCTGTGTTTGTGCAGCATTAAAAGGACTTTTGTTTTCATCTTTGGCTTGCTCAAGGTTAAATCACTAAAGGTTGCATTTGAATGAAACAATTTCTCATATTGGCTGGCTTTAAGTTTTAAGTCTTAAGACCATTAATGGTGGTATCCACCAGCAGAGCTCTTTGTGAGATAAGGTGGCTCTGGTTTCTGTGGGAGGCTATGTGCAAGGCAGGAAGAAGTGTGTGAGGGCAAGATAGAGAAGCCTCTTGCAGAGTCTCAAGCTTATGCTCAGAGCTTTGGGTGTGTTTGTGTGCAGGGTAGAGCTTGGGCCATTACAGAGTTTGATGAGCTTTACCTGAAGGAGATGCCCCACAGGGCTAATATAGTTTTTGAAGCAACCAGGGCTATAGCGTATTCCTTTTACCCCAAGGCAACACCTCTGCTAGGAACCTAGGCCACGCTGCATGGCTTAGCAGAGTCCTAACCACTGGCTCTCCAGGGAATTCCCAACCTAGGACTCTTTAGTTTGCCCTTAGAGACCTCTCCAGTCCTGTCTGTGCAGGACTCAAGCATCCAGCATTCCAGCATCCAGATGTTCCATATTCTCTAAGGCCAAGTCAATGGCCAATCATTCTTCTCTGGGAAGCCTTTCCGTACCCCTTAAAGGAGAATTTCTCATCTTGCTTCCACAGAACTTGGTATTTTCTTTGATTATAGCCCTTTTTTAATATCCTGATTGCCTGCTGTCTCCACTAGAAGGTAAGGTTTTGTTCTTGTTTTTCTGGTAAATCTACTGATTATTTTAATAAAAAAAGATTATTTACTGCTGGACATAGCTCTTTCCAAAAGGAACCTCAGGCCAACTCAAGTTTCTAAAATAATTTTCTGAAATAGATGAAAAAAATATCAAAGAACAAACATACCTTTTCTTCATGTTTCCTTTCTGTGTAACTCATATAGTTATATTACTAAGACTTGAAGAACACAAATTATCACTTGTATATATAAAACTCACATAAGCATTAGAAGCAAATGTATTAGTAAAAAGATGGCTTTGTCTACAACAGTGAGGCATAAACGAAAACTTATGTTTTTTGAAGGCAGAAGTTGTTGTTTTGTGTGTGTGTGTGTGTCTGTCTAGCACCTGTGTTGTATACAAGATAAACATCAATAATGAAGAATAAATCAATGAATGATTTAAGATTTTTCAGTGGATTTTTAGTTCTTTTCCTTATTAAAAGCTCAAGACCTCAACGGCATTGATTTTGTGGTTGGGCCTCAGGCTGGGTCTAAATTTGATGTCTCCTGCGCAGACTTAAGAATCATTTGAAATGTTCTCCCCTAATAGGGTGTTTCTCTCTGGCCTTTCCTTTTTCAGCATTTCTCTCTTTTCTTTAATTGCCATTTAAACATCTGCATGCTAAGGATGAACTGATGGAGGAGAATGTTTCCCTGAGGACATGGTGTCTAATAGCAGTCAAGGCTTTGTGGTTGATTAACTCACTGATTGAATCACTGACTTTGAGGCATCAAGAGAGGGAGCATGGTTATATGTAAGGAGAGTTCAAGAACTCTGTGTGCACGTGCAGTGAGTGGTGGAGGGAATGGAGTGGTAGGAGTGATTGTGAGATGAAGAGAGAATGTTCAGGGAAATCTAGACTTTTAAACTCTTCCTCAGTACCGTGTTTTGGATTTTCTTGATCTAGAGTCAGAGTAGGTTAGTAGAAAGAGGAGAAATCAAGAGACTTGACTTTCTTCTGCCACCAGCTCATATCTAGGACAAATTGCTGCTGCTCTATTGTTCTCATTTTTATTTGTCAAGTGGAATTGGGAATCTCTGCCCTTGACTGTAGTGAGGATTGGTGAGATGTTGGATGAGAAAGCTCTGCAGAACAGAGGTGCCCTTATCAGAGCAGGAGAAAAGTATGATGTCTGTGGTCACCGTTCCATCTTTTCTCACCAGAGTCTTCTTGTCTCTGGAGGAATCAACTGGTGTAGCCCAGTTCTTGATGTTCAGGTTTCTCTGACCTTTCTGTGCTCTCCAGCCTCTTGATAGTCATTCTTCATTACAGTTGTCCCAGCAAGGCCCTCCGTTGCCTCTGGCCTCCCTCTATCAGAGCCCTAACCAAGATGCCTTGGCGTTGCCTATTTGGAAGTGGTTATTAAGAGTATAGGCTCTAAATAGGGAAGCTTCCTACACTGTTGTTGGGAATGTAAAAAACAGTATGGAGATTCCTAAAAAAACTAAAAACAGAGTTGCCATATGATCCAGCAATCTCACTCCTGGGAATATATCCAGACAAAACTATACTTCAAAAAGATACATGCACCCCTATGTTCATAGCAGCACTATACACGATTGTCAAGACATGAAAACAACCTAATTGTCCATCAAAAGATCAATGGATGAAGAAGACGTGGTACATATATACAATGGAATACTACCCAGCCATAAAAGGAATGAAATGATGCCATTTACAGCAACATGGATGGGCCTAGAGATTATTATACTAAGTGAAGTCAGTCAGAAAAAGATAAATATCATATGATATCACTTATATGTGGAATATAAAGTAGGATATAAATGAACTTATTTACAAAAAAGACTCACTGACGTAGAGAACGACATGTGTGGTTGCCAAGGGAGGAGTGGGAGAGGGATGGCTTGGAAGTTTGGGGTTAGCAGACACAAACTATTATATACAGAATGGATAAACAATGAGGTTCTTCTGTATAGCACAGGGAACTAGTATATTCAATATCCTGTGATGAACCATAATTGAAAAATATGTAAAAGAATATATATATAACTGAATCACATTGCTGTAAAGTAGAAATGAACATAACATTGTTCAACTATACTTGATAAATTAAAAAAAAGAAGAGTATGAGCTCTAGAGTCAAGGTGCCTCTGTTTGAATCCTTACTTTTACAACTTGCTTGCTGTGTGCTCTTAAGCAAGTCACTGAGTCTCTCTGTGCCTTGTTTTCCTATCTGTACATGAGGAGAATAATAGTAATGATGTCGGAATTCCATGGTGGTCCACTGGTTGAGACTCAGTGCTTTCACCGCTGTGGCTGGGTTTAATCCTTGGTAGGGGAATGACGATCCTGCAAGCCAAGCAGCATGACCAAATCCAAAAAAAAAAACAAAAACAAAACCGTAACCACCTCACTAAGTTCCTGTGTAAATTAAATGGAGCAGTATACGTGCAGAGCTTAGAATAGCACTTGCCATATTAGTAAGCATTCAAAATTGTTATGGTTGTTACAATAATTACTTAACTCTCCAATCTCTGATAGAATGCCCGTAGGCCAGAAGCATATCTATTTCCTCATTGTATCCCATAGGATTGGAGCAGCAGACATTTGCTAAGAATTTCTGGAAGGAGAGTTTAAGTGTGATTACTGGATTCCCTGGTGGCTAGGCGGTAAAGAATCCACCTGCAATGCAGGAGATGTGGGTTCCGTCCCTGGGTCAGGAAGATTCCCTCAAGTGGGAAATGGCAACCCATTCCAGAATTCCTGCCTGGGAAATCCCATGGACAGGGAAGCCTGGTGGACTACAGTCCATGGGGTTGCAAAGAGTTGGACACAACTGAGCAACTAAACAACAACAGCAATTTGATTTGCCATGAATAATACTATCTGTAACTGTGACCAAGAGACTTGTCTTCTCTCAGCCCTAGTTTCCACATCTGTTAAATGGCAATCATGGTCCTTGTCATGCAGGGCTGATACGAAGATTGGATATATATGAACTGCCAGCAATTGTGTAAATATATTTCCTTCCATACCCATGAGCTGTGTAGAATGGGGGCCCAGGAATCTGCCAATTACTATTGTACCCCTTAGTGGCCTGCTGAACCAAGGATTGCTCCTGCAGTGATGTTTTCTGGATATTTTGACTTAGGACAGAAGAAGGAAGCATTACCTTGGGATTTTCCTTAGTGTTTCCGGCCATTTCTGTCTGTTTTCCCTGATTGTTCTCCTTTGGATTCTAAGTTCCTAGAATAGCCAGAATATTTTTCTACCTCTTAGTTTTCCAAAGTCTTTAGCAACCAGACCACTTTTGTTTTGGCTCCTCTAAGCTTACTCTGTTTGGCCCTTGTCATTCTTCATTAGCTATTAGTATATCCTGCTTATTTTCAGTTTCCTGACACGTATTTTTTTCAAGGCCAAAATAGCACCCAAATCATCTGAGGCAGAGCCCTTTATCTTGCTCACTCTAACTAGTGGGAAGCATAGTGGCCTGTGAGGTAGAAGACCCGAGTTCCAGTGCTGGCTGTGACACAATAGCTGTGTGACCTTGGGCAAGGCTCTTTCCCGCTCTGGGGCTCAAACCTCATCGTTAAAGTGAAGAATTTGAACCAAGTAAGTGGTTTCTAAGGATCTTTGAATTCTATGGTGTGAGTTTGGTCAAGTCATTTTTCTTTTAGGGGGTAGTCTTAGCTTCCTCATCTGTAAAACTAAGCGGATTAGCCTGAATAATTTATAGTCAATTCTAGGCCTTAGTCTTTCTTTCTTTTCTTTTTTTTTTTCTCTCTGTATTACTTTCTGGAGCATTTCTGTGACAGTTAACAGCTGTGGACAGGAAACGCTTGAACACTTCTAACTTGGCAAAGATTGCTACTCCCTCTGAACCTCATCCCAGCCCATTTCCTGTGTTTACAGCGTTTGGGTTTTTCGCTTAGTGACAGGCCTGACAGGTCATACTCCAGTTCTGTCTCCATAGCCTGGTGCAGGGTAGACCAAAGTGAGTACTAATTTGGAAGTTGAGAGACAGGATTTCAGTCTCCACTCAGCTGTGTGACCTTAGGCAAATGACCTTGCCTCTTAGGGTTCAATATCTTCGCCTGTAAAACCAGAGAATTTAACTAGTGAGTCTTTCTGGCTCTGATATTGTAGGATATGGATATTTGCCTCTTTTTTTAAATTCCCCCTGAAGCACCCTTTGTTTAGCCTGTTTTTTCCACATACTCCACCCTGGAAGGGACCCTGGGGAGCTCCCTTCACATTTCCCGTGTGAGATAAAATAAGAGTAAGTAAGAAAGTCAAATTGGCATCTCAGGCCCAAACTGGCAGCAAAAAGGAGTTGAGGTGGAAGGCTAGTATGACTGAATTGCCTAACAAACCAGCTGTGTGGTAGGTAACCAAGTGGGCACCAATACGTATTTATTCTTATTAAGACTCTGTAGATAGATAATGTCCCAGTTCCACCCTGCTTTCACCATTCATGTGACCTGAGTAGTTCATGCAGTGTATCTGGGCCTCAGTTTCCTCATCTTATTCTGGGGATAATAAAGGTACCAATTCACAGAAGAATAAAAGAGACGTCATATGTAGAAGTTGCAGCATAGTTCCTGTCTTGTTCATCCTCCCTTTCTCCCTTAGGTAGTTATAATGTCCTTAATTCTGTTCTTGCGGAAATAGTGATCGGACTCTCAAGTCCCACTCCAGAGGAGCTAACAGGCCACCTGGGATATAATTCAATTATGAGCAGAAGAAACCTTATGAGGTGGTGCCTGGCCCAGACTGGGCTCAGTGCTCTGACCTGGAGTGGTTCAAGAAGCTTTCCTAGTGGAGATGGACTTTCCCTGGGCCTTGAAGGGCCAGCAAGCCTTAAACATGAAGAGCTGCGGGGAGAGTAGGGTTAGCTACCCACCTACATTCTCTGTCAAGCTGGTTGCTTTGGATAGGTCAGTTTCACATACATCTCTTCCTTCTCCCTTCAGCTAGGTAGTTATTATTCAAGAGATTTAGTTTTAAGTTTTTAAGAGAAAAAAGTTTTTAAGGCAGTAAGGAGACATAATATTTATCTAGACCAAACTAGTTTTGCTTTAATCAGTGGGCAAGGTAATGTTTGCTTGCATAATTTTAAATACTTAGAACATTGTGGTTTTTATGCCACATTTTACAGATGAAGAAACAGTGCCTCCAAAAGGTTGAGCAACTTTTTCAGGTCAATGTTAACAAGTTACAATGACAAGTCAAAGGAGTTCTTCATGATAATTGAGTATCATCAAAGCCGGGCTAGGAGATATGTATAATTTAGCAGTTGTCAGTTCTGTTTATTCACCCAAGTTTTCAGTAAACTGTAATAGTGCTTATTTTTCTGAGATGGCCATCTTATTCCTGGCTTGCACCCTATATTCACCTCTTAGTTTTAGTAGAAATTTCCAGTTCTCTAGATCTCCAGTTCTACTGTTGACTTAAATTCTACCTCCTTACCTAAACTTAGAACCCTTAATTCTTTTCCCAAATATTGATCAAGCATGTACTATATGTTATATATACCTAGAGATGGATGCAAATACTGGTTTCTGTTTGGATCTCTTAGTGTAGTAATTGGACAGTTAGACAAAAACCACTTGGTAGTAATCAAACGCTTACTATGTGCCATGCTTTATTGGAAGTATTGTACTTTAGATGTAGTAACTCACTTAATTTGTACAACTTTATGAGGTAGGTATGTATTATTTTCTACTTGTTTTAAGATAATGAAATGAGATGACTTCCCTGGTGGTCCAGTGGTTAGGACTCTGTGCTTCCACCGCAGGGTCCTGGGTTTGATCCCTTGTTGGGGAACTACATAGGATTTCCACAAGCTGTGCAGTGCAACAACAACAGCAACAAAAAAACAACAATGAAAATGAAATGAGGCATCAAGAGGTTGTCATTGGTCTAAGTGTGATGGAGGGCAGCACAGGGGATACGAGAGCACAAGAGGGGCTCTAATCTAACCCTAGGAGACTCAGTGCAGAGACCTGTTAGTGGAACTGGAAGAAGCCTGAATAGAATCTTGAAACTTGAGTAGGAGTTAGTCAGGTGAAGAATGGGGCAAGGATATTGCAGGCACAGGGTACGTCATGTACAAAGCTGCAAAGTGAGTCTCCTTTTTCATTTTATTTATGTAATTGAAAGTGGTTTAGTGTGGTGGGAGCGTGGGGTGTGTGTGAGTGAGTGGTGAGGGATAAGGCTAGAGCACTTGGTTAGGGACCGCCTCTTGAAGAGCCTTGTATGATTTGTTATTTTATATTCGTTATATGAGCCATAGGTTTCCATTGGTTTCCAGTCTTGGGGATTTGAAGCCCTGGAAAGGTCCTTGAGGAGTGTCTTGTGAATCCATGTTATTTGCACAGTCATTTTTCAGTTGGAGGTTACTAAAAGTACAACTATTATTTATGGAGCTTTTTTGAATTACTCATTAGAAAAAAGCTCGGAATCACAGTTGTAGGAATATGGGAGCACTACAAAGAATTTTTTTAATTAAAATTTTTGTTGAGATAATTATAGATTTATTTGTGATTTTAAGAAATAATATAGGGAGATCACTGGGAAACTTTGTGCAACTTCCCCCACAGTAGCATTTTGATAAACTGTAGTATATCAAACTATATGTGTATATATCTCAACCAGAATATGTGCGTTTGTGTGTACCAAGTTCTAGTCCGACACCATAAGGGTCATTCATATTGTTGTTCTATTTTTTTTTTTTTCACTGCCCACATGGCTTGTGAGATCTTAGTTTCCCAAGTGGGGGTGGAACCTGGGCCCTTGGCAGTTAATGCACTGAGTCCTAACCACTGGACCACCAGAGAGTTCCTTCGTGTTGTCCTTCTATAATCACACCCTTCCCTCCCATTCCCTTCCATGTCCCTAATCCCTGTACTCTTCATTTCTAAAATTCTGTCCTTTAAAAAATGTTATATAAATAGAATCTTGAGTTTGTAACCTTTTGGAATTGGCTCTTTTTGCTCAGCATAATTCCCTGGACTTCACCCAAGTAGTTATGTGAATCATTCCTTCATTCCTGTGTATTGCTGAGTAGTAGAGTGTACTAAGTACTAGAGTGTACTAGTAGTATGTAAGTACTAGAGTGTACTAGTAGTATGTAAGTACTAGAGCTTCCCTGGTGGCTCAGACAGTAAAGCGTCTGCCTGCAGTACAGGAGACCCGGGTTCAATCCCTGGGTCGGGAAGATCCCTGGAGAAGGAAATGGCAACCCACTCCAGTACTCTTGCCTGGAAAATTCCATGGATGGAGGAGCCTGGTAGGCTACAGTCCATGGGGGTCGCAAAGAGTCGGACACGACTGAGCTACTTCACTTCACTAGAGTGAACCGAATGAAGGACATATAGACCTATTCCAGTTTTTGGCTATTACATGTAAAGCTTCTGTGAATATTTGTGTACAGGTTTTTATGGTAACCTGTAAGTGATTTTATTCAACACTGTGGTCTAGTCAGATCTGAATTTTAGAAAAATTACACTGACTGCTTTGGTAGAGGATGAGTTTAAGGGAAACTATAGCAGAGATGGAGAAATCAGTGAAGATGCTACTGTAGTAACCCAGGCAAGACACATTGAGACCTGAGCTCTGTTCTCTGTGAGATGGGTGTGCTTTGCCAGAGAGGCCCTTCCTCAGAAGTCGCATCAGGCTTATGCACATTGGGGATCAGGGTCAAGGCTCCTGGACTGTGAGGAGGCTCAGGCACACTTGATCCCTCATAGTCCCTGTTCAGAGGAACGGCTCTGCTACCACAGCTGGGAACTGCGTCGGTTGGGGAAGGCTGTGAACCTGGTTCTTGGCGTGATCCTCAGACTGCCAGGTTTGTCAGTAGGTGTTCTTGATTATCTTCTCTCAAGAAAATAGGAAGGGGGTCAGTTAGCTTCCTGTATTGTCCAAGTGGTGGCTTACATGGGGCAGAAAGATGGTGAGAAGCTTTTTCCTAGTCCTGGTCTCTTTTGGAGCCTAGGAATGTGTTCTCTGGTAAGCCAGCCAGCAGTGGGTCTGGGAGACTTGAGGATGACCTCTTATTGCTATGGAAACAGGAATCCACATTGTTTTTACCCCACGCCATGGTGTGCCTGGCTCCTCAGTGTTTATATCTTCAAGGCATTTATCACTGTGCTCTTGGGGCTGCTGTGATAAGCACTGATTGTTGGGAGTCAGCCCAACTTCTGAACCCGAGGGTGTAATCCTAGAGGATCCACTAATAGGCTGGACATCTGCCCTGGGCACTGTGCAGAGTCCCTATCTGGGCAGGTCCTTGGAACCTACTCCAGCATTGTTAGAAAACTCTTCTTAGCAGAACACTCTTTTGAGTTGTTTGTAATTATTTTTTTGGCCATCTTAGACCCTGACAAGTACTGGCCAGGACACAGGAATGTTTGGGTCAGGCTCCAGGTCAGAGAATTTGGGGTGGCTTTTGAACAAGTGTGTGTTGAATTTCTCTGGGACTGTCATATTTCTTGGCTCAGATACCTTTAGAATGTAAAGAGTGTAAAGACCTATGGTGTTTAGGACCCCAGAGCTGAGAAAGCAGATCTTCCAAATCTGTCCACAGCTTTCAGTTGTCACTAGGCCAGGTACTGTGTTGTCTAGCCCTGGGCCAGAAACAAGGGATGCCAGAAAAATCAGACTCCTCTTGCTGTAGTTGGGAACATCAGACTCACAGGTAAAAAGCAAAGACTAGAGAACTGACAGATGAACGATTGACATTTTTATAGGGGTTTACTGTTTTTAAAGAACTTTACTGATTTTTCAGAAAATTAATCCTTAGGAGTAGTCAGAGTATAAGAAAGTTAGATTCAAAGACCTATGTCTACCACTCGTTATTCAGTATATATTTTAATAGTTTGGGGTAGGAATGGAGGGGACCCAGGAGTATACACTGGGAGTCAGAACAACAAGAAGGCTCCTGTACCAGAAGCCTCAGTTATTGAGGTCATGGCTTGCTTGGTGGGGACTAACTTTGAGAATTAGCCATCTTACTCTGGAAAGAGGCTTCTTGTTAGATCAAACTTTGAAGAAAAGAATACTGGGAGGAGGAAGATGGTAGAAATGGGACACAAAGGGGTGACTGAGTGCCCTCCTAGTGTCTTTTAAATTTTGTTTCTAAGTCCTAGTAGAGAAGGGGTCTTTGGCTAGTGCTGGGCACTGAAGAAGTTAAGGCAAACCCAGGAAGTTCTGTTTTACTCTTCTTGGGGAGTGGCACAAGCTCAGTTAGGGCTTCTGTGATTGCCCTTAATAGACAAAAAGAACCTGATGGAACCCATCCTGCCCACCCTCCACCCCCTGCTTTGTTGGCCTTGGAGAGTAATAGTTAGTAGTTCTAAGAAGCCCTCTTGCAAAGGCTCATCTTGATCTATCAGCCATAATCTTGCCACATACGTGGCATAGAAGTTGGTGAGGGCTCTCCCACAAGTCAGAATGGCTCTCATTAAAAAGATGACAGCAAATGCTGGAGAGGGTGTGGAGAAAAGGAAACCCTCCTCCACTGTGAGTGGGAATGTAAGTTGGTGCAGTCACTATGGAGAACAGTATGGTGGTTCTTGAAAAAACTAACATAGAGTTATCATGTGACCCAGCAATCCCACTCCTGGGTGTATATCTAGGAAAAAAACTATAATTCAAAAAGATACATGCACCTCTATGTTGCTAGCAGCACTTTTAGCAGTAGCCAAGGTATGGGAGCAACCTAAATGTCCATTGACAGATGGATGGATAGAGAAGATGTGGTATACATATGCAATGGAATACTGCTACTGCTAAGTTGCTTCAGTCGTGTCCGACTCTGTGCGACCCCATAGACAGAAGCCCACCAGGCTCCCCTGTCCCTGGGATTCTCCAGGCAAGAACACTGGAGTGGGTTGCCATTTCCTTCTCCAGTGCATGAAAGTGAAAAGTGAAAGTGAAGTTGTTCAGTTGTGTCCGACTCTTAGTGACCCCATGGACTGCAGCCTACTGGGCTCCTGCGTCCATAGGATTTTCCAGGCAAGAGTACTGGAGTTGGGGGCCATCGCCTTCTCTGAAATGTCCATTGACAGATGAATGGTTAGAGAAAATGTATACATATGCAATGGAATACTACTCAGCCATAAAAAAGAATGAAGTAATGCCATTTGCAGCAACCTAGATGGACTAGAGGTTATCACACTAAGTGAAGTAAGTCAAAAAGAGAAAGGCAAATACCATATGATATCACTTATCTGTGGAATCTAAAATATGACATACATGAACTTATCTATGAAACAGAAACAGATTCACAGACATAGAGAGCAGACTTGTATATATCAAGGGGAAGGAGGGTGGGGGATGGATAGACTGGGAATTTGGGGTTAGCAGAATCAAACGATTATATACAGGATGGCTAAACACTGTGGTCCTGTTGTAAAGCACAGGGAACTATATTCAATATCCTGTGTTAAACCATAAAATTATGTGTATATATATATCTATAAACCAGAAAATTATATGTGTGTGTGTATATATATATATATATATAACTGAATTACTTTGCTATACAGCAGAAATCAATACAACATTGTAAATCAACTATACTTCAATGAAATAAATTAAAAAAAGAAGTTAGTGAATCTTCTAATCTGGTCCTGACACTGCTTTGCCAGCCCATCTAGGGCAGAACAAACCCATTTCATGGCCTCAGTTTCCTACTCTAGTTGTATATAAAGTGAGCAGTGGCTCTTAATGCCAATCAAAGCTCTTCTAACTCTGCCATGTAGAGTTAGAGTTTGATGAGGGATCCCAATATCCGTTACACTGGTTCTTTGCCAGGAGCTTTTGTATGACTGGAAAAAAAACTTTGACTTGGAGTCTTTTAATAAATCAAATTGGGTGAGACGCTGTGCTCCTTGCACTTGGGTTGCTTTGCTTGGATAGTCTTTGCTTCTACCCCCACCATCTTCTACCTGTTGTTCAGGCTGTGCTGTCTCCTGTCACTCTGGTCTCTTGACCCTGTACCATATTCTGCTTTGTGTCTTTGTAACACATGAATTATGCTCATTCTAGTACTTTCTGTGAGCAAGGACTGTATTTGTTCATCTCTGATTTTGCTCCTTCGTGTAGCAAATTCTTTGGTATTTGGGTATTTATTCTTTTGAGTATTTATTTGCTTATTCAACAGATGCTTATTGAAGCCCAACTTTTGTACTAGGTGCTAGAAGCTAGGATTCAGCCATGAAGATAGCCATGATTCCTGCTGCAGTGGTGCTTACAGTGTAGTGAAGAAGAGAAATATTTAGCAAAGTATCACATAATCATGATGGTAAAAAATGTTAGAAATGAAAAATACAGAATACTTTGGGGAATATATAATGTGGGCCTAAACTAGTCTGGGAAAGAAGATGAATCAAAGAAGATTCTTGGAAGAAGAAAATGTTTAAGCTGAGACTAGCAGTATGAGTCACAATGTGCAGGTTAAGAAAGAGAAGAGCCTTTCATATAAAAGGAATTCTAGGTGGTTTTTAACCTGGGCTAGACATTAGCATCACCAAATAAAGAGTATATGAAGCAACTGGACTGGTGCCTCATCCTTGTGCTTACTGATGGGAGTATAAAGTGATATGACTGCTTTGGAAAACTGTCAGTTACTTAAAAAGGTAAGCATGGCCTTGGTGTATAACCCAGCAGTTCCATCCCTAGTGGAACTTAAGGAAAAGAAAACACCTCATTTTCACTCAAAAAATGAAAACAAGTGTCCACACAAAGATTTATACACTAATATTAATAGCACTTTATTTGTAACAGCTAGAAATTGGTTAATGGATAAACAAGTTGTATATCCATTCAATGGAATCCTACTCAGCAATAAATTGGAGCAAACTACTGATTCATGTGATAGCAGAGTTGAATCTTAAATCACACTGAACGAAAGAAGCCAAACACAAAAGACTACAGAGTTTTGATTATATTTATTTGAAGCTCTAGAACAGGCAAGTGAAAGTCTCAGTCGTGTCCAACTCTTTGCAACCCCATAGACTGTAGCCAGCCAGGCTCCTCGGTCCATGGAATTTTCTGGGCCAGAATACTGGAGTGGGTAGCCGTTCCCTTCTCCAGGAGTTCTTCCCAACCCAGGGATCAAACCCAGGTCTTCCGCATTGTAGGCAGATTTTTTACTGTTTGAGCCACCAGGGAGACCCAGAACAGGCTAAACTAATTTCTAATGATAGAAATCAGATCAGTGATTGTGTGGGGAAGAGGATGAAGGTTGGCGCCGAGGAACTGAGTGGGAGCATTTTGTGACAGTGGAAGTGTTCTAGATCTTAAACAGGTTAGTGTTATGTGAGTGCTTATGTTTGTCACACACATTGAACTGTTTACACTTAAAATTTGGGACATTTTATTATGTGCAACTGTACCCTGAAAATAACCATGCTCCATTTTAATAAATGTCAAAAAAAAGGTAAAACTTACGTATGATGTTGACAGTCAGAATAGTGTGGGGTCCTGGTAGTACTAATTGGAGAGGGGAAAAGGGAGAGAGTCTTCCTAGAGTGTTAGGAATGCTCTATATCTTGATTTTGGTGGAAGTTTAAAGGATATATATATTATATATAATTATATAAATATAAGTTTATATAATTATAAACTTATACATAAGTTTATATATACATAAGTTTATATATACATATATACATAAGTTAATTGATCCTTATATTTTTAAAATTTAGTGATTGATGGATTTATGGCTGTGTTGGGTCTTTGTTGTTGTTCATGGGCTTTCTCTAGTTGAAGCAAGCCAGGGCTGCTCTCTAGTTGCAGTGCCCAGGCTTCTCATTGTGGTGTCTTCTCTTGTTGTGGAACATGGGCTCTACAGCGCTGGCTCAGCAGGTGTGGTGCATAGACTCAGTTGCCCTGCAGCACATGGGATCTTCCTGGAACAAGGACTGAACTTGTGTCCCTTGCATTGGCAGGTGGATTCTTAACCACTGGACCATAAGGGAAGTCTGGTCCTTAGGTTTATTTATGCACTTTATTTTATGTGTGTTATTTCTATTTATTTTTGAGTATTTATTTATTTGGCTGTGTCAAGTCTTGTGGTACGTGGGATCTTTCATTGCAGTGCACAGATTCTGTAATTGTGGCATACAGACTTAGCTGCTCTGTGGCATGTAGAATCCTCTCAGACTAGGGATCGAACCTGAGTCCTCCACATTGCAAGGTGGATTCTTAACCAACACACCACCAAGGAAGTCCCCTATGTGTGTTATTTCTCAATTAAAGAAGAAAAAGAAAAAAACCCTGCCCCTAAACCCATACCTCGGTCTCAACCATAGAGATACTGGGGCCTTGATGTCAGCAGTTTAAGAGCTCCTTAAGTGATATTAATATGCTGCCAGAGCTGAGAATCCCTGTGCTGTGTAGAAAGGAGAGAAGAAACTTGACCCATCAAAGAAGGGTTACACGAAGCAGGAGAAGTTGCTGAACATGAGACCAGAAAGGTAGTAGGTGACAGATTGCTCTGGGCCTGGCAGGTCACAGTAGGGAAGTTGAACTTTATCTTGAGAATAATGAACAGCATTTGAAGGGTTGTAGGAAGTGAGAGGACTTGTGTAGATGTGCAGCTGGTATGTACTAGCACTGCCTATAGCCAGCATTCCTGTTGACTGCTCATTAAGTATTTAGAATATCTCTGCTGAGAGTGACATGCTGTGTGGAGAATGAGGTTTGAAATAGTTGAGGAATCTTGAACTGGGTTTGGTGATTGAATGAACGTGCAAACTGAGGGAGTGAGATGTTAAGGTTTCTGACACAAAGAACTGGTGAAGTAGGAAGTTTGGGGGAAAAGTAATGAGTTGAGGTTTAGACATTATGAGTTGAAATGCTTCTTGGACATCCATGTGGAGATGTTTAGTGGGTAGTTGGAGTCTGGTTTTCTGTGGGCCAAAAGTGAAACTTGAACCAGAAACATCATTTTGTTTTTTGGGAGTTGGTAATACCAAGTAATTTCTTCAAATGGTAGTTGAAGCTATGAGGAGAGAGAGGATTATTTAGAAGAGAGTGCAGTATGAGAAGAGAGACTAGAACTAAACCCAAATTCTTTGAAACTCCAACGTTTAATAGTCAGGTAGAAAGGAGAATTCTGTACATTAAGAAAGGCAAAGATTCATTTATCTGTTCATTCATTCATGCAGCAAATCTATATTGAATACCTAATATGTGCCAGGCACTGTATGGGTCCCTGAGGATACTGCAGCATACAAAAAAAGTCCCTGCTTGTGAACCTTACATATATTGGAGGGAGACAGACAATAAGCAAATCAGTGAACACATGTATCATGTGAGGTGGTAGTAGGTGCTACATTCAGTTCAGTTCAGTTCAGTTGTGTTCGACTCTTTGCGACCCCATGGACTGCAGCACGCCAGGCCTCCCTGTCCATCACCAACTCGCGGAGCTTGCTCAAACTCATGTCTATAGAGTCAGTGATGCCATCCAACCATCTCATCCTCTGTTGTTCCCTTCTCCTCCTGCCTTCAGTCTTTCCCAGCATGAGGGTCTTTTCCAAGAAATCAGTTCTTCTCATCAGGTGGCCAAAGTATTAGAGTTTCAGCTTCAGCAGTAGTCCTTCCAATGAATATTCAGGACTGGTTTCATTTAGGATTGACTGGTTTGATCTTGCAGTCCAAGGGACTCTCAAGACTCTTCTCCAACGATCACAGTTCAAAAGCATCAATTCTTTGGTGCTCAGCTTTCTTTGTAGTTCAACTCTCACATCTATACACGACTACTATAAAAACCATAGCTTTGACTAGACGGACTTTTGTCGACAAAGTAACGTCTCTGCCTTTTAATATGCTGTCTAGATTGGTATAATTTTCTTCCAAGGAGCAAGCGTCACTTAATTTCATGGCTGCAGTCACCATCTGCAGTGATTTTGGAGCCAAAAAAAAAAAAAAAAAAAAAGTCTCTCATATTGACACATCATAATACCCAAAGCTTGTGATTTACCCTAGGGTTCATTCTTGGTGCTATATAGGTTATTTTTGATGTGTTCTCTCTTGGAGGAGAAATGAGCATGGTCAGAAGCCTTTTGGGTTAATGTTGCTTGGTTAGCTGGAACCAGTGCCAGCTTTGTCCAGAAGGAAAGCTCTTCTCAATTCCTGCACCCTGCTGAGAAGAGCTGGGCCTCTTCTTGAATATGAGGATGTGATGTTCTAATTGGGGCTTGCCAGAAGGCTCACTGGTAGAGAATCCGCCTGCCAAGGCAGGAGACACAGGAGATGTGGGTTCAGTCCCTGGGTTGGGAAGACCCCCTGAAGGAGGAAGTGGCAATCCACTCCGGTATTCTTGCCTAGAAAATTCCAGGGACAGAGGAGCCTGGTGGGCTACAGTCCAGGGGGTTGCAAAGAGTCAACTGAGCAACTGAGCATGATGTTCTAACAGGGACAGGAACATCCCTCAGGTAGGCTGGGTTTTACACAGCCCAGGAATCTGATGCCTCTTTCCTCTGTGGTTAGGCCTGCTATGTGCTGTATTCCAGGGGGGACCTTTCTTGCTAGTTCCAGGTCCCAAGCCAGTTCCTCTTCTCAGCCTTTACATTTTTGTCTAGAGGGTCCCCTGCTTTCCCTTCAGTCCTATCCTCATTCTGGGTTCCAGGCTGTTTTATCTCTGAAACCTCATGGTCTTGGTCAAATCTGAACATTTTCTCAGGGTTCATGCTCTCAGTCTTACACTCTTTTGAGCCCTTTCTAAGGGTAAGTGTGGATTCTGATCCCATCAGAGTCACTACAGAGCTGAGTGAAGGGGGAGAAATTATTTTCAGAGATGAAGCCCCTGTTGTTAAAATTTAGTCATTTCCAGATTCTCCTCAGGTTCCAGCCAAGCACTGAGAAACAGTCTGATCAGTGTCCTTCTCCTCTCTCTCTGCTTTCTTCCTTGATGGCTGTTTCTCACTTCTTTCCCTCTGAGCTTGTGTCTCACATCAGACAATCCATTGTCCGGCTCAACTACAGTGGTTCTGCTTTGCATGCCTTCAGATATGTGTTCTCTGGGGATGAGTTAGTGTTTATGATGAGAAATGAAAGTGGCTGGGAGAGGGAGAGGCATTAGGCGGATACCGGATATTGGTGGTGGGAATTGGGAGGCTACACTCCAGAATTCTCTTGTCTTTTGGGGAGATATGGTTTGTTATGAATCCATTCATTCATGCATTCATTCATTCAGCCAGCATTTACTGATTTCATACTTGACAAGGTGGTTATTAGGATAGTGCCATACTGGGCCCTGGGGGATAGAGAGAGTCAAATTTAGTCCTTGCCCTTTTCTGGCTGTGGCATGCGAACAACTCAGAGCATGAGAATTAATATAACAGAGTTAGGTACAAAGTGCTTGGAACATAGAGCAGTAAATGATTAGGTCTGTCTAGAGAAAGGAGAGGAGCTTTGGATGTGAGGGAAGGGTCTTTGTCATTTTGTCTGCCCGTGGTTCACAAAGTGTGGTCTGCAGTCCATTGGGGGCCACTAAGGTCTTTTGGGGGGTCCAGAAAGTCAAAGCCATATTAATAATAATACTTAGATACTATTTGCTTTTCCCATCCTGTGTACGTTTGCACTGTTGGTGCAGAAGAACTTAGTAGGTAAAACTGCTGGCATCTTAACAGGAATCAAGACTGTCACAAAATTGTGCCAGTAACCATTGCATCCCTCCGCTCCATGCACTGTCAGATTTTTAATGCTTTTGATAGAGAATTAAAAATTTTTATAATTTTATTGAATTGTCTCTGTGGTATTCTGTGTGATAAAATAGGAAGTACATTTTAAGCACTTATGCTGCATATCGAAGCCTGATGTTTATCTCAAGGATATGCATTTGTGCAATTGAGCCAAACTACCTCCCCTTTTCAGGGAACACTATTTTTACTTGAAAGAATAACTGACAAATCGCAATTACTGAGACTTATGTTTTTGGCAGACATTTTCTTGAAAATGAATGAAGCAAGTGTGCTACTTTAAGAACAACTGGTAGTATTTGTTGCCAATGATAAACTTCCAGCTTTTAATTGAAAATAAAAGTTTCGGAAAACTTGTATCTGCCACAGTAAGCTTGACAGCTTTCCTAGATTTACAGCTTTTAAAAAAAAAATAATTGTGATTATTTTGATATTGTATAAATGAACTGTGTCAAATTTGGAAACTCTGCTTAACTCATTGAATCACTAGTTTCCAAATGATTAGTATATGCTGTTTCAGAATCACCCATGGATAAAAGATCCATTCAAAGTGCAAGATAGACTGCAAGATAGACGATGGATTTGACTGTGATAGAGTACAAAAAGTTCACCTGTATAGTTTCAGATTTCACATTGTAACCTTTAACCTACTACTTGTTGAAGTTTTGGTGAAGTACCAGAGAAGACTGACCACAGTTATCTGAAAGATTATTAAAATACTCCTGCTTTTCCAACTGCATATCTATGTTTTGATTGAAGGCAAAACAACACACTGAATGCAGAAATAGATATAATAAGACTGTAACAGCTGTTTCAATCAAGCCAGACATTTATAAGGAGATTTATAAAAATGTGTAACAGTCCCACTCTCCTCATGAATTTTTTTTGCAGAAAACAATTATTTTTTCATAAAACATGCTTTTATAATCTATATGGGGTTTATATTTTAATTTCTTATATAGTAAATATCAATCAGTTTGGGGAGCTTCAGTTTTTAAGTGTAAAAAGGGGTCCTAAGTTCAAAAAAGTTAAACTTGGTCTTGTGCTCTTCTCTCTACCTAAAATCTTCTTTTCTGCCTCCAAAAATCCCTTAAATGATTATAGAACTAATATTTAGTTATTCATTCAAAAAACATTTGTTGAATATCTATCAAGAACCTGGCTTTTTCTCGCTGCTGGGTACATGGTCCCAAGCCATTATGGGGAAGATGGGTTAAACAACTATAGCACTGTATGTGAAAGAGGAGACTGAAAAAGCCAGCTTAAAACTCATTTAAAAAACTAAGATCATGGCATCCGGTCCTATCACTTCATGGCAAATAGATGGAGAAACAATGGAAACAGTGACAGACTTTATTTTCTTGGGCTCTAAAATCACTGTGAATGGTGACTGTAGCCATGGAATTAAAAGGCGCTTGCTCCTTGGGAGAAAAGCTCTGACCAACCTAGACAGCATATTAAAAAGCAGAGACATTACTTTGCTGACAAAGGTCCATACAGTCAAAGCTCTTGTTTTTCCAGTAGTCATATATGGATGTGAGAGCTGGACCATAAAGAAAGCTGAGTGCTGAAGAATTGATGCTTTTGAACTGTGGTGTTGGAGAAGACTCTTGAGAGTCCCTTGGACTGCAAGGCAATCAAACCAGTCAGTCCTGAAGGAAATCAGTCCTGAATATTCATTGGCAGGACTGATGCTGAAATGGAAGCTCCAATACTTTGGCCACCTGATACAAAGAGCCGACTCCTTGGAAAAGACCCCAGTGCTGGGAAAGACTGAAGGCAGGAGGAGAAGGGGATGACAGAGGATGAGATGGTTGGATGGCATCACCAACTCAATGGACATGAATTTGAGCAAACTCTAGGAGATGGTGAAGGACAGGGAAGCCTGGCATGCTGCAGTCCATGGGGTCTCAGAGTTCGACACGACTGAGCGGCTGAATAACAACACCACTGTGTGATAAATGTTAGTGATAGACATGTAAATACGGGGGGAAGACAGGCTATTGTCAGACACTCACTTGCCAGCTCACCTAGGAACATTCTTTTGAGCAATTTGATTGGACTGTACTTCCTTTATTTGACTCTTTATGGTCCATAGAGGGAAAGTGGCTGAAGTTGGTGAAAGATGGGAACTGTTCACTTGCTGCTCTGACAGGAAAGAAGGAGGTAACAAATGTATTGTCAATTTCATGCAAGCCCTATGCTAAGTGCTTTAACAATTGTAATCTTACCTGATTCTCACAGAAACCATATGCAGCAGAATTTTTGTCTGTTAATATTTATTTTTATCTTTTGACTGTGCTGGGTCTTCACTGCTGCACGGGCTTTTTCTCAGGCTGTATCGAGGGCTGGCTACTCTCTAGCTGAGGTGTGCGGGCTTCTTATTGTGGTGGCTTCTCTTGTTGAGGAACACAGGCCCCAGGGCATGCGGGCTTCAGCCGCTATGGTTCCAGGGCTCTAGAGCACAGGGCATGCGGGCTTTGGTCGCTGCGGTTCCAGGGCTCTAGAACACAGGCTTAATAGTTGTGGTGCATGGGCTTAGCTGCTCAGTGACAGGTGGGATCTTCCCAGATCAGGGATCGAACCTGTGTCTTCTGCACTGGCAGGCGGATTCTTTACCACTGAGCCACCAGGGAAGCCTTTTTATGCAGCAGAATTAATTATCCTTATTTTGTAAGTGAGATGTTGGAGGCTGGGAAAAGTTAAATAACTTGTCCAATATCATATGGTTGTAACTGATGAAGCCAGAATTTTGACATATGTATTCTGACTCCAAGGGCAGGGCTCTTGCGCTGTAGTAATAATGTGTTGCTAAATGTGTGGATTTTTTAAGGTAATTTCCAGATGGGTCTCTGAAACCTTGCCAGGTTGGAATATATTAAGAAAGATACTAAAGAGCTGAGGAAGGAGAGAGAGACCACATAGGCAATACTCCATTGAAGAGATTTTTTGTGAATTTTGTCTGACATGATTTTTCTGGACAGGATTCTATGGCAATATAGGGCATCAAGACTTTGTATTCCCCTTATCCTCAATTCCTTTAATCTTTCTCTGTGTCAAATGATGCCAGAAGCAAAAGTCACCTGTCTGTCTGATCAGGTTACAAACTAGAGCCTGATGTTTGAAGCCCAAACTTGTTGGACCTGTTGTAGGCCAATCAGGCCCAGCCTGGAGACCCCAGTCCCTAGAGCTTGGTAAACTATTTCCATTATTTTAAAAAGCCTAATAGAAATGCTTTACTTCAGATAATCCTGTGTGTGGATACAGGCTAGTGAAAAGATTAGATTTCTTTGTTTTGGGTCAAAAATCTGTTGATCCAGTGTGCTTCAGTTGTACTACCTAGGGAACTCTAAAATGGTGTCAGCCAAGTATGGTCCAAGGGCCAAATCCAGCCCACCGTCTGTTTTTGTAAATAAAGTTTTATTGAAGCACAGTTGAGTTCTCTTACTCATGTTTTGTCTTTGGCTGCTTTTGTGTTCAATGGCAGAGTTACATAGCTGCAACAAAACTGTATAGCTCATAAATCCTGAATTGTATACTGTCTGGCCTTTTACCGAAGAAGCTGTTGACTCCTAGCATAACCTCAGTTCTTTCTATTATGGCACTTAGCACTTGGTATTTTAATTGCCTATTTCCCCCACTTTTTTTTCCAAATCTAATATATTACATTTTAAGGCATTTCATACCCACAGTATAGTGGAAAAGATAGGCATGAGCATATATAATTTAAATATGAGTCAATAAATGCTATAATAAAAGCATGTACAGCAACACTGTGAGGTTCACCCAAGCTGGTCCTGGTAGAGCCCTTCGCTTTTATAACTGAGCTCCTTGAGAGCAAAGATGAGGTCTGCTTCATCTCCTCATCCCCGGGCTGATTATAGACCCTGACATATAAACAGTACTCAATAAATGTTGTTTGAATGGACATATGCTGATTAAAAAAGCTCTTATAGGCAATTATATATGCCTTTGAGTAGTATAAATACAGAAATAAGGGAAGGAAAGTGTTATGTTGGTTATGCCAATCTCAGTGCTGTTTGCTTCATCTCCGAGCTAGTCATTACTTACTGCAGTTTGTTTGTGATAAGTAGTGGATAGGAGTCCATGAATGAAGCAATCATGTTAAGAGCTCTTGTTGGTGAGGAAATTAGAAACAGTGCCTTAAATTTGGGCTATTTTCTACTCTATTCCCTCAGTATCCACCACACCTTTACCCCACCTTCCATTTTCTGCTCCAGCTTGCCAGGACAGAGGTAGAGGAACATAGAGTCTATGGAGGTACTTATTTCTTTTGTATGCATACTGTTTATCTTATTTTTTCTTTTCTAAAGTCATTTTTTCAGTGTGGTTCTTACCAGCATTACCATCCATGGCTTCCAGAAGATACAACTAACTTAAAGCTATCTGGTTACCTTGGTGTAAAGGCAGGCAGGTGAAGTGCTGGCCTGGGAGTCAGCAGACCTGGGCTCTTGTTGTGCCTCTATAGTGGCTTTTGACTTGGGATACATCTGTTAACATCTGTGAACTTCAATATTCAACACATTTTTATTGAGTTACATCTGAGACTTAAAAAATTTAATATTTATACCCCTCCTCATTTTGAAAAGGATTTGAGTGACTAGCAAGTGATAGAGAGGTGACCTGTCCGATCTTGTCTGTGTTTCTGACCAGCAGATAAGTAAATGATTAGATGGGTGCGAGCATTTCAGGTCTCTGATTAGGGCTTTCTAGAAGGCTTCACAGCCACAGCTTCTTCACCTTGTCCTTGCTTCCTCTTCTGTGACTTCTTCTATTTGGGAAATCAGGATCTTTCTTCTATCTTCTTTGGGGATGATTTGAAGAGTATTTTGCCTAGAAAGTAGTTTTCAAGATCAAGGTCAAAAGAAAAGAGGAATTTTACACTCTAGGAATTGGAAGAAATGCCAAAAACTTTAGTTAAAATGTCTTTTTCAAATAGTGAACTTGAAGCCTGAAGAAGGGAAGTGATCTCCTTAGAGCCACATAGTAGAACTACAGCTAGATTCCAGGCTCTTTCTGCTAGGCATTTTCCAGGTTCATAAGAGGGTTCAGTTCAGTTCAGTTGAGTCACTCAGTCGTGTCCTACTCTGCGACCCCATGAATCACAGCACGCCAGGCCTCCCTGTCCATCACCAACTCCCGAGTTCACTCAGACTCACTTCCATCGAGTCAGTGATGCCATCCAGCCATCTCATCCTCTGTCATCCCCTTCTTCTCCTGCCCCCAATCCCTCCCAGCATCAGAGTCTTTTCCAATGAGTCAACTCTTCGCATGAGGTGGCCAAAGTACTGGAGTTTTGGCTTTAGCATCATTCCTTCCAAAGAAATCCCAGGGTTGATCTCCTTTGGAATGAACTGGTTGGATCTCCTTGTAGTCCAAGGGACTCTCAAGAGTCTTCTCCAACACCACAGTTCAAAAGCATCAATTCTTCAGCGCTCAACCTTCTTCACAGTCCAACTCTCACATCCATACATGACCACAGGAAAAACCATAGCTTTGACTAGATGGACCTTAGTCGGCAGAGTAATTAGGTGTCGTGAAATGGGCTGGGTGGTTTTTTTTGCTGTATAACTGTATGGTGGTGGGCAGAGGAAGCTTCACTCCACACCTCCCATGCAGTTGTGTCAGACATGCTCAGGACCTTAGATGTCTAATAGGTAGACAGCTGAAGGCTGTCTCGGAGAAGGCATAAGATGTGAAGGGTTTCCCTGGGTAGCCTGTGACTGGCATTATGTATATGGGCAGTGACAAAGTGAACGAAGAGGAAAACTATGTGGTACTCTGGCATTAGGACAAACAGGCTGTTTTCCTATTTCTAGAGAAATTGTATTAATTTACATTTGTTTGTTGTTTCTTTTGAATATGTATTTCTTTGATTACTAGTGAGACCTTTCCCTGTGTTCATTGACTATTTGTATTTTCTCTCACTTGTATTTTTTTGTTGTTGTTGAGTTATTTATTCATGTTCTTTGTGTAGATCCCAGTGTATTCCTAGTCCTATGCTTGACTTCCCTGCCAAGAAACTATTAGGATAATAAAGCATTGTTCCTAAACGGGCAAGACAGTTAATAAGAAACACTCTTCTTGCTGTTAAGTGGAGTCAGGTGTTAGAAGCTAGGGACAATGAGACAGGTGGGTAACAGAGCTGGGCGGCAGTCCCCTGTAACATTGTCTCTTGCCTTTCCTGTACAGAGTTTTGCCGGATCGACAAGCCTCTGTGCCACAGTGAGGATGAGAAGCTCAGCTTCGATGCAGTCCGCAGCATCCACAAGCTGATGGACGATGATGCCAATGGTGACGTGGATGTGGAAGAAAGTGATGAGGTGAGCTCCCTCACCCTGCGTGGCTCTCTCCTTTTCCTGTGCGAACAGTCCCTGAAGCTGTTTAGACAGGCTGTTCCCTGGGGAGAGGTGCTCTTGCTACTGGCTTGTTCTCTAGGGTCGCATCCCTACCAGGGCAAGTGATTCTCAGCAGAGCAGCCTCGAGGAGCTGGCCTGTCAGAGAGCAGGCCTGACCTCTCTGTCTGTGTCTGGACCGGCTCCCGTCTGCCTACCAGCTGGAAGCACAACACTGGCCGAGCTGTGCTGTTTGAGAGGGAGAGGGAGCCCTGAGGCTGGTCTGTACAGTTTGCCTGCATCCTTATTGTACTCCTGCTGGAGGTGGAGGGCACCCATCTGTCCTAACTCTGTGTTCAACCCTGTGCTGGCATGTGGAGGAGAAGGCAAGGCAGTCATATCTTGCCCTTTGGAAACTTATACTCTGTGAAGAAGAGACAGAGGTTCCTAGAAAGGTCGTTCTGAATTCCAGGCTGCAACTGCTAGAAGTCAGTTGAGTGGTCCGGACAGCAAGAGCGAGAGGAATCTCTGGATGGAAGAGCCCTGTTATTGTTTCACCTTTGGGCATTACTACAGCTCCAGTTCCACAGAGCCCAGAGTACAAAGTCATCATGTGTGAGAAGATTTAAAAATTTCAGTTGTTTTTGGGCTCAACTTGAGCTAGCACTTTGGTGAAGCTGCCAAATTATGCCAAATCTCTCATAGTGATATGGTGTATATCTTGAGGGAGCAGGTAATTCTGGTCTCTCCTTCCTGCTCGTTAGTCTACTTCTAAATTTTGAATTCAGTTTTGGATTTCACATTGTCAGAAACATCTTGAAGCAGTGAAATCCTGTACAAAGGAGTGACATGACTGATGAGGGGTGTGAAAACCATGAAATGGAGAGCATTCAGTACAATTCAGTGTCTATAAGTATCTCTTATATATGTGCCAGGCACTGTTCTAGATGTGGGGAATGTGACAGTAAATACATATAATTACATAGCGATACATCTGTCCTTGTATAATTTACAATCTAATGAAGAAACTTTAACTTGGAAAAGAAAAGGTTCAGATAATATAATTCCTATCTTCAAATAAAATAGAAGTAGAGGAATCAGGCTTAAAAGACGATAATGGTTAGCAATGAAATTCTTACTCTATGCCAGGCACAGTGTTAAGCTCTTTGCATAGTTACTCTTTTAACTTTGTTAACAGCCTTATGAAGTTGGTATTATCGTCAAGACTGGAATTTTGGAAAGGTTAAGCGTTTCATTCAAGGACACATGGAGTATGAGCACAGGTCTGATTTCAAAGCCTATGCTGTTAAATACTGCTGTCTTGTCTCTCTTATTCTAAGGGCAGAACCAGGACCACTGTGGGGAAAGTAAAATATGGACATATTCTTCTGGAGTAAAGAATTGCCTAACAGTGCTATCTCGTCATAGTAGAGGCTTCCTTGGTAGGTAGATCGTGAACTCGCTGTCACTGAAGATTGGCAAGTAGAACACAAACCTCCTCTGATTGGTCTACTGAGGGGGTCCTTGTATCAGGTTGAACTAGATAATGTCTAACGAGAGGAGAAAAATAGACTTCCTGGAGGAAACATAGAATTGGGATAGAGTGGAAAGGGATGGGGCAGCCTGAGCAGTAGGAAGGAGTGTGAGCAAAGATGTGGAGGCAGGAAGAAGCATGGTTGGTAGGTTTGGTTGGACAGTGCGACTGTGGTGGAAAGCCACAGGACAAAAACCTGAGAAGGAAAGGGGGCCCAGGCAACCAGGCTGAGATATGTATACGATCTGGCAGCTGTAGGTTTTTAAGGACAACAGCCATGATGAACGTATCTGAGCTTTTGGTCACATCTAGAAGTGTCACTGGCTTTCAAAGGACCCAAATTTTATTTGTCTATGCTGGGAATAGTGCCATGTTCCTGGTGGTGAGAGAGACCGAGAGGTTTCCTGACGTCTCTCCGAGGACCTGGCCACCCAACTGGGAGGTGCACGGCACTACAGTCAAGAAAGTGATGTATTCCAAGGTCCACAAATTCCTGGATATCTTTGTCATCTGCTCCTCTTTCTTTTTTCACTTTCTGCTGAATTACTTTGTCAATGAGAGGAGGAAGAAAATGTTCTTTTTAGAGGAATGTACCACAACAAAAAGCTCATCAGCACAAACTGTTCTAAAATAACACAAAAGCTGTCACCCTGCTCTTCCCTGTGCCAGTGGTGAGCTGTTCTTTTCCAGGGGAGCTTCTGCCTGCCTGGGCTTCTTCCCCTGCTCTCCCTGCAGTCCCAGGCCTCTGGTGGGCAGAGGGGCCTGCCAGTCTGGGTTTCTCATGATCAGTTACAAGCTACTTTCTTTTTGAAACAGTCATGGTAGCAAAGTCTCTGTGTTTAAGACAGTCTCAACATATATGGAGTTCAGGATCTAACTAGACCCATTGAGTGGACAGCTCAGAGCTTGGAACATTGGATTATGGACTCCGAGACAGCAGAGATGAAACCCTGGTTGTGCTGGTGATCAAGGACCTGAGATTTTTATGGCCCGTTTAACAGAACTGCTGATTACCCAAGGAGCCTAGTAGCAGTCTGCAAGGATACTATATTCGGGCCTCATATCAGTAAGTTTTTCAGATACCTGAACTGTAACCTGATTTCTAGATATTTTAAAATGTTAGCCATTCCTGAGGTCAGGTTTCCTTCTTACAGACTATTGTGAACAGTCTTAACTTTCTTTGGATCGTTTGGAGCAGGTCTGCACAGCCTCTTGCACTGTTACTAGTGCCCGCATTCCCGTATGCATCGTTGGGATTTCTTTTTATAGGTTCCTGTCTCTTCTTTGATTCATTCTCATTTCTAATTGTTCTATCTCTGCTATGAGCTATGAAATTAGGCTTATCGTACACTGAGATTCAGCCACCATTTTACAGAAAATATGTAGTCATTTGTGTGGAGGAAGCCAGTTTGGCTTCTCAAGTGCCGTCCTTGCTTGCTTTTATCCTAGGCAGCCAAGGGTTGAGGGCCCTTCAGATGAGCAAGGTGGCACTCTTGACACGGGTGTCCTCCATGTAAAGCTGAGAGGGAGTTCTCTGAGGCTGGCAGGGTGGGAATTCATGACCTGTGTTCTACTGAAACCTCTGCTGGAGACACTGCCTTTGGGCAAAGGATTTGCAGCCATGGTATGGCGTTTCAGCCTGTCCTGACAGTCTGAGGTGTGTAGACAAGAGCCTTCCTAAAAACACTGGCCTCTTGACTGGACCAGACAGTTTGAGGGCAGTTTTATTTTCTTCTGTAGGGCCTACATAGAAAATAAAGGACATTTGTTTAGCCATTAAACAATTCTTATTGTCATATGGATGATAAACAAGCATATGAAAAAATACTCAATATTGTTGGCCACTAAGGGAAGTACAAATTAAAACCACAATGAGATATCACTACACACCTCTTTGGATGGCTGAAATTAAAAACTGGTCAACACCAAGTACCATGTGATGAGGAAGAGTCACTTGAACTCTTACAGAGATTTTTATAAAGCTGAACAACATAATTTAATACATGGCTCAGCATTTCTACTTCTAGGTATTTACCCCATAGATAAATGGAAATTGATATTTGTACTAAAACCTGTACACAAATTTTTTAGCAGCTTTACTCATTATCACCAAAAATTGGACACAGATCAGATGTCCTTCAATATGTGAATGGAGAAAACAAACTTTGGAAAACTACTTAGCAATAGAAGAAGTGAACTGCTGATGCACATAGCATAGAGGAATCTCAAAGGCGTTATGCTGAGGGGAGGAAGCCATATCTCAAATAGTTACATACTATTAATATATGATAACATCTAATGACTTTCTGAGAAACTATGAGAATGGAGGCTAGATCAGTGGTTACCTGGGATAAGGGATATGGCATGGGTTTGATTATGAAGGGACAGCATGAGGGAATTTTTTTGGTAATAGAACTGTCCTGTGTCTGGGTTGTGGGGCAATTATAAGAATTTACATATGTACTAAAACTCATAAGAAAATATTCTGCCCCCTCCACTACAGTTAATCATATGTTAATTAAGAAAAGTGTTCCTGGCATAGCAATGACACACAATTCAAGCTCAGTGAATGCTAATTATTGCTGCTGTTCTGTTTTCTC
Organism: Oryx dammah; assembly: GCF_014754425.2. Classification (NCBI taxonomy): domain Eukaryota; kingdom Metazoa; phylum Chordata; class Mammalia; order Artiodactyla; family Bovidae; genus Oryx; species Oryx dammah. The sequence goes on along the minus strand of NW_024070201.1, from coordinate 48,969,104 downwards.
TGTATTTCCAGGAAAGCTACCTATCTGACACTTGTATTTTAATGTTCATGTGTGGAATGACTGACTGATATCACTGTAGCAAGCATGCTGTTAGACTGAGATGGGAGTCTTACACAAGGGTGTGATCACACATTTTGGGGGATGAAGATGAATAGGTTAGTATGAGCCTGGGAAGCTGTAATGCCACAGGACTGGAAAAGGTCAGTTTTCATTCCAATCCCAAAGAAAGACAATGCCAAAGAATGTTCAAACTGCTGCACAATTTCAGTCATCTCACACATGAGCAAAGTAATGCTAAAAATTCTCCAAACTAGGCTTCAACAGTACATGAAACAAGAAATTTCAGATGTTCACACTGGATTTAGAAAAGGCAGAGGAACCAGAGAGCAAATTGCCAACATCTGTTGGATCATAGAAAAAGCAAGAGAATTCCAGAAACACATCTACTTCTGCTTCATTGACTACGCTAAAGCCTTTGACTGTGTGGATCACGACAAACTGGATGGGAATACCAGACCACCTTACCTGCCTCCTGAGAAACCTGTATGCAGTTCAAGAAGCAACAGTTAGAACCAGACATGGAACAACAGACTGGTTCCAAATTGGGAAAGGAGTACATCAAGGCTGTATACTGTCACCTTGCTTATTTAACTTATATGCAGAGTACATCATGTGAAATGCCAGGCTGGATGAAACACAAGCTGAAATCAAGATTGCCAGGAGAAATATCAATAACCTCAGATATGCTGATGACACCACCCTTATGGCAGAAAATGAAGAGGAACTAAAAAGTCTCTTGATGAAAGTGAAAGAGGAGAGTGAAAAAGCTGGTTTAAAACTCAGCATTCAAAAAAGTAAGATCATGGCATCTGGTCCCATCACTTCGGGGTAAATAGATGGGGAAACAATGGAAACAGTGAGAGACTTTATTTTCTTGGGCTCCAAAATCACTGCAGATGGTGACTGCAGCCATGCAATTCAGACTATTGCTCCTTAGAAGAAAAACTATGACCAATCTAGACAGCATATTAAAAAGCAGAGACATTGGTTTGCTGACAAAGGTCTGTATAGTCAAAGCTATGGTTTGTTCCAGTAGTCATGTATGGATGTGCGAGTTGGACCATAAAGAAAGCTGAGTGCTGAAGAATTGATGCTTTTGAACTGTGGTGTTGGAGAAGACTCTTGAGAGTCCCTTGGACTGCAGGGATATCAAGCCAGTCAATCCTAAAGGAAATCAGTCCTGAATATTCCTTGGGAGGACTGATAATGAAACTGAAGCTCCAATACTTTGGCCACCTGATTCGAAGAACTGACTCATTGGGAAAGACGCTGATGCAGGGAAAGATTGAAGGTGGGAGAAGGGGATGACAGAGGATGAGATGGTTGGATGGTATTGCTGACTCGATGGATATGAGTTTGAGTAAGCTCTGGGAGTTGGTGAAGGACAGGGAAGCCTGGCGTGCTGCAGTCCATGGGGTCTCAAAGAGTTCGACATGACTGAGTGACTGAACTGAACTGAACTGGGAAGTTGCAAAATATACTTAAGCTTCCTTTAGTTCCTGTTGTGTCTGCTGTAGAATACAGTATAGGGTTAAGAGCTTGTGCTGCAGAGTCACACAGACTTAGGTTTAAACCTGGCTCTCCCTTTACCAGCTGTGGAAACTTTGAGAAGTTACTTAATCTCTTTAAGCATCAGTTTCCTCATTAGAAGAGGAGTGATACAGCAGGATCCTCTACGATCCACCTCCCAGAATTCTGGAAATAAAAGCAAAAATAAACAAATGGGATCTAATTAAAATTAAAAGCTTCTGCACAACAAAGGAAAACATAAGCAAACTGAAAAGACAGCCTTCCGAATGGGAGAAAATAATAGCAAATGAAGCAACTGACAAACAACTAATCTCAAAAATATACAAGCAACTCCTGCAGCTCAATTCCAGAAAAATAAACGACCCAATCAAAAAATGGGCCAAAGAACTAAATAGACATTTCTCCAAAGAAGACATACGGATGGCTAACAAACACATGAAAAGATGCTCAACATCACTCATTATTAGAGAAATGCAAATCAAAACCACAATGAGGTACCACTTCACACCAGTCAGAATGTCTGCGATCCAAAAATCTGCAAGCAATAAATGCTGGAGAGGGTGTGGAGAGAAGGGAACCCTCCTACACTGTTGGTGGGAATGCAAACTAGTACAGCCACTCTGGAGAACAGTGTGGAGATTCCTTAAAAAATTGCAAATAGAAATGCCTTATGACCCAGCAATCCCACTGTTGGGCATACACACAGAGGAAACCAGAATTGAAAGAAACACATGTACCCCAATGTTCATTGCAGCACTGTTTATAATAGCCAGGACATGGAAACAACCTAGATGTCCATCAGTAGATGAATGGATAAGAAAGCTGTGGTACATATACACAATGGAGTATTACTCAGCCATTAAAAAGAATACATTTGAATCAGTTCTGATGAGATGGATGAAACTGGAGCCAATTATACAGAGTGAAGTGAGCCAGAAAGAAAAACACCAATACAGTATACTAACACATATATATGGAATTTAGGAAGATGGCAATGATGACCCTGTATGCAGGACAGCAAAAAAGACACAGATTGTGTATAGCGGACTTTTGGACTCAGAGGGAGAGGGAGAGGGTGTGAGGATTTGAGAGAATGGCATTGAAACATGTATAATAACATGTAAGAATCGAAATGCCAGTCTATGTCTGATGCAGGATATGACACGCTTGGGGCTGACGCGCGGGGATGACCCAGAGAGATGTTGTGGGGAGGGGGGTGGGAGGGGGGTTCATGTTTGGGAACGCATGTACACCTGTGGTGGATTCATGTCAATCTATGCCAAAACCAATACAGAATTGTAAAGTAAAAATTAAAAATAAATAAATAAAAAAAAAAAAAAAAAAAGAAACTTCTAGAGATTTACAGAAAAAAAAAAACAAAAAAAAAACAAAAAGAAGAGGAGTGATAATGTTAGGCACCTCATGAAGCTACTGCGAAGATTAAATGAAATAATGTACATAGGGACTTCCCTGGTGATCCAGTGGCTAAGACTGCACGCTCCCAATGCAGAGGGCCCAGGTTTGATCGCTGGTCAGGGAACTAGGTCCCACATGCTGCAACTAAGGGTCCCACATGATGCACCCAAAGATCCCTCATGCTGCAAGAAAGATCAAAGAGCCTGTGTGTCGCAACTAAGACCCGGCACAGCCAAATAAATAAAGATTAAAAAAGAAATAGTGTGTGTAAAACACTTAGTGCAATGCCTGGCATGTAGAAGAGTCTCCATGAGTGTTTGTTGTTATCTTCAGAAAGAGCATGCATTTTGATTTAGATAGGCCTGTGTTCAAAATTTGGTTTCGCCTCTTACTGGCTATGTGACAAATAGGCAAATCACTTCACCTCTTTGAGCCTCAGTTACTCCGCTATTATTATTTGAGGAGGGCAACTCTCTTCATGGTTGTTGTAAGATGTTAATGTATGCAAAGCACCAAGCACAAAGGCTGGCATATGATAGGTTCCAAATTCATGTTTTATCCCTCCCTCAGCATGATGATATAGATAGTGAGGGCTAGCCTGTATCACAAGAATTCCAAATCAGTTCCCTCATCATCCCAGGGCACCAGTGCATTCAACTCTGGGAGCCACCCTCAGCAGCTTGGCCGACATGCCGAGAGCCAGGCCGCCGCAGGAGGTAGTTCATCCAAGTGGCTGATGTTAAGGGAAGTGGGGAGTGATAGAGCAGGGACACATGTTTCTAGGGGCACAGCTTCTCTGTCAGGTCACTCAGCCTCCTGCCTATGCCTTTATTTTTTGAAAAGGTCTAAGTGAGAACTTATAATTTCCTCCTACCTGTTTGGAAGGTTAGAGGATTTTGAACAGGCTATGTTGTGGTAGGGTCATCAGATTTCCTTGACTTCAGCAGGATGAAAGTTGACTTCCATCAAGAGGCATGCTAGGTCCTCGGAGGCTGTGAGAGTTGGGGAAGAATGGACTCTGGCCCCAGGTGGAACCAGGCCCAGGCAAACTAAACCCTAAAGAGGGCAGCTGGCAGTTCCACTTGCAGATAGCCAGAGGATCAGTAGGAATGAACTGGAGGGGCAGTAGTCCATAGGAACCTGTGTGCTTCTCGCACAGAGCCAGTGCTGTGGCCAGCATGCGCTAATTTGGATGAAGATAAATAGCTGCATTATGCTCATAAGTTATCATCATGACTAATAATAATTGTTATTCCCTCTTCAGGCTTGGGACCTCATTTCTTTGTATCTGGGTAGCTGTGGACTCTTCTCAGTATTCCCTTGCCTCTAGTTTCTCCTCCACCAGCATATGTCCACGCTGTCAGTGATCTTCCAAAGTTACATTTGAGTTTCCTTTCATTTTTCCATCCAACTTCCTGTGCCTGGCACTCCATCCCTTCAAATTTGGCCTTAGCCTTTTTTTTTTCCTTTGGCTGTACTGCCAACTTGCAGGATCTTAGTTCCCTGACCAGTGATCGAAGCCAGGCCATGGCAATGAAAGCACCGAGTCCTAACCACTGGACCGCCAGGGAATTTCCCAGCCTTAGACACACCTCCTACCACTCTGATCTGACACTTGTCTTTCTTGGGTCATAGTCATTCCATGTTTATTCCAGGTGCCTTTCTTTGCTCAGATAGTTCTCCTTTCTGGGAATTAAGCTCTCATATCCCTTCCTGGTTCTGTCTGTATCAGTCTTAGATGTCCTCTGAAATACCCCTGGCTCACTTTTCATGAACCTTCCCTGACTTTCTCACCCCTCTGATCTCTCTCATCTCAGTATTAACTCGTGCAGTGCAGTCTCCATCGCTCATTTAGCACTTTATTAGAATGACTTGCTTTGTAGCCTGATGATTTTGATTGTATTATTGCCTAAAAGTTTGCCTTTTTGCACTACTGCTGGAATTTCTAGAGCACAGCTCTGAACCTCAGTCTACCTTGTGAAGGGAGTATGGTGGAAAAGGAGCACTCATAGAATGTACCAAGTCCTCTGCCGGCTGAGTCCATATACAGTTTCATTTACTTCTCAGCCACTCCAAGAGCTAGGTTCTATTAACTCTGTATAGAGATGATGGCATGATAAGAGAGTGGCCTACCTTCACTCACTAAACTAAATTCTGACCTGCCTGTCAGTGCTCCTGCAGTCTGACTTTAGCTCACCTGACTAGTCCTTGTTACGCTGCTCTCTCTTACTCTATGCTGCGGCCGTCTCAAACATGCTCCTAGTATCGCTATGCCTTTGCTCCAGATAAATCCTCATCTGGGTATCACTCTGTCGCCCAGTTTTGCCTGTGAGAATTCCACTTGTCCACCAAGGCCTAGATCAGGATTTTTCAGCTGCAAGCATCATTGACATTTTGGGCCAGATTGTAGGATATTTAGCACCATCCCTACACACTGGCCGCTAATAGCAGCCACCGTGTTCCCAACCCCACCAAATTGTGATAACCCAAAACTTTTTTTATCACCAATTGTCAATTGGCTTCTCATGTGGTGCAGTGGTAAAGAATCTGCCTGCCAGTGCAGGAGACGAGAGAGATGAGGGTTCAATCTCTGGGTTGGAAAGATCCCCTGGAGGAGGAAATGGCAACCTGCTCCAGTATTCTTGCCTGGAAATTTTCCGTGGGCAGAGAAGCCTGGTGGGCTGCAGTCTATGCGGACACCACTGAGCAACTGAGCACATGTCAGTTGCTCTGGGAGATAGAATTTCTCCCATTTGAGAACTACCGGCCCTAGATTAAATGTTCCCTCCAAGAAATCCTATCTGTTCCCCTACATTGGGAAGTAATCCTTCCTCTCCCATGCTCCAGAGTACTGGGTGTGAAGCCCTTATCCGCATATTGCTCTGCTCCATATTGTAATTAGTTGGGTTCATCTGTCTGTCTTCCAGATTGTGAGTGCCTCCAATAACAGGAACCAGGTCTCATCCATCACTGCTTCTCCCATAGTGCTTGTCACAGGGCCTTACACACAAAGGTGATGAGTTATGTGTTTTTTAATTTGAAAGCGAAGATCCTATCTTATTGCTGTGTGCTCCTTAAATTGTTTCTCTGGGGCAGAGTGAGAGTATAGAGTTAGCTGGTCAATGATATGGGGGACAGGGTGCTTCTGACTTGTGAGTTCCTGGCCGGGATAGCAGCTAAGTCAATGGTGGGCTGTATCTAGGAGTTGCTAGGGTCTGGGCTCCAGACGTGTTTGTGACCCCTTCCTTGCCCCTCTGCCCTGTTCTGTGAATCACATACAGAATCTGAATGGAGGTAAAATCACTATAGTCAAAACATTAGGAAAGACTTCGAGAAAGACATACAAGAGGGGTATTGTTTAAGAAAGGAAGATACTGAGACTGCTAAAGGCATTGGAGCAAGAAAAATGGGGGTTTCAGGTATACTTTCACCAATTAATAGTTGTTTGGCCTTGGAAAGTTCTCTGTAAGCTTACGTTTCCTAGCTGTCAGATAGGGATAGTAATCCTTACCTAGAAAGATTATGGCAAAGATGAAATGACCTCATGTTTAGGGAGTGCCCAGCCTGTGCCTTAGTTGCCAGCAGTTGTGTTACTACTTCTTTTTCAACTCCTACACGCCTGTGATGTGTTTGGATGGTGCTGGGTACTTTGCTCACATCATCTTTACAAGAAACCTCTACTGTGGGGTAGATAGTAATTTTTCCATACAGCTCGTAAGGAAACTGAGACTGAAGTAGCTCATAGGTATCCATTTTTGGGGGGTTATTGAAACTCAGATCTGCCTCAGGCTGATGAGAGTATTTCAGACTTGTGATTGGTACACCTCTGTGATTTTGCTAAAAACCCTTGAGTTGTATACTAAGTTGACAGTGAATTATAACTCGGTGAAGATGTTAAAAAAAATGAAAGTGTCACTACATTGGTTGAAGTAGTGGTCACCTCCTACTTGCCTTTCTGTAGCCCAACCCATAAGAATCCCCAGGGCTCTATAAAAAAAACACATTGAAAACCCTGTTGACTTCTATCTTTATTTCTCCCACTCCTTACTTTGACAGATATGCAGAGGTGCTTCCAAGTCCGAATTACCATGGTTTCTGGAAGCAGAGATCCCTGGTTTGCTAGCCGACAGCTAAGTTGCCTCTCTTTCTAGGCAGGTCTAGATGGCTTTGAGGACACCAGACTGAAGAGCCTTTGGGAGAATTCCTTTCCTTCTTCCTCCTGCCTCCGTCCCTTCATTTCTCTTTTTTGGTAGTTGTTCTAGGGAAGCTAAGGGAGAACCCTGGTAATAATTCCCTCTCACCCACAGACCAGGGACCTGAATCAAATTCTAGCCCCTTATCATATGGAACTCCATAAGGGGAGATGTCAAAGGCAGCTGGCTGATTATCCCCAGTTTTATTTTTCCTGAGTTTGCCTTGTGTTCAGGGCCTTCCTCTAATTTCTACTGCTGCTACCATGCTGCCTCTCAGAAGCAGAGTTCTCCCCTGGACCCAGTCCTGAACATGGATTTCCTTGTTTCCTCTTGGGACAATTTTGACAGCCTGAAGATTGTTTGTTTGTTTGTTTGTTTTTACATTTACTACATGTAAAGTAGGGCAGAAGAAAATAACCACACACAATTATTTAAATAACTTCAGCATAAGTTTTGATGTATACCTTTCTGTTGCTGCAGTTCTTCTTTGAACTAAAGGACTGTTACAGTATGGAGGCACCCTGTGGGTGTTTTGCCTTCTAGCTCCCCGCCTATCTCCTGGTGCAGTCACCATCTTATCTCCTGCCTTGTGGAACATGCTGACCCCTGCCCTTAATTCGGACAGAGCACAAACTGAAGTCTGCCCTTTTGACAGAACAGAGATGATGAATAAGTGAATGGTATCATTCATCAGATGAAACCTGCTCTTTTGGCTAGGGAAAGGACCTATCCTTGTTTTCCTTGTAAATACCTACTTAATGGATGGCTGTAGCGTTCACTTACCAGGGCTAGCTCACAGTCAGCTTCCAGGCTGCAGCCCCACTGAGTCCAAATTCTGTGGCCTTACTCTAACTTTGATGAGGGCTTCTTGGTGTTTTTGTGGGTTTCTGAGAGTATTTGGAAAATTGACTTTTAAAAAGGCTAAACATGAACTTTTGGAGTCTGACCTGAGTTCACATGCAAGCTTGCCAGTGTACTAGCTGTATGACCAAGTAATTTGGAGGCTCACTTGCCTCATCTGTAGAATAGAATAGAGATAAAAATAAAATACCCTTTGCCATTCTTAAGCCCTTAGGCTAATGAGAGAGGCAGATATGTAAACTGGCAATGACAACATCACATCTTCAGGGCTGTAATGGTGGCATGCACAGGAGACTGTGGGAATTTCAAGAGGAATAGGGGTGAGGTAATCTAACATGTGCTGGTGTAGCAGAAGACACATTGTCAGCCAGCACTCAGGGAAGGGTAGCTGTTGCTAGACAAGCTGAGCTACACATCCGAGGGAGTAGGCATCGTTTGCAATCTGTCCCAGCGCCTTAGCCAGATACAGGGTGAAGCAGCAGCTCCCCCAGATGGCTTCGCTCATGTTTCCAGGAAAACCCAGACGGTGGTTTGCTTTGATAGATAGGGAAATTCTTTCTCACCAAGCAGACTGTTGTTTTCCTTCCTTCCCTCTTTGTTGGTGAGTCTGCTTTGTCTGTTCTGGATGGCAGTCCTATTAATGGCAGGGGTTAGTTGTAAGGCTTCTCTATGTGTGTCTGTATATGTGTAAATGTCTGTCTGTGCCATTGTGTGTGTGTGTGTATACATCATTTTGTGCCTTTCTGTATTTGTATGTGTCTTTTTGTATTTAGGTGTGTCTGTGTGCATATGAAGGCTTCCCTGGTGGTGTGCATAAGAAGTGGAGGAGGGGAGGAACACAGCCAAGGAAGGAGCTGAAAGAAGACACATAAACCAGGTCAAAGATGAAGCAAAAGATTAGGAGAGAAAGGTGAGGGTGCAGTACAGTGTGCAGGACTTGGGGGTAAACAGGGACCCGAAGATGCTGCCAGTCCAGGCAGGATCTGGGCCCTGTAATGTGGCAGTAGAATGCAAGGGTAGTCTACGGCCAAAAACGGTCAAGCTGGAGGAGAGAGAAAAGTTCTGTTTCAGGTATTAAGTAAGCTTCTGGATCTTCCTGTCTGTGGAGGAATTGGCCACTGGCTTCCAAGGCCCTGCTTGTCTTCATACCTGATTGGTGTTTGTGTTGATGCCAGCCTCTCTGTGCATGTCTGTATCTACGTGTGCATCACATTCAGGGTACCTAAGTGCATTAGAAACAACTGGTTTCCAGTGTAGTGTCTCATTCACTTGAGGACCCAGGATCGCCACCACCCCCTTTATTTGTTCTTGTGTTCCCCACCCTTTTTTTTCTGTCTTCCTTCCCTAGGTATATTTACTGTCTGCTCTGTGCTAGATGCTGAGTATGCAAAGACTAATGAGGAAGACAGCTTTTCTACCTGAAGAGAGCTCACATATTAGTGAGGCAGAAAGACTGTGTGTTCAATCCTAGTAGGTACTGTGGTGAGAGATGAGCACTGCATGATCTGTAAACACAGAATAGGGAATTTAACCTATGCTAGGATGCCAGGAAAGATGACTCAGAAGAGATGATGCCTGAGATGAACAGGAGTTAACCTGGGGATGAGAAGAGTATATAGCAAGTGAAGGAATGAGTATGATGTTCTTAGGGATCTGTGACTCAGTGGTTCTTTTACTGTGAGCATAGAAAGTAATGGTGGAGCAGGGAGGGAGAGGCTGAAAATGTGGTTGGAGACGCAGGCATGAGCCAGCCAGATTCTAGCCATACTGAGAAACTTGGATTTCATCCCAAAGATGATGAGCTTGAAGGATTTTAAACAGAGATGGCTCTAATTCTGACTGAAGGTATGTCAGGAGCAGGCCTTGCTGAGCAGGTAAAACTGGAACTTGGTCTTTTAAAGGAGAGCAGAGTTTACCAATGAAGAAAGAAGGAGGAGCATTCCAGGAAAGAAGAACTTTGTGAGTTAAGGCAGGAGGCAAAAAAAAAGGGACACTTCCTTCAAGAGGACGGTGTCTAGGGAATAGTCTCTTCATCTACAAGATAGTGATACTAGTAATATCAATACATCCTTTTGATTGCTGGCATAAGGCTCAAATAAGATGATGTAAAGAAGCACCTGTAAACCATAGTGCAGTGTGGACATTTCGATAGTGGTAGTTATTACCCAGCTTGTCCTCTTCCGCCTCAGTGCCCAGCAGCATCAGGCCCTGGCAGGTGTAGGTCAGGTAGGCATGCACCTCAGCAACATGGCATGACTGGTGAGAACTAGGCCCTGTGTCACCTACCAGTCCTGCATCTCGAGGAGGAAGGGCTGAGGTTAGAAGCTGCGGAACTCAGAGGCTGAGTGCTGGTTCTCTCAGGATACATCGTTTCTCACAGTGTGAGCCAAGCGACCCAGCGTCAGAATAGTCAGACATTCATGAAGCACCTTCTGCACGCGGGAGGTGTGAGGGACGGTGCCTTCCGCGAGCTCACTGTCTCCCGTTGTAACTGGCTTAAGGTGATGTGGTGAGTAAGTGGTTCTGATGGGATTCGAGTCTGTATCTGTGAGATTTTTTCTCCCATATGTCCCTTCACAAGCCTTCTGATATCTCTGGGTGGTGAGCAAGCTCCCTGGTTAGTTCAGTGGAAAACTGTGAGGTCTCAGGCAGTGTGGGGTTAAGAGGATTGGAGAGGTGTTTCTCTGGGATTGAACCATAGCCCTTTCCTCCACACAGGACAGTAGTTCTTGCCTTCAAAGACTGACTTTCCGCCATATATCTGACTCATCCAGGTGCTTTTCAGCATGATTAATTCTTGTGTCCTCAGATCCCAGCACAGGACAGGACACGTGGTCACTGCTCAGTAAATGCTGGTTGGGCAAATGAATGAGCAAATGCCTCTTAATAGAGGCTTCCTGTCTTCACTCCTCCCTTCAGCCTTCTCTTGTGGTACCATCATGCTCTAATATGAGATTTTGTTCTTAAGGATTTCTTTTTTCAATATTGTTAGAATTAAGAGCCAGAGCGTTCTTAAAAAGGGGACATGAATTTGCCTTACTCTTTTATATTCTCTGTTCCCAAGCCTTTTCCTCTACCTACTCACTGCCCAACAGTGACTGGCCATTATAAGGAACACGTGAGCCCTAAACTCTTACCAAGTTGGTATAAGTTGGTGTTCTATTTTGGAAATGGGGTCCGGGAGGTTTTCCTGCTGTTGAGTGCTTTGGCTGGGTTTGTATTTCCCAGGGTCTTGGAAAGCCACGCATAGGGGTGGTAGTGTTTTGGGGAGAAAACTGAAAAGGAAATAAAAATTGACTCTTGTTCATGGAGATTGTTAAGGGAGAGAAATTTCCTTAGTACTCGAAGCCATAATGGAGGGAGAACTAGGTGCATTCAGTCCAGGGGCATCTCTATGACCCCCTTCCTGGTTTTTATAACATTTGCAAACTAAGAATAACTTCTACATTTTTTGAATAGTTGGGGGAAAACACCCATGGAAGAATTTTACGACATGTGAAATTTATATGAAATTCAGATTTCAGTGTCCATAAGTAAAGATTCATTGGCACAGAACCACTCTTACTCATTTACATCTTGTCCCTGGCTACTTTCACAGAAGAGAAGAGTTGAGTAGTTGTAACTGAGACTGTATGACTCACCAAGTCTAAAATATTTACTGTCTGATCCTTTACAAAAAAGTTTACCTGGCCCCTGGTTGAACCTACCATTAAAAAAAAATCAGCTTTATTGGGCTATAATTCACATACTGTACTCATTTAAAATATATAATTTAATGGTTATTTATGGACTTCCCTGGTGGCTCAGATGTTAAAGCATCTGCCTACAATGTGGGAGACCCGGGTTCAATCCCTTGGTTGGGAAGATCCTCTGGAGAAGGAATGGCAACCCACTCCAGTACTCTTGCCTGGAAAATCCCATGGACAGAGGAGCGTTGTAGGCTACAGTCCATGGAGTTGCAAAGAGTCGGAATATATTCACAGATATATGCAACTATCACCAGAGTCCATTTTTGAACATTTTTGTCACCTCAGAGAGAAAACCAGTACACTTTGGCTATTGTCCTCCTGTCTCTTAGTCCCCTAATCTTAATGTATTTTCTGTCTCTGAAGAGTTGCTTATTCTAGACATTTCATATTTGAGTCATGTAATATGTGGTTCTTTGTGACTGGCTTATTTCACTTAATATAATGTTTTCCAGGTTCATCCATGTTGTAGCATATATCAGAACTTCATTCCTTTTTATGGCTAAGTAGTATTCTATTGTATGGACATGCTACATTTTGCTATTCACTCATCAGTTGATGGACATTTGAGTTGTTTCTACCTTTTGGCTGTTATGAATAATTCTGCCATGGTACAGTTTTTTGTGGACAGATTTTTACTTTTATTTTTTTATTTAAAATTTTAAAAAGTTTTGTATTATTGTTATTTTGGCCATGCCTTACAACTTCTGGGATCTTAGTTCCCCACACAGAGATAGAACCCAGGCCGTGACAGTGAAAGCACATAGTCCTTACCACTAGACTAGCAGAGGATTCCCAGTGGACAGATGTTTTTATTTCTCTTGAACGTATCCTTAGGAGTGGAGTTGCTGGGTCTAGGTCATATAGTAATTCTATGTTTACCCTTTGAGGAACTACCAGACTTTTTCCAAAATGTCACTGAATATTGTTACATTCATGTCAGCAGTGCATGAGGGTTCCAATTTCTCCATATCCTCACTAACACTTGTTTTTATCTGATTTTTAAAATTGTAGCTATCCTAGTGGATGTGAAATAATATCTCATTATGGTTTTGATTTGCATTCCTTTGGTGATTAATTTTGCCAAACATTTTTTCATACGCTTATTGATCATTTGTATATCTTCTTTTGAGAAATTAAAGAAAAAATTATTTCATATTGGGCATAGTTGATTAAAAATTTTGTGTTTCAGGTATACAGCAAACTGAGTTAAACATATAATGTGTCTATTGTTTCTCAAATTCTTTTCTTATTTAGGTTATTTCATAATATTGAGCAGAGTTTCTTATGCTATACTATAGATCCTTGTTGGTTATCTATTTTAAATATGGCAGTGTGCATGCCAATCCCAAACTCCCAATCTATCCCCCACCAAGCCTTCTCACCTGGTAACTGTAAGTTCATTCACTAAGTCTGTGAGTCTGTTTCTGTTTTGTTAATAACTTCATTTGTATAATTTTGTTTAGATTGTGCATGTAAATGATATTATATTATATTTGTCTTTCTCTGTATGACTTACTTCACTCAGTATTGAATGTGATAATCTTCAGGTCCATCCATGTTTTATTCATATCCTTTTCCCAGTTTTTAATTGGGCTATTTGTCTTTTTATTATTGAGCTGTAAAAATTCTTTTTACATTCTAGATACAAGTCCCTTATCCCTTATGAGGTACATCATCTGCAAATATTTACCCCCTTCTAAGGTTAACTGTTCACTTTCATGATAGTGTCTTTTGAGGCACAAAAATTTTAAACTTCAGTTAAGTCCAGTTTAATTTTTTTTTGTAGTTGTTGTATGCTTTTGATGTCATATCTAAGAATCCATTGCCAAATCCAAGATCATGGTGATTTACCTTGATCTTTTCTTCTAAGAATTTTAAAGGCGCCATGACCCAAACTAGGTTCTAAATATCATCTCATCCAAAACCTGTTCTTTCCCCAACTTTATCATCTCAGTTGAAGGCAACTCCAGTGTTTCCATTGCATGGGCCAAAAAATATTATGAATCATCCATTAATTCCTCTCACACACCATATCCATAGATAAATCCAGTGGGTTCTACCTTCAGAATATGTCCAAAGTTTATTCATTTCTCACCATTACTCCCCTGCAGGCACTGAGATGCAACAGCCTCCTAACAAATCACCATGTCTATAATCTATTCTCAGTGTAGCAGCCAGAGAGCTTTAAAAAAATGTAAACAAGATCATTTCACTCCTCTGCTCAAAACGCTGTTATAGCCTTGTTTCTCCTTTAGTGTGAAAGCCAAAGTTAACACAAGAGTCAGCAAGGTCCTATGTGACCTGACTTCCACTTATCATTAGGATCTTTTCCTCTTTATATATCTCCCTTATTATTATTATTATTATTTTGTTAAGCATGAACTTCCCTGGTGGCTCAGATGGTAAAGCATCTGCCTACAATGTGGGAGACCCAGGTTCGATCCCTGGGTTGGGAAGATCCTCTGGAGAAGGAAGTGGCAACCCACTCCAGTACTCTTGCCTGGAAAATCCCATGGACAGAGGAGCGTTGTAGGCTACAGTCCATGGGGTCGCAAAGAGTTGGACATGACTGAGCGACTTCACTTTCACTTTCTTAGTTTTTTACTCCAGTCACACTCCATGCTGTTTCTCAAACATTCCTTTTTATTTTTTTCCCTATCTTAGGGCTCTTACCTTTGTCTGAAATAGTCCTCCCCTAGATATCCTCTTTGATAAGTTCCTCATGTTTCCAAATATTTTGTGTTTTCTCATTCTTATTAGTGAGGTCTTTCTCAGACTATGCTACTTAATAATGAAATCTGCAAGTATACCCCATTTATGGCACCTTGGTCATTGTTACACTTTTTAATATATGTTATACATATATATACATACTTTTTTTATACATTAGACTTTTTTTGTTTGTTTGCTTGCTTTTATTTTTAAGGACATAATCCCCTTCTGAATTGTGTCATTTAATCCAAAAGGGCAAGGGAACTATTTTGTTTATTGCTAAGTCCCTGGTACCTAGAACAGTGTCTGGCTCAGTGCTGCTCATTGTATATTAATAGTGCCTGCTCAATATATATTAAGAGAATGAATGAATTTATTTTAAAAAAATCTTTTTTTTTAAAATGTGGATTCAAATTACTATCTGGTGTCCCTTACTTGCCTTAAGATCTTCTTTCAAGGTTTTTTTATAAGGTATGTCATCTAGCAATGAATTTTTCAGTGTTTGTTTTTCTTTATTATGCCTTTGCTTTTAAAGGATAGTTTTGCTGAATGCAGGATTCTTGGTTGACAGTTTTTTCTCTCAGCACTTTAAACTTGCAATCCCACTGCCTTCTAGCATCAATTGTTTTTTTTTGTTGTTGTTGTTGTATTGGAGTATAACTGATTTAACAATGTTGTGATCATTGCAGGTGGACAGCAAAAGGACTCAGCCGTACATATATATGTATCTAGTCTCTCCCAAACTCCCCTCTCATCCAGGCTGCCACATAACATTGAGCAGAACTCCTTGTGCTATACAGTAGGTCCTTGTTGGTTATCCATTTTAAATATAGCAGAGTGTACCTGTCCATCCCAAACTCCCTTTCCCTTATCCTTCCCCCCCGGGAATCATAAATTTGTTCTCTGTGAATCTGTTTCATAAATAAGTTCATTTATATTATTTATTTTTAGATTCTGCATATAAGGGATGTGATACAGTATTTCTCCTTCTCTGTCTGATTTACTTCACTCTGTATGACAGTCTATAAGTCCATCCATCTTGCTACAAATGAGTTATTTCATCCTTTTTAATGACTGAGTAATATTCCATTGTATATATATGTACCACATCTTTTTAATCCATTTCTCTGTCAGTGGACATTTAGGTTGTTAACGTGTATTGACTGTTGTAAACAGTGCTGCAGTAGACATTGGGGTATATGTATCCTTTTGAACTATGTTTTTTCTGTGGATATATGGTATCTATTGTTTTTGATGAGAAGTAGGCTGTTGATTTTATTTAACTTCCTTGATGTGTAATGATTTTTTTTTTCTTTTGCTGCTTGTAAGATTTTCTCTTTGCCTTTGGCTTTTAACATTTTCTGTGATGTGTCTGTTGGTGAATCTCTTTGCATTTATCCTATTCTCTCAGTCGGTAAAGAATTTGCCTGCAGTGCAGGAGACCCTGGTTCGATCCCTGGGTTGGGAAGATCCCCTGGAGAAGGAAATGGCAACCCACTCCAGTATCCTTGCCTGGAAAATCTCATGGACAGAGGAACCTGGTGCATTGCAGTCCATGGGGTCGCAAAGAGTCGGGCACGACTGAGCGACTAACACACACACACAGAAGTTTGTTGAACTTTCTGGATGACTAGATTAGTGCTTTTCAATAAACTTGGGAAATTCTCAGGTGTTATTTTTTTGTATTGGGTTGGCCAAAAAGTTTGTTTGGTTTTCCTGTGCTATGGAAAAACCCTAATTTTTTTCCCTGCTGCTTTCTCTTCATCCTCTCCTTTTTCTTTTGGCCAAGTTCTGTGGCTTTCAGGATCTCATTTTCTTCATCAGGGATTGAACCCAGGCCACAGCAGTGAAAGTGCAGAATCCTAACCACTAGGCCACCAGGGAACTCCCCATCCTCACCTTTTGATCCTTCCATTATGCGTGTGAGCAAAGTGGTATTCCACATTCCTCTGAAACTGTTCATTTTTCTCATCCTTTTTTCCTGTCTGTTTTTTTGGATTGTGTAATAGTCTCTTTTAGTCCATCATCAGATTTGCTACTTCTGTCTTTTGCTGGTTCAGAGCTACTGTTGAGCTCTTCTTCTGAAATTTTCATTTTAGTTATTGTATTTTTCAACTCTACAGCATCCCTTTGGTTCTTTTTTGTAATTTCTATCTGTTAATAT
This sequence comes from Oryx dammah, assembly GCF_014754425.2. Taxonomy (NCBI): domain Eukaryota; kingdom Metazoa; phylum Chordata; class Mammalia; order Artiodactyla; family Bovidae; genus Oryx; species Oryx dammah. The sequence goes on along the minus strand of NW_024070201.1, from coordinate 48,952,419 downwards.
TCCTTATTTAATGTGACATTGTCATCACACATTCCCTTACTTCTTTACTTATGGTTTCCTTTTGTCTTTGAACATGTTTATAGTGGTTACTTTGAAGCCTTTTTCTGTTAAGTTTGAAATTTGGTTGCTCTCACAGTTTCTGTTGTGTGCTTTTTCCCTGGTGTATGGGTCACACTGCCTTGTTATTTTGCATGCCATATATATATATGGAGTGGGGGAGAAAGAGATATCTATATATGTATGGGGTCCTCAGGTAGTGCTGCTGCTGCTGCTGCTAAGTCACTTCAGTCGTGTCCGACTGTGCGACCCCATAGACGGCAGCCCACCAGGCTCCCTCGTCCCTGGGATTCTCCAGGCAAGAACAGTGGAGTGGGTTGCCATTTCCTTCTCCAGTGCACGAAAGTGAAAAGTGAAAGTGAAGTCGCTCAGTCGTGTCCGACCCTCAGCGACCCCATGGACTGCAGCCTACCAGGCTTCTCCATCCATGGGATTTTCCAGGCGAGTACGGGAGTGGGGTGCCATCGCCTTCTCCGTCAGGTAGTGCTAGTGGTAAAGAACCTGCCTGCCAATGTAGGAGACATAAGAAATGATGTGAGGCTTAAACAGTATTGAGTACTGCCCTGCTAGAGTTAATTGTATACACGTTCTAGGAAAAATAAAAGATGCTGGAGGCTTAAAAAAAAAAAGAAATGTGAGTTCAAACCCTGGGTTGATAAGATCCCTTGGAGGAAGGCACAGCAACACACTCCAGTATTCTTGCCTGGAGAATCCCATGGACAGAGGAGCCTGGCAGGCTATAGTCCATGGGGTTGCAAAGACTCGGACAGTTGAAGCAATTTAGCATGCACACATACACACACATATACATACATGCACAATATATATGTTGTTAGTGGATTTTTTGATAGTATACTGTAGCACCTCTGGCTACAACTCCCAACTCCTCTGAGGCTTATTATTATTTACTTATTTGTTTGGTGCCTAGAAAGATTATTTCAGTGGTCTATTCCCACCACCTCCTTATAATGTGAAGCCTCTGATGTTGCTTCTCAGCGGGTGCAGCCTTGGATATGCCTGCAGTCACTTTGAATGGCAGTGGTTTTGGCAGGGCTGTCTTTGACTGTCTTTTCCTGGCCATACTCAGCTGTTAAGTGCTCTTAGTTGTCATTTGATTATTACTCTGTTGCTTTCAACAATGCCCTGGGGCAGAAGTTTTCTCCACAGACTGATCCAATCATATTAGAGCTCCTTTGAAAGGATAGTTCCCGAGATCAGTTTGTTCCTAATCCAAGGGGGCTCCTCCCAGCTGTCTCTTTTCCTTGTTCTCATCAGCAAATTCTTTAGCCTACAGTTTAACCTATATCTCTAATGAATCCACCCATCTCCTATCAATTGCCTTTCACCACAATTTTCACTGTTTTTCAGAGAGCCCTTAGTATTGAACTTCTTCACATTCTGTTGCAAATAAAATAATTTCCTTTGGGGAGAGGTTAAAAACTCTCTGTTTAAACCCTTCTTCTCCCACCAGGGAAAATCTCTGAGCTATGGTTCTGGAGTTGAAGGTCAGTTGATAATGGCTTCTCTTTGACACCCCCACCTTAGTAGCCGAGCATTTGATGGAAGGGTGGCAGTACCCTTCTTGGCTTACCTCTCCCAGAGTATAATTGCTGTCTTATAAGCTAGGAAAATGGCAATCAACCCCCCAATATCCTCCGTGGCTCTGCATCCAGCGTGAAGTCCCTACCCCATGTGTGGGACCTAGGTGGAAGTAACGGAGGAGCCTGGTGGGCTGCCGTCCATGGGGTCGCTAAGAGTCGGACACAACTGAGCGACTTCACTTTCATGCATCAGAGAAGGAAATGGCAACCCACTCCAGTGCTCTTGCCTGGAGAATCTGTTGCACAGAGTCGGACATGACTAAAGCGACTTAGCAGCAGCAGCAGCAGCAGGTGGAAGTAGGGAGGCCCACTTCTTGGCTGGATTCACCTAGAACTTAGCTTTAGCAACAGGTAACTGAAGATGGGAGGAGACATGCTGCCATCTGCTTCTCTTAAGCAGATAGCCCTCCAACTGGGAGCCTGGGGAAGAGGGAGCCTTCTGTTCTTGGCTGCACCAGTCTGGAATGGAGTTTCTGTCTTACTGATTTGAAAGTGGGGAGGAAGAGAGAAAGCAAGTGTTAAATAAAATACTACAGACTGTCACTCTTCTTCCTGAGTTTTAGTAGATCTTGAGCAAATGTTTCTTCATTTGCTGTATGCCCTAGGACCATTTCTAAAGACTTTAAATGATTGCTGTTAGAAAGTAATTTTTGCCACTTTTACTGGAGAGTGGGTCTGTGGAGCTCCTTACACTGTCAAGCCAAAAGTCCCCTCTAACTCATCAGTTTTTAAAAACAGTCTTACCCATAGCACATTCTGTACCCTGCTGTGTATTCATCCTATATAAATATAGCAGTGGTGGTTTAGTTGCTAAGTTGTATCCAACTCTCACGACCTCATGGACTGTAGCCCCTTAGGCTTCTCTGTCCATGGGATTTCCCAGGCAAGAATACTGGAGTGAGTTGCGATTTCCTTCTCCAGGGGATCTTCCTAACCAGGGATCAAATCCAGGTAATCCTGCATTGCAGGCAGTCTCCTGCAGTGCAGGCTGATTTACCCACTGAGCCACCAGGGAAGCCCAAATATAGCAGAATTGATCCCAATTAAGAAGATAATCCTTTCTCTCTGGGGAAATATTTTTAGTGATCCATCTTCATCCCCCTCTCATAAGAATCCCCAGGCAGTAGTCCTTGGCTTGTTTTTGGATACTTTGGTCCTGATAGTTTTCAAGACTGGAGATGTTAGTATTTACTAGTCTTTACCATTCTGGCCAGGTACTTAGCAAGTTGCAACTTTAGATGCTACCTCTAAGGTTTGCTCTGCATCATATGATCAATGTCATGGCCTGAGGACATCAAGGAGAATTCCATGACAAGGACTAAACTATATTATTGACCTCAGAGAGATTCTATATACCTGCATGTATGCTGGGTACTAGATACATGGAAGTAAAAGGTGAAGTTGCTGCCTAGAAGATGTTCCTCTGGTTGTGGAAATAGCTGTGTAAACAGATAAGGATATAAAAAGGATAAGTGGATATTATGATGGAGTCACAGAAGAGGAAGAGTTAAGTTAGTTTTACCCATGTACAGAGTTGCTAATGTATCATTTGAATCTGAAAAGATGATTTGGAATGATTAGGAGAAGGAGAGTGTTTTAGCTAAGGGAATAGTATGTGCAAAGATGTGAGAACTGCCAAGAGCCTGGTACTTTCAGGGAATTGCAAGTATTTCATTATCACTGAGGATGGGAAGAAGTGACAGTTGATATGGCAAATAAGGCAGGGAGGGTCTTGCCAAGGTTGTGAAATTTCTATTTTAAATGGAGTTAAAGCTTTCAAAGTAAGAATCATTGAATAAAATAGAAAGGGACTTAGAAGGCAGTAGATTACAGTGCCTTGTCTATTGCTGATTGCTTGGCACATGGTCCTAATATATCGAACAGCAAGCACTTAGGAACTATCTGTCTTCTGCCTCTTCTGTGTCTTCTTTACACGTGAGAGATCAGCATCATTGTAATAGTAGGCTCCAGAACTGAATGTTCTTAGTATCCTTATATTCCTCTTATAGTATATTAAATGTATTAATATTTAGTGGAGCTCAGTTCATACATATGAGAGCTTATTTTGTGCCAGGTACTATTTTAAGTTCTTTATGTGAATTAATCCATTTATAATACCATTTATAATACTGGCTCCAGAGAGATGCTCATTCAGTTATTTAATAACCACATACCCTGCTCTGTGCCAGGCTCTATGCCTGGAGATTGGCTTACTGAGCTGAATTACTTATTTATTTAGGTGTTCCAGAGAATTTGCAAGGTGCTGGATAAAGAGATAAATGACAAATAAAATACACTTTCTATATTTGAGTTGCTTAGGGGGAGTAAAAGGGGTGTAATTAAATAGCAATTACGGTATAATGGGATAAGTACTGACACAGATGTATGACCCTGAGAACTAAGAGAACAAATAGGATAGGGCAATTAACTTGCTTGGGAGAGATCTGGAAAACTTCACAGAAGCAGAGACTTTTTCTTCAGCAGATGGAAGAGGAGATATATATTAAATGGAGCACCTTGTGTAAAAGCTTAGAAGTATAAAGGAGCATGGTTTGTTCAAGTATGCTGAAGTGGCTTGATGTATCTAGAGCAAATGTTGGCAGACTTTTTCTATAAGCGGCCAGATAGTCAATATTTTAGGCTTTACTGTCCATATAGTCTTTGTCACGACGACTCAGTTCTGCCTTTGAAGCATGAAAGCAACTGTGGACAGTGCATAAATGAATGATGTCTGTATTCCAATAAAACTTTATTTAAAAAAACAAGCAGCAAGATGGATTTGTCCCACGACTGTAGTTTCCCAACCCCTGGCCTGGAGTGTAGATGTCTGGTAGGGAGGGAGAATGGCCAGGAAACTGACTGAGAAGTTACTCTATGGGCCAGATTGGAACAGGCCTTAAATGTAAGCCCAAGAAGCTAGGGTTTTATCCTGGAGGTTATGGGGAGTCATGGGGTTTTAAGTAGGTATGTTGGTATAATTAGATTTATACTTTACAAATCTCATTTTGGTGAGTATGATAGCCGGGCTGACAGGAGTAAGACTAGATGTATAAAGGTGAGTGAGAAATGACTGCCTTCTCCCTTACTTTGAGCAACAGCTTCTGGTCTCACTGAGAACAGATACTTTATCCCAACATGTTCACGTCCCAGCAATCAGTACCAATGGTGTGCAAAGCTGTTGTAGCTCAAATGTGGGTCCTTGCTAGATATTCAAGGGGTAAACAAGAGTTGGGAAGCCTCTCAAACCTGAGGTATGTGTGTTGTGGGTTATTAACATTGTATGTATGGAGAAGTGAGAGGGCAGGTGGTGTGGTGTGGTTTGGGAAACATGGAGGGTGAGCAGTGGGGAACAAGGTGAAAAGGGGAAGGAGGAGAATTGCTTCCAGGGAAGAACCCAGGAGGCCTGCCTGATTCCTGCACCCAAAGATGTGCTGCTGCTCTTCCAGCTTTACCTCTTTGAATTCTGTTCCCTGATGAAGCTGGATGGACCTATTTTGATGGGAATTCTGGAGAGATGTCTCCCTTCCTGTCTGCTCTCACCCACACCCCTTCACTACTGCTTCACTTGGGATGGGGTTGCATGCTTTGTGCCACTGCCAGGGAAATCGCTTTTCTGAGCTCACAGAACTAAATATACCTAGTGACAACTGGTCCCTTGGCTCTTCAGAGAGCTGCTGAGCTGCAGCTCTAGTCAGTGCTGCATTCCCCCGGTGAGGCAGGACTCTCACGGAGCTTCTTAGACCTTCCTGACAGAAGAGCTGCTTGTTCTGAGTCTGAGATAGTAAATCCTTGTTGTGGGAGCTGAGAATTGCATCTTTGGTTTTGTTTTTGCCTTTTTGTTGCTTTTAAACTTTGTCTTAAATTAGACTTTAGCTATTAGCTGAATGTGGGACAGCTCAGAGTGATATGGGATAATGCCTGCTTCAAGTATATTGGACATCAGAGTTCCGGTTCTATACAACATTTTCCAATGCTGTGTTTATAGCTAGGTAACTGGGACTGTCTATCAAAGGGTATACAGTTTGATAGGGGAGATAGACCCATAACAAGACTGAAGAAGGTATACACAGGGGCCGTGGGAGCACAGAAGTATCATCTTTGATCAAGAAGCCCTCATTGTCTTCCTCAGTACCCACTCCCCCACCTCTGCTGCTGCTGCTGCTGCTAAGGCGCTTCAGTCGTGTCTGACTCTGTGCGACCCCATAGACGGCAGCCCGCCAGGCTCCCCCGTCCCTGGGATTCTCCAGGCAAGAACACTGGAGTGGGTTGCCATTTCCTTCTCCAATGCATGAGAGTGAAAAGTGTAAAGTGAAAGTGAAGTCGCTCAGTTGTGTCTGACTCTTAGCGACCCCACAGACTGCAGCCCACCAGGCTCCTCCATCCATGGGATTTTCCAGGCAAGAGTACGGGAGTGGGGTGCCATTGCCTTCTCCATCCCCCACCTCTAAGCTGCCCCAACTGTGACATCATATTGTTTGATATGGACAGTTAATTTTTTCTTAATTTTAAGTAAAATTTAAACAAAAGCATCTTTATAAAATTTTGCATTATAATATTAATTTTTAATGAGCAATCTACGTAAAAACAATGTGCTCGCTATACAAGCAGTCTTATGACAAGTCCCTTAGCCCCCACCCTCCCTTCCCATCAAATTGTAGCCTTAAGCCTCTCCTAAATAAAATTCTAGAGTTGTCACTGGAGTTCAGTGTTCTTAGAACTTTAGGTTGTTTTTTTAAAGCGAGTTGGACTTTTTGGGTGAAATTTGACTTTTTAAGTATAGTTTCATTTTATAAAATGCTCTGTGGGCTATTAAAAGACATGTGCAAAGGCAGTTTATGACTTCTGCAAACATGACTTATTTAATCCTTACCACACTCAAGTGAGAGGGATAATTAGCCCTCATTTTGAGGGGAAAACAGGCTCAGAGAGGCTGAGTCGCTTGCCCCAAAGTCACACAGGAAATGGTCTGTTTCCTTTATATTTACAGTACGCTCCTTTCCTTTCCTTAAGGCTTGATGGGTTGCAGCCCCACTTCTTTGTTCTCTAAAGAGGTTCCACTCAGCATCTGGCCCTTCCTTTAGGTATAGCTTCCATCAGTCTATGTTCGTCACTTGACCCCCTCTTCTTGCACAGCTCCTCTGTGTCCACTTGGCATGAGGTGAAGTAACTAAAAAACTGGGGGCTAGAGTAACCTAAAGTCTCAGTCACTCACTTGTCTGATTCCTGGGCTGGAAGACTCAGATATCTGGGCCTGCTCAGACATCGCTAACTCTCTGTAGTCTCTGCAAATGACCTCTCCAGAATGACAGATTCAGGGTGGCCAGGCTTCTTACATGTTGGCTCAGTGCTCCCAAGGCATGTGTCCCAAAAGGGAGTGAGCCAGGTGGAATCTGTACTGCCTTTTCTAACCTAGCCTGGGAAATCATTCGACATCATTGCTGCTGCATTCTGTTTTTCAGAAGATGAGTCACTAATGTCAGTCTGTGTTCAAGGGGAGAGTTCAGCTTTTGTGGGAGGATTGTCAAAGACTTGGGGACATATTTTAAAATCTTCACAGCAAGTAATTTAATCTCTTTAAACTTAATGTTTTGAGGCAAAATTTGGGGGCAAATTGTGTTCATGTAGGGTATGACTGTTCTCATTTGTAAAATAGGTATGATATAATCCATTGGTTGTGAAGATTAAATGAGAAAATAGAAGCTCTTGGAATGTTGCTTAGTGTATAAATAAGCGCTCAAAAAGTTGTTAATTCCTCTTCCTTTTTCCATGAGTAAAAAATATGAGGAAGGAATTTCTATTTTTTTCTTGAGTGAAACATGTAACAAAGAAGAAAAGGCAGTCTGGTTGGCAAGTAGGACATATTCCCATGGAAGGACACGTAGATGATGGGATACACTTGTACACCTGGCAGATGGGTTGTGCTGTGACCTGTGACGAGATCTTAGTGGGGTGGCGCCCAGGGGTCTCTTGTGACTTGTGTGCTTTTCCCTTGCAGTTCCTGAGGGAAGACCTCAATTACCATGACCCAACAGTGAAACACAGCACGTTCCATGGTGAGGATAAGCTCATCAGCGTGGAGGACCTGTGGAAGGCATGGAAGTCTTCAGAAGGTAATTAATAGCTTGGTTGTCAATGCTAGTTCCTGGAAGGTTTAGAGAAGAGAGAAGAAGATGGGTAGCAATTTGGCTTTAAAAGGACATGAGTAAAAATGCTTAGTAAAGAGCAAACGACTGAAATGGTTCTACGTCCAGTCACTGAAAAGAGACTGTATCAAGACTGAATAACACTGAGTAGAGTCACTCTGTTGAGAATGGGGAAAGATGCTCCAAAGAGAGTTGGGCTTGTTCTTTAGTAGAATTCTTCTTGAAAACCATCCTATTTCCCTACCCCTATCTTCACCAGCTCCCTACATCCCCCAGCTTTGGCTGCTTCATCTCCAGAGACAGGGGGCCTGCTGGCTTTTTGAAGCAGCCCTTTTCTTCTGAAGACCCCCACTTGGTCCTGGCTCTGCTGAGTCCTGGATGATTCAAAGGTTGGGTCAAAGTACGGTTAAGACTCTCTCTTGAGTCTTCTCTTCCAAGTAAAACAGACCTGGTTAGAAGAAAGCACTTTTCCCCCCATCCTACTCTTCAACTTGGTCTCCTTCTTGTAGATACTTTCATTAATGTCTTTCTTAGATCATGGCTCCTAGAGCTGGACGCAGACCTGCAGGTGTAGTTTGATTAGCACAGAGATGCCCTGTGTGTCTGTTCATGAAGTCTGATTAGCTGCTGGTATCTTCAGCAGTCATGTCACTCTGCAGACTCATGCTGAACTTGTTAAAGCTTTAGAGCTTTAGATCCTTTTCTTGTGTAAGACTGCTAAACTATGACTGTGTGCTCAGTCTCTCAGTTGTGTCTGACTCTTTGTGACCCCATGGAGCTCGCCAGGCTCCACTGTCCATGGAATTTTCCAAGCAAGAATACTGGAGTGGGTTGCTATGCCCTCCTCCAGGGGATCTTCCTGACCCAGGAACTGAACTTGAATCTCTTGCATCTCCTTTATTGGCAGGTGGCTTCTTTACTCCTGGGCCACTTGGGAAACCCCGCTAAACTAAGAGTACCTTTTGTTGGGGGAGGGGTTGTTTTTCCTAGAGCATTTGCTTCAGAATTCCAAATGAAAGGGCATGTCTAACTGTGTGAGACTTGACAGGGAAGGGGAAAAAAGTGCTTTAGCCTCCTTTCCATTTGTGTCTGTGGCTAGAGTGTCCTTTGATATGAACAAGAATGGAGGCAATCTTTCCCTTGGCTCTCTGAGGGAGGTCTTGATGCTAAGAAGAATTAAATGTAAGTGACCACAAGGGTCCTTGGTTTTTCAGATGAGGAACCTTAGGCCTAGATTTATAAAGTTATTTGTTCATTGTATTTAGTAAATAGTGGAGCCAGGACTTAGACCTGGGCCTTCTGCTCTCTAGGCCATTGTTTTTCCATACCACCTTGGTTGAGAACACTGATCTGGCTGTAGAGAAGATCAGTTTTGGTAGGAATGAGGCAGTTTCTATTTTTGTTTAAATTCTTACCTAGGGTTATGGAATTTCACTTCTTGAAGGGATCATCTATAATGTAGATGGAAAACAGTAGATTTAAACAGTAAGACCTAGATGCTAATCCTGATTGTAGGATGGACAGGCTGATACTTCCTGTTCACTCTATTAAAAAAAAAATCAGTTTAGAAGAATCATAACTTAGCTATATACATAGCTTACTGGAAATCATTAGAAGTTGGAGTTCCTTGGGGTACTTTTGAGCTCCTGAGCAACTCAGGCTGTCTACTGATGCGAGATCAAGCACAGAAATGATCTTTGGAATGATACCAGCACCGCCAGGAAAAATCTTCTAAAACTACCATTTAATTTTAGTTTTCTTCTTTTTCTGTAATAACTTGAGGCCATGGCGCCTGGGTTTTAAGAGTGGGTGTCATAAGTAAGAACTTAGAATGAAGGATGGCAGGGAGAGCATTCCTGGCCTTCTCTAAAAGCCACAGAGAAGAACTGGGAAGGGAAAGTGACCAAGAGAGTGCAGCAACAGAGGGACTAAATCATAATATTGAAAAACAGCTCAAGGCAATTTTCTGGTAAGGACTTTATTTCTGAACTTAGCAACTAATTGGAACACTTCCAAACATGTTCTAAATGACAGGAAGATGGAAGACGATGAAGTGAGTTTTTAAGAGTTGGTACCCATCACTGATGAGCAGAGAAAAACATTTCATTGCAGTGATGTTGCTCATAGCTAAGCTAGAAATGATACATACAGACAATTTTTGGATTTGCTCACCATGTGTCATTCCTGATGGTTTGACAAACTAAAAGTGAGAATCTTACGTACGATTTCTCCAAACAATTTGTTTCATTATTCCAAGTTAAAGCTCCTAATTTCTCTGGAGTTACAATTTCCAGGGCTACAAAAAGCATGTGCTATTCTGGCACTGGCTCAAACTTGTGGCCTGGGTTTTGCTAGATGATGTAGTTATCAGCAGTGGTCGTTTCTATTCAGAACATTAGCTGACTAATGTCACTACCATCTATGTGATTAGTGTTGTTAACATTTTCTGACTAATGTTGGAGCCAGTCTTTTCTCTGTTATTTAGATTTAAGCCAAAAAGCCTGATAATTTCTACATTAGCCAGCTCTGAACTTTAATAATAAAAACAATAACAACTAGAAAACTGATATTTAACATGTGCTAGGACTGAAGCGACTTAGCAGCAGCAGCAGCAGCAGCAGGCAATGTTCTGAGTGCTTTACGTATATTAACTCATTTATTTCTTACAAAAAGCTTATGAAGTACACTTATTACAGTTGTCTCCATTTACAGATGAGGAAGATGAAGCAGAGAGAGTCATTAAGTGAAATAATGTAATGCAATTTTGTTACTCACTATCCAGGGTTAGTGCAGACTTCATAAGAAAAGGGCACAGTACCTAACAAGACTACTCTCACTTCAGACACCAAACTATTAATAGCTGTAAGCTTTAGGTATTTCCAGAGCACCTGTGCTCTGACTAACTGGCTACAAAAGCAGGGGTTCCCACAATTCCCTCAGGTTTAATAATTTACTAAATGACTGTCAGGATTCAGGGAAGTGGTATACCTATGGTTATAATTTTATTATAAAGGATAAAAATTAGGACCAGCAAAAGAAAGACAGACACTCATATGGCAAGGTCTTATAGGGTCCTGAATGTGGAGCTTCTGTGCCCTCTCCTCATGGAATCAGAACATATCACCCTCCTGGCACATGAGTCATAATGCAGCCATGAAGCTCAGCTAAGCTTCATTGTCCAGAGTTTTTATTGGGTTCTCCTATAACATAAGCTTGACTGATTGACGCGTATGATTGAATTCAATCTCCAGCTCCCTGTTCCTCCGCAAAAGTTGGGCTGATATCATTTGGCTCAAAGTCCCAATCCTCTAGTCACATGGTTGATCTTTCCGGTGACCAGCCCCCATCCAGAGTTCTCTTATTAGCATGAACTCAAGTGTGATCCAGGGCCCACCACAAATAACAAAGATACTCCTATCATCAAGGGAATTGACCTTAAGATAAAAAACAACCAAATTCTTTATTATACACAATTAAGTCATTAAGTAAGGGAGAGCTGAACTAGTAGGCCTGAGGAAGAGTTGAGAACAAGGGCAACTCCAGGGATCCCAGGACTGGACTGGGGAATTGGCCTCTTCTAACTGGTAACTGGGGAATTGGCCTCTTCTAACTGGTAACTCTCATATGACTCAGCTATATTCTTTTTTCATCTCTAAGTGTCTTTGTTCAAGAGTCAGATATGGTGGAGGGAGAATCAGATTGGCATAGTTTGGATCACAGACTTATGTATGATAGTGATAGAGAGTATGTGTGTGGTGGGAGGAGCAGTGCTGGAGGGTGCTGTAAATTCGAATCCCTTTAAGATCCTTGAGGTAAGGGGAGTGGCAGTTCTTTAATGGAAGAGAAGCTGAGTGAATTTTGTAGCATCTTTGAGAAATAGAATTGTTTGTTTGAGCCAGTGAAAACAGTAACTATGCCCTTTGTAGTGAGGGGAGGCATTGACCCAAGAGAATTACCTTCTGAAGCGTGGCTTCCATTCTTTAAACAAAGTGTGCTGTTTTACTATTTCTTCTCCCCTTTCCTGAACATGAGGTTTAAAAAGATGTTACCTGTTGAACAAAGCATATTTTGTAATAATTTCTTTACCCATTTTTATGGATCAAAAGCACCTTAACTATCAACTTTGATTCTAACTAAGGAATATGATTCCAAATAAAAGCAAAAGAACTTGGTATTCTAGTGTCACTCAGAACTTTGTCTTGAGAGGATGTTTGTTTTCTACTAGGCTTTTGGAAATAAGAAAATAAACTGACTGTCTTCCTGTTCTATCTGTACTGTTCATTGTAGGACAGGATTTTTTACAGGAACAGTAGAGCAATATTGGAGAACCAGAAGGGTTTCAGGAAGAAAACTCAGCAAAACTGGCCTCTCTGTTGACGTAACACAGGGGACCAGGTGGCACTGGAATTTAGCATAAACCATTTCAGAAGTCAGATCAATGTAAAAGAACAGACATCCCCTTTCTGCTTTTACATAAACCCGACAAGAGATCTATTTATTCTGTTCTTTTAGCTATTTAAAAATTACTTTGCTAAGTGAATCTTCAAGTCATTTAGTTAAATTCCTCAACCATTAGTTGTTTGTTGCTACATTTTTTGGGGAAAAAAAATACACTTGGCTTTTTCTTTCTCTTACATTCTTTCAGGTATAAATATAAAATGACTGTGATAAGTGTTAAATCACTGCATCAATGCTGGTTGTATTTTGTTATCTACAAAAAATTGAACAAACCACAGTAATTTTCTATTTATATTAATAGCCACTTGAGGGTAAAAATGTCCTACTTGTAACCCCATTTAATAAAGGAAACTGAGCATCTCACACCTGTTTCTGTTCCCAAGTCCAGAGGATTCTACCTCTTTAATATATTTTATGTGCATTTCCTATGATACTGTTTTGGCTCAACTACCTCTTCTGAAGGAGATTTATTGAGTTGTAGTTAACAATAAAATAAGGTATAGTTAAAGGGTACAGTTTTCAAAGTTTTGACTCATGTATACAACTGTGAAACCATCACCACAATCAAGATAGTGAATATACTCATCACCCTTACAGTTTTTCTCATAGTCCTTTGTGATCTTTCCTTTCCTACCTCTCAGACAACTACTGATCTTCTTTCAGTCACTATAGGCTTGTTTGCATTTTATAGAATTTTCCATACATGGAGTCATATAATAGGTATTTAAATATGTACTTCTTTCACTTAGTGTAGTTGTTTTGAGATTCATTCATGTTGTTGAATATATAAATATTTTATTTATTTTTATTGCTAAATAGTATAACAGTCCATTTTCTAAATATCCCACAATTTATTTATTCATTCACCTACTGATAGACATTTGAGTTATATCCAGTTTTCAGTTCTTATAAATAAAGCTTCTGTGAACATTCACATACAAGTTTTTCAATGGACATATATTTTCTTTTCTCTTAGGTAAGTATCTAGGAGTGAAATGGCTAGATCATTTGGTAGGTATATATTTTTAAAAAACTGTCAGATTGTCTTCAAAGTAGTTGTATCATTATACATTCCCACCAGTAGTGTATGACTTGCAGTTCTTCCACATCCTTGCTAGCACTTGGTATGATCAGTCTTTCTTTTTTCTTTTTTTTAATATTTATTTATTTGGCTGTGCTAGGTCTTAGTTGCGGCACATGGAATCTTCAGTTGTAGCATGCGAACTCTTAGTTGCGGCATGTGGGATCTAGTTCCTTGACCAGGGATTGAACCCTGGGCCCCCTACCATAAGAGCTTGGAGTCTTAGCCTCTGGACCACCAGGGAAGTTCCTGGTCAGTCTTTTAAATTTTAGCTATTCTAACAGTATAGTGTTGTCTCCATAGTGATTTTATTTTGCATTTTCCTGATGATTAATGATATTGGGCATCTTTTTACGTCCTAAAGTTGCTATTCACATATCTTCTTTGGTGAATTATCTGTCCAAATTGTATGTCTCTATTTTAATTGGCTTGTGGGTTTTTTTTTTTTATTATTATTATTGTTGAGATTTAAGAGTCCTTTATATATTCTGGATATAAATCCTTTATGAAAAAAAATCGTTTATAAGATGTATGCTTTGTAAAGATTTTCTCCAGTCTATGGTTTGTCTTACCATCCTCCTAACAGTATCTTTTAAAGAGCAGAAAGTTTTACTTTTTCTGAACTTCAGTTTATCAGTTAGTTCTTTTATGGATCATGCTTTTGGTGTCATTTGTAAGAAATTTTTGCTTAACCCACACTTGTGCAAGCATTTTTTACTATATTTCTTTCTAGAAGTTTTTTAGTTTTAGGTTTTACATTTAGGCTTATGATCTGTTTTGCATTAATTTTTGAATATGGTGTTAAGTATGGATTTTGGTTATTTTTGTGCTTATGGATGTCCTAGTTGTTCTAGAACCATTTGTTGAAAATTCTGTCTTTTCTCCACTGCGTGTTGCCTTGCACTTTTGGTATAAAATCAGTTGTCCATATAAGTGTGGGTTTACTTATGGACTCTGTTGTCTACTGATCTATTTGTCTTTATGTCAGTACCATGGTATTTTGATTACAATAGTCTTATAGTAATTCTTTCAGTCAGATAGGTGTTAGCCATCCAGCTTTGTTTTTCTTTTTCAAAATTGTTTTGGCTGTTTATCCTCAATTCAGCTCGTCAATTTCTAAAAAAAAACCCAAAAAACAAAAAAAAATCCTTATGGGATTTTATCTGTAGATCAGTTTGTAAGAGCTGACATCTTAACAATATTTAGTTCTTTGACCTGTGGACAGAGTATATTGCTACATTTGTTTAGGAGGTACATTTTCTCTCAGTATGTTTTTAAAAATTAATTAATTTATTTGGTTGTGCTGGGTCTTAGTTGTGGCATGTGGGATCTAGTTCCCTGACCAAGAATTGAATCCAGGCCCCCTATATTGGGAGCTCAGAATCTTAGCCACTAGACCACCAGGGAAGTCCCTCTCAGGATCAGTTTTCAGGATACAAATCTTTCATATCTTTTGTTGGATTTATTTCTAAGTACTTCACAGGTTTTGATTGTATTGTGACTAGTATTTTTTAAATTGTGGTAAAATATACATAACATAAATTTTACTATTGTGTGTGTGTACGCTCAGTTACTCAGTCATGTCTGACTCTTTGCGAACCCTTAGACTGTAGCTTCCCAGGCTCCTCTGTCCATGAAACTTTCCAGGCAAGAATACTGGAATGGGTTGCCATTTCCTACTCCAGGGGATATTCCCAACCCAGGGATCAAACCCCTGTCTCTTGTGTCTCCTTCACTGGCAGGCAGATTCTTTACCACTGTGCCACTTGGCCACCCCAAATTTTACTATTAAAAATTTAATTGTTAAAAATTAAATTTTTGATTGTTGCTTTATAAGAAAAACATAATTGATTTTATATATTGATCTTGTACTCTGCAATCTTGTTAAACTCACTTACTAGTAGGATACCATCAGATTTTCAAATTAGATAGTTGTGTCTGCTAGTAAAGAAAGTTTAATTTTTTTCTTTTCCAACCAGGATTGCTCTGGTTAGTATCTCCAGTACTGTGTTGAAGAGAAGCAGTAAGAGCAGACATCTTCATCTTGTTTCTCATATTGAAGGGAAATCATTTAGTCTTTCACCATTAAATATAACATTAAATATAATGCTGTGTCCGACTCTTGGGACCCCTGTAGCCTGCCAGGCTCCTCTGTCCATGGGATTTTCCAGGCAAGAATACTGGAGTGGGTTGCCGTTTCCTTTTCCAGGGGATCTTCCCGACCCAAGAATTGAACCTGGGTCTTCTGCATTGCAGGCAGATACTTTACCAACTGAGCTACAAAAGAAGCCTTCAAATGTTCTTTGGTTGGTTGGTTGGTTGGTTTTGTTTGTTTTCTATAAAAACCTTTTGTCAGATCAAGAAAGCTACCTTCTATTCCTAGTTTGCTGAGAACTTTGATCAGGAATGGATGTTGGATTTTCTTTTTAAATTTTCTTTATTTTACTTTTGGTTGTTCTGGGTCTTTGTCGCTGAATAGGCTTTTCTCTAGCTGTGAGTGGGCGCTACTGTCTAGTTATGGCTCATGGGCTTCTCATTGCGATGGATTCTCTTGTTGAGGAACATGGCTCTAGGGCTCGAGGGCTTCAGTGGTTGTGACACCTGGGCTCAGTAGCTGTGGCTCCCACGCTCTAGAGCACAGGCTCAGTAGCTGTGGCTCCCACGCTCCAGAGCACAGGCTCAGTAGCTGTGGCTCCCACGCTCCAGAGCACAGGCTCAGTAGCTGTGGCTCCCACGCTCTAGAGCACAGGCTCAGTAGCTGTGGCTCCCACGCTCTAGAGCACAGGCTCAGTAGCTGTGGCTCCCACGCTCCAGAGCACAGGCTCAGTAGTTGTGGCGCATGGGCTTAGTTGCCCCGCAGCATGTGAAATCTTCCTGAATCAGGGTTGGAACCCACGTCTCCTACATTGGCAGGCAAATTCTTTACCATTGAGCCACCAAGGAAGTCCTGGATGTTGGATTTTATCTCAGGAGGAAGGTGAGGTGGTCTGGTATTCCCATCTCTTTAAGAATTTCTCACAGTTTGTTGTGATTCACACAGTCAAAGATTTTAGCATAGTCAATGAAGCAGAAAAGTAGATATTTTTCTGGAATTGTCTTGCTTTTTCTATGATCCAATGGATGTTGGCAATTTGATCTCTGGTTCCTCTGCCTTTTCTAAATCCAACTTGTACATCTGGAAGTTCTTGGTTACCTGCCTTTTTTATTTCCCCACCAGAATGCTTGAGGGCATTATCTTACATGATTCTATATTTTTTAGAAAAAATATATGTATTTGGCTGCTTTGGGTCTTTGTCATGACACACGGGAGTTCGTTGTGCCATGTGAGGTGTTTAGTTGTAGTGCACAGATTCTCTAGTTGTGGCACATGGGGTCAGTAGTTGCAGTGTGCAGGCTTAGTTGTTCTCTGGCATGTGGAATCTTACTTCCCCAACCAGGGATGGAACCTGAATGCCTTGCATTCCAAAGCAGATTGTTAACCATTGGATCACCAGGGAAGTCCCTATATGATTCTATTCCCTAAAGATATGATTCCATATTTTAACACACAGCACTGGAGCTGGCCCAGAGCAGGGATGTAGAAGACAGGAGTCTGCCTTTGTGTGATCTTATACAAGTTATTTGACTCATTCAACATTCCAAACTTTAGGTTCCTTTAATATTCTGCAGCCATGCTGCTAGTGTTTCTCTAATCTGGTCTCTGCTAGCCAAGTAGCTTCCTTTTGGATGGTGTTCACTAGTATGTTCTTTTGGACACTGGCAGAGATGATTTTTGCCAGGTAGCCTAGTGGGTCTATCACATTAGTCCTAGGTGAAAGGGCCAGGTTCTTTTTGCAATAATGGTTTAAGGCTTGGTATTGATACCATGTTAGAAAACTGTGGTATCTGCCTCATTCTAGGCTCAGATGGCAAACTGCTAGTGAGAGCCAGAAGGAAACCGCTTAGAGAAAAATCACAAGTCTAGGCTACAAACTGTCTTTAGGGAGGGCCCCTTTGGTGAGATTCTGTAGGTGTCTTGGAATGCTGTCTCCTGAGTAGCCAGATAAGAATCTAGGCTTTGTGAAGCCTTTTCTGACTCACTGTGGCAGTTACTCCTTCCTCTGTGCTCCCACATCATCCCATACATTGCTCTTACCTAGCACTTGTCACGTATTATATTCATTTAACTTCCTGTATGTCTCCTTCTCTAGAAAAGAGCCCTTGATGATGGAGATCATTCAGACTGATCTCTGTATCTTGTAGCCAACCAGGGATCTATTAGAGTAGAAGCCAGTGAAAGCTTAGTGAATGAATGAATGAATGGTGATAATAATAGCTAATTATTTTTAGCACTTACTGTATGCTAGGAACTTCTCATATCTTTACTACATTCTTATGATGTAGGAACTCTGATTCTCACCATTTTATAGGTGACAGGATGAGGCTGAAAAAAGTTAAGTAACTTGTCCATGACCTTACATCTAGTCAGTAGCAGATCTCAAATTCAATCCAAATCACTTGGTTCCAGAGTCCAAAGCCTTAACCATGGTGCTAAAGGTGACTAAAAGGTCGACAAAAGACTGACCAAAGGCTAACTGAGTAACTAAGTAAGTGAGTAACAGTTGTGTGAAAGAGAGGCAGAGAAGGTGCTGGTAACCCTTCTGCCAGACATAGTTCTTCTAGGTTGTGAGTTTGAAACTACGAAGGTGAGTGAGGGCTCTCTCTGGAGGCACTACTGGTCCATCAGGGGAAAAAACACTATGATTCAGGAGCCCATTTCTTACTGCTTATTCTTTCTCTGACAAGAAAAAGGATTGGCCAAGGCCAGAGATCTGTTCTGGAATATCCCTGGAGGTATTGCTATAGCTCATGTGCTAGGGAGTAATACTTACTCTTCCATCTGCCTGAAATGCCCTTCCCTCAAGCATCTACATGGCTCAAAGACCAGTGGTTTCCAACTACAAGACAATCAACTGGGGTCAACAGGAGAATATAATAGTGTGTATTTATATTACATTTATTTTTATCTCATTCTTTAAGTTTTATATATTTTTACAATATACTTAATGTCACAATTGGAGAAGGAAATGGCAACCCACTCCAGTGTTCTTGCCTGGAGAATCCCAGGGATGGGGGAGGCTAGTGGGCTTCCATCTATGGGGTTGCACAGAGTCAGACACAACTGAAGCGACTTAGCAGCAGCAGCAATGTCAGTATATATATCTAATTTATAAATATATATTCATATATGGTAATGTGTGCTTGAATTTTTTTACATGCAGATTGTGTCATTAAAAATGTTGGAGACTACAAAGTTAGTCACCTTGTGCATCTCTTTTATGAAAGGACTATGTGTTGCTGAAAACTCCAGGGGTTGGCCTTCTCTGATTCTGTGCAGTATTGTTTGTCATTTTGACCAGATATGTAGTCTTTGATGTCTTTAGGAGCCAAATGGACAGACGCTTAAGGGGATGAGAGAATCATGACTTTAGAAGACTGTCTCTTGCTTGCATGTCCTCCTGGGATTTGGTCATGCGAATCACTTGGCGTCTCTCTCGGTACTGAGCTCTCCTGGCCAAATTCTGTCTCCCCTTACTGATAGCCACAGCTCTCTGTACTTGGTGTTGCCTTCTTCCTCACTTTGGGCCAGGGATTCTTCCCATTTTCTCTTTTGGAATGAGAAAGCAGAACAAGATTTTTAGCTTTGAGGCACTTGAACCTTAGGAACAGGGTCCTGACACCCCGCCTTGACTGAGCGGTGGGATATCATGCTGGGACGCAGGGCTGCTCTCTGACAAGGACGCAGCTCACTCTGGCTCACTTTGTTCAGACTGCAGTGATTCTGGGTGGGCAACACCGTATTGCCAAGCCTTACCTAGGTAAGGCATCTGCCAGATAACAGAATAATATGTGGGCGCATAGCCCAAAAAACAACTGCCTTGAGATTTGTCCTAACGTGTTGGAGTCTTTGTCCTTTTCCACAAAGCTTAGCTCTGTAGAAACTGACTATCCTCATTGGAGGTCTCCTTATAGACCTTCTGCCATGTGTTTAGAGCAGTGGTTCTCAGCTGGGGGCAGTTTTGTTCCCCAGAGTACATTTGGCAGTATCTCGAGACAGTTTTGATTGTTATGATTGGCAGCATGCTACTGGCATCTGGTGGGTAGATGCCAGGGTTGTTAAATGTCGTACAGTGCATAGGGCAGCCCCCTACAACAAAGAATTAACCTGTCCAAAAGGTCAGAGACTTGAGAAACCCTAGCCTAGAGTGACTCCTGCTTGAATCCACTGCAGTGTAGGGCACAAGCAGAGGAGTTCCTGCCTGCCAAGGGT
The DNA here is from genome assembly GCF_014754425.2 of Oryx dammah. Lineage (NCBI taxonomy): Eukaryota > Metazoa > Chordata > Mammalia > Artiodactyla > Bovidae > Oryx > Oryx dammah. The sequence goes on along the minus strand of NW_024070201.1, from coordinate 48,932,769 downwards.
CTATGCTCAGGCCTGTATCAGGGTGTCTTCCCTGTAGACAAAAGACTCTTGTGGCACTGCTGGCTGTGGACCTTTCAAGCAACAAGACATGAGGTGGCCTTTCTACTCCATACGTCATGCTGGGTGAGGCCAAGCTCCTTTGACAATACAGGCAGGAATGTGCTCCTTGCACTTTGCAGGTTGACACTTGTCTGTCCACCTCACATCTTGTGCCACTCTGCAAGGTCTTCATTACCTAACACTCTGGATGATAGCAAGTGATCATGTTGACAGTGTATGTGGAGATATATTCATTTTCAGGAATAAAAGGCCAATCCATTGTACTTTCCTTAACACATCTTTAATGCCTGTTCTGTCATCCCTCCTTTCCTAAGCCCTATGATTTGCGCATATCTCTTGGAAATTAATCTCTCTCTTCCCTCCAATGTATTCTAGTGTGGAAATTAGAAATTCAACCAGGCAATGACTAAGCAGTCTCCACCTAAGCCTCCAGGACCTTGTTTTCTAGGATGCAGTTGAGTGCACTAGATCTGCCTCATTTCCTCTCGCAGAACCTTTCCTGTGCCTCTGCGAATGGTCTAAGCTACCTCCAGAGTCTCTTGGCTTTAGAACTTTTCTCAGCCCCAGCGGTTTTTTGGGGACATAGAGAGATTAGAGTACTTTTGTCTTCCACTGCTTTGTTCTTTCTAAGTGTCTGCTTTATACCATGTGCTGGGCTCCACTGTGGGGGAGGAGAAGGATAAAGGGACAGGGCCCAGACTTGTAACTTCTCTAGTTTATATAGAGTGGCAGAAGCAACCTAAGATCTGAGGTGTGCCTACCAGAGGAATACCAGTAGCATCATCGACTCAGTAGACATGAGTTTGAACAAACTCTGGGAGACAATGAAGGACAGGGAAGCCTGGAATGCTGCAGTCCATGTGGTCACAAAGAGTCTGACATGACTGAGTGACTGAACAACAACAATCAGAGGAAGGCTGATTTTTTTTTTCAGAAGTTAACCTCCACCTGAGCTGTATATTTGTCTGGGAAGATTGTTGTTGCTGTTTGGTGGCACACATTCAGAACATTTCTGGAATGCCTCATTTAGGATAGTTATTTTTTGAGTAAATTCTTATTGATGCCACTGTATAAAAAGCACTATTTTAGAGACAAAGGGGGTGAGCAAAACAGAAAAGGACATGGTCCCTGCCTTCAATTTCTCCTGACCATTAAGGGGAAATTAGAAAGCCTTCTCATGCAGGACAGTTTTGTGGAAAGATACAGATCTTAAAAGAGGATGGTAATAAATCTCACCATTTCATTCTGTTTCAAAACTTTTTTGGCTTCTTGCTGCTCACAGCAGTAGTTTTCAAACTTGAGGAATGTACAAATTCCTTTTAAGGCAAATCATTTATCTTGGGCCTGCAAACCTGGTTTTATTTAATAGCATTCAAATATGTACAAACATAAAATAAAATTTAAGTTGCTATATAAAATTTGTATACAAATATAAACAAACAAAAACATGCTGATAGTTTAAATAAAAGCACATTTCAAATCCAATAAAATGACACATTTTTGCCGAAACCTGACTGCTCCCACCCGAGGCTCTTTAAGTTCAGCATGGCTGTATTACTGGGTGCTGTATGGTGACTCAGTCCTCCCACTATTTTTCTCTATTCAAGCTCCTATGAAACTTTGTTTTACATAATGCATTATGATTTCACTCGACCTTTTCTTGGCTTGAACATATTCCTTGTACATTAAGTCCCCTTCTATTTCTTTAATGTTGATTCTTGACAAAACATGGAGATAAATTTGTTATCTTGGTGGCTAAATACCACCCAACTATTAAAAATATTTTTAAACTATTATTTTTATGGTTTCTATTAAAAAAAAATCACAGTCTTATAATATTGAGGAAATGATTAGGTACAGTGGTCCACATATACTAATGATGTGATTTGCCATATTATGAATGATCATTCAGTAATTGTTTCAGTTAGAATTGACTCCTGTTGTGAGAGAAAATCTTTTCAACCTGATATAAGCAAAAGGGGAAATTTATTTTGCTTATAGAACTGAAAAATATATGAATAGGACTATCTATAGGTATGATCTCATTCAGAGCTTAAGTGATGTCATCTGGATCCATCTCTTGCCTCAGATTTGTATCAAGCTTTCCTGCAGCATCAGGGAGAATATATGTATGTATGTGTGTGTGTGTATAAATAACCTCCATGTGTATTCTTATATAAATTAAAGAATATTATATTATATATGATGTTTATGACATAATGGCCAGGGCAAGTCATGAAGCCAGACTGCTTGAGTTCAATATTTACCAGTTCCTGGCTGGATAATTTTGGAACCTTTTTGTGCCTCAGTTTCTTCATCTGTAAAATAGGGATAAAATGGTATATATCCTTTACATGGTTGTCAAAAAGATTAGTGAGCTAATATATGTGAAGTGCTTAGCACAGTTCCTGTTATAAAGTAAGTTTATGTAAATGATGGATTCTATTAGTATCATTTTATTATTATTATAAAAATATATAATATAATATGAAGTGAAATGATGTGAAGTTGCTCAGTCATGTCTGACTCTTTGTGACCCCATGGACTATAGCCTTCCAGGCTCCTCTGTCCATGGGATTTTCCAGGCAAGAATGGCGTGGGTTGCCATTTCCTTCTCCAGGGGATCTTCCCAACCCAGGGATCGAACCTGGGTCTCCCCCATCGCAGGCAGATGCTTTTACCATCTGAGCCACCAGGGAAGTCATGATAGAGTCATTCAGGATTATTTTATCCCAGATACACCAGGATAGTACAAGAAAAAATCCATTCCCTATCAGTTCAGTTTAGTTCAGTTGCTCAGTTGTGTCCAGCTCTTTGTGACCCCATTGATTGCACCACGCCAGGCTTCCCTGTCCATCACCAACTCCCGGAGCTTGCTCAAACTCATGTCCATTGAGTCAATGATGCCATCCAACCATCTCATCCACAGTTGTCCCCTTCTCCAGCCTTCAGTCTTTCCCAACATCAGGGTCTTTTCCAGTGAGTCAGTTCTTCACATCAGGTGGCCAAAGTATTGGAGCTTCAGCTTCAGCATCAGTCCTTCCAGTGAATATTCAGGGTGGATTTCCTTTGGGATTGACTGATTTGATCTTCTTGCAGTCCAAGGGACTCTGGAGAGTCTTCTCCAACACCACAGTTCAAAAGCATGAATTCTTCGGCACTCAGCTTTCTTAATGGTCCCAACTCTCACATCCATGCATGATTACTGGAAAAACTATAGGTTTTACTAGACAGACCTTTGTCGTCAAAGTAATGTCTCTGCTTTTTAATATGCTGTCTAGATTGGTCATTGGTCATAGCTTTTCTTCCAAGGAACAAGCGTCTTTTAATTTCATGGCTGCAGTCACCGTCAGCAGAGATTTTGGAGCCCAAGAAAACAAAAAGTACTGTATGTATTCCTTTCATAGTTAGGAATTTATGGGAGAAAACACATAGATGTGGCGAATGTTAAGGTTACTGTGACTATGACAGTAAGTTGCAAGCATTACTTGCATTCCAGAATCATGGCTTTACTTATCTCTTCCTGCAGTATACAACTGGACCGTGGATGAGGTGGTGCAGTGGCTGATCACGTATGTGGAGCTGCCTCAGTATGAGGAGACCTTCCGGAAGCTGCAGCTCAGTGGCCATGCCATGCCAAGGTCAGGAGGAGAGTGGATTTTCTCATTTGGGGTGTAGGGAATGGGCTGGGGTTGGCCTGCCTTCAGGTTGCTCTCACGTGTTAAATGAAGTCTCACTCCTTTCAGGGCAGAATTTGTAGACTTCTTTTCTCACATTTATTGTGTAGTTGCTATAAAGCATAATGGGCACTTCACATCTATTCTCTTATTTAATATTTCTATCAATCCTGGGAAGAGTACTAATGGCTGCCATTTATTGAGTACTTAGTACATGCCAGGCACTCTACTCAACACTTTATATACAGTATCATTTAATTCTTACATCAGTCCTGTAAGGTAGACATTATTGTGTCTAGGTGATAAACCTGGCTAAGTAACTTTTCCAAGGTCACATGGCTAGTTAGAGGCAAAACTGTGATTTGAACCTAGATCTGGGTAGACTTCAAAGCCTGTGCTGCTTCTCTTTTCTTCAGCTGGCTCCCCCCAGCAGCTGTTTCTTTCGTTGTCCAGGGTACTGGGGCCCTGGGGCTCCTTTAACTTCCCCTGAATTACCCGTATACAGTTTATCTACTCTAAAAAAATGGTACAGAGATGGGGGCCAACTAGCATTGGCCCCAGCCTCCTCTCTGGAATGAATGTTCCAACAACTGCTATGTCCTAACTCTGCCTCTCTTACAGATACAGTATGCTAGGACTTGGGGTGGTGTGGGGAGGGGCTAGAGCTGCTTGGACTTCTTGTTATGTCAGCTAGTGCCGTATGTCATCCTGTGATTAATCCATTTACTTATTCATTCAATCAATATTTACTGGGTACCTGTTCTGTGCCAAGCACTTGTGCTGGGTGCTGGGAATAAAGATGGCAACAAGTTGCCCTTCCCCTCAAAGGGCTTACTGTTTGGTAAGTGCTCATTATGTATAATCTGTCATCTTATTATGTAGGTGCATCTGGTTATGAGCTTCAGCAAAGGGAAAAAGGGAAGGTGAAGCTGTTGGAATGTCCACACATTGCAGCCTCCAGCCATAGAGCTACCGGGCAGTGCTGTCCAGGCTAAGCTGAGCCGGCTGGTCCTTCTTCTGCTGCCCACAGCCTCTTCTTCACGGCTTCTCCCTCCTCTAGAGAGAGTAATAATCTTAATGTTTGTACATCCCTTTATAGAGTTTCTTTCCTACCTGTTATTTCAGTTGATTCCCACTATTCTGGGAGGAAGGAATTATCCCAACTTTTGGGCAAGCAAACTGAATTTCAAATATTTTATGATTTAACAAAGCCAGTAAGTTGCAGAGCTGGGGATTTAGAACGAGCTGCCTGGTTCTAAATGCCCTGCTTTTTTCACTGCATCTTCCTCTTGCCCCATGTAGTTGAAAATAGGCATCCTGGAAATACTCAGTGTAGTTCTGTTTAACAACACTTTACCAAGCATACCCTGTGCTGTGCTCTCTCCTGGGCCCTGAGGACAAAGAAACACATTAGACCTCACATTGGCCTTGAGGAACTCCATGTTTAGTGGAAGAGACAGACAATTAAACAGATTGAAACAATTAAACCATGAAGCTCCAGGATTTAGGTTCTTTCTCATGGAAATAGCAGTATTAGCTTGTGGATCCCTAACCCATTCCATCTTGAAGAATGGCAATGGCTTGGATTAAACTGGAAAACATAGATGAGGAATCAGTTCTCAGGTAGTGAGCTCACTTGGCCATTCCATGACTAGGATTAGATCTGAGACCAGACCCAGCCAGGCTGGGCACAGGGGTAGAGGCAGCCAAACTGTGGTACCTCAGTGACAGTAGGAAGCGTGGAGCCTTCAGAGCAGGGAGTGTGGGGTGGAGTGGGGGTGTTTTTCTAGTCCTATCATTAGGCAGCATGGTATAATGGGATGAATCTAGCAGATTTGGGTTGAATCCTGCCTTTGCCACTTACTTGCTGTGTGACTTTGGTCAAATTACTTATCACTAAGTCTCAGTTTTCTTATCTGTAAAGTGGAGCTAATAAAAGAACTGGGTTCCTAAAGTGTGGGGACTAAATGAGGTATTGTATGTAAAGAATAGTATGAGATACACAGCTGCTTAAATAAATGTTAGTTCCTTTCTCATTTCTCATTGCTTAGAAATTCTTAGGTTTCTTTGACTAATAGACTGTAGAAAAGGTGATACTTCTTTGATCAGTTAGATGAAGGCCAGTACACTTGTTAGAAGTGCTCTAAAGAGAGCCTCAAGAACTCCCAAGTTTGTAGGAAGCATTGGATTTACTTAAGTTTACACAGAAGGAAACTGAGGCCCCAGGGAAGAGATTAAGCAGCTTATGTCAGACAAGTGAATCATTGATGGAGCTGGGGCCAGAAGCTGGATCTCCTGACCATCCCCACCCCAACCCCACCCTCACCCACGTCAGGGTATCTCACTGCCTGTTTTATAGATGGGCTTGGTTGCTTCCCAGGACTAGAGAAAGAAGTAACTATGCCTGCATGCCCAGGCAGGAGTGTAAATGACACACTGATGTCAGAAGCTTTTCTTTATCTAGGGAAACAAAGCTATGAATCAGAAAAGAGCACAAACCATAGTATAGTAGATCATCCTCACTTGTGGGACCCAGACCAGTGGTTTTTCAACCTTTCATGTCTTATACTCCTCTCTGCTCTATACCCACTAAATTCGAGCAGAAGAGAAACAAAGTCCAGTTTTTCCTATATCATTTCCTTGTTTATAGGTCCTCTCTTATTAAGTTATTATTAACAGTATGATTGAAGAATATAAAAAGTATAGTAATGTGATTGAGAGTCAATTACTATTACTCAAATACAAGATGACAAGACTAATGCAGTGCTCTTTGTCAGCAGGTTCATATTTAATGACAGTTAGAATCAGGTAAATTCAGAGGCCCTCAGAATCCCTGGGTCATGTGGCATAACATTTTGACCTGGGCTGGACAGGAGAATGCATTTACAGATGGTGGGAGTGTGGAGACAGGTGTTTGGTGGATAATCCCTGGGAGGAGAAGCCCAACAGAAAATTTACAGTTGAGTATGGGAATGGTCACAGGTAGTTAATCCTTAGAAAATCTGATATTCAGGAGATGATGGACATGGGCAGAAAGGTGAAGAAATTCTTGGTGAATGTTATGTGCTCTCTTTACTGCTTGTTGAGATCCACTGGTGTTGACTTCGTATACTAGAGTGCAGAGGGGAGCAAGCACCAGGAGCTAGAATTCATGGAAGTGTTCCTGGAGGAGGTGGGTAATCCTACCAGGATCCTTCCTGCTTTGCCGGCAGGGAACTGAGCCCCTGCTGTTTGCCCCCACAGGCTTGCTGTAACCAATACCACCATGACAGGGACTGTGTTGAAGATGACAGACCGGAGCCATCGGCAGAAGCTGCAGCTGAAGGCCCTGGACACGGTGCTCTTTGGGCCTCCTCTCTGTGAGTCCTGGGGAGAGGGAAGGCTGCTGATGTGCCATGGACCCCAAGGCTGGGTTGAGGTCCTGGGTCTGCTCCAAAGGGATAAAATAAATGTTCTAGAGAGGTACATCAGAAGGTTAAAGAAGGCATTCTATAAAAGAGGTGGCATGTGACCTCTGCCTTTAAAGATGGGTAGGGCTTTATTCCATGGAGGAGGCGGGAGAAGCCAGTCTAGGTGGAGAAGACAACCTGAGTGAGGATACAGACACTAAATATGAATGGGGTGCTCAGGGATAACAACCTGAAGCGGGCTGAGTGCCGTCTAGCTGGTCCTGCTGCCACTGTGGATGTGCAGAGGCCATGGCCTGATTGCTGAACATTTTGTGTCCTTGAACAACCAAACAGAGCTAAGCAGGCTCTCACTGAGGCAACAGAGATACACTTAGACTAGGGCAGGTTGGTCTCTTCAGCCCAGGGTCAGCTGAGGGGATTAGGTGCTTCAGCTCCTGAGCATCTGTCACGTGGGAATGACCCACCTTGCCATCCCTTTTATCCTAAGTGAACTCAACACAGAGTAGTAAAATTTCTTAGAAAATTTGCCTTGACCAGAAGGCTCTTCAGGCCTACTCTGTGTCCTTTGGGAGCTGTTGGCACCAGCCTGACCCCAGCGGAGGATGCCAGCAGCAGGATACTTTGAAGCCCAACACCACTCCAGAGAAGCCGCAGGCAGGCAGGGTCAGTGGCAGTGTGACATTTTCCTGTCTCTGCATTTGGCTTGACAAATACCCCAGCTGATGTCTCAATAGAGGTGGATAGGTCCATAATTTTTTGTTTTAAAAAAGCTTTAATAGACTTTATTTTTATTTTATTATTTTTTTAAGATTTGTTTATTTTAGTTTTTGGCCACACGGCTTGTGGGATCTTAGTTTCCCAACCAGGGATCAAACTCAGACCCACAGCAGTGAAAGCCCAAGTCCTAACCACCAAGAAATTCCCTATTTTTATTTTTTAATCTAAAACATTAAAAAAAAATTTTTTTTTTCTCTTTTAGCCATGCTGCATGGCATGTGGGATCCTAGTTCCCTTACTGGGGGTTGAACCCATGCCACTGCAGTGGAAACAGAGTCTTAACCACTGTACCACTGGGGAAGTCCCTAGACTTTATTTTTTGAGTAGATTTAGGTTCACATCAAAATTGAGTGGAAGGTACAGAGATTTTCCATATGCTTCTGCCCCCATACATGCACAGCCTTCCCCATTAAAAACATCTTCACCACAGTGGTACATTTGTAACAACTGCTGAACCTACACCGACACAGCGTTATCACCCCGAGTCCATAGTTTACATTAAGACTCACTCTTGGTGTTGTGCAGTCTGTGGGTTTGGACAAATGTATAATGACTTGTATCCATCTGTGTGGTGTCAGACAGAATAGTTTTTCACTGCCCTGAAGATCCTCTGTGCTCCACCTGTTTATCCTTCTTTCTTCCTCAACCTCTGGCAAGCATTGATTTTTTTTTTTTTTTACCTCTCCATAGTTTTGTCTTCTTCAGAAAGTCTATACCTTTTGTAAGTGTGAAACAGAGCAACATGGGAGAAGACCATTTTCATCTGCTTTATTGCCTTTTTTGGTCTTGTTCTATGTGTTTAGTCACTCAGTCATGTCCGACTCTTTGCTACTCCATGGACTGTAGCCCGCCAGGCCTCTCTGTCTATGAGGATTCTCCAGGCAAGAATACTGGAGTGGGTTACCATGCCCTCCTCCAGGGGATCTTCCCAACCCAGGGATCGAACCCAGCTCTCCTGCATCGCAGGTGGATTCTTTACTGTGTAAGGCACCAGGGAAGCCTTTTAGGTCCTAGGACACATTTTTTCTTATCATTCATTTATAAGTTTTAAATAAATGACACAATGAAGGCTCTAATTGTGAGGCCCACCCTCTGTACTGAGCAATGGCCTTTTATTCATCCACCAACATTTTTAAAGCACCTACTGTGCACCACTAAATGACAGTCTCTTCTCTCAAGAAGTTCCATCTAAATGAACATTGGCATGTCAACAAATTCAGTAAATGGTCAACAGATACAGTGGTATAACTGTCATGTAAGTCATTCCATAGTTCAGATGGGAGCACAAAGTAGGGAGGAGTTTTCAGTTGGAGACCGACAAGTTTTATGGAGAGGATCACTCTTGAGTTGACTCTTGAAAAATGGGAAGTGGCCTTATTAAACTTTCTTTATTAACAGCCTACCCCCCTCTCTTTGTATACACCAGCAAAAACTATACCAGAAGAATCAAACCCAGCAGTGAAAGCTAGGCTATTTTTTCAGAGGCTCTCCCGTGTCACCCTACAGTTAGGGGGAGGCCTTTGGCAGCCTGAAATCTTCTTTAGTCTTCTGAGATATACTAATAGACTGTTAACACAGCTAGTGCTAATGGTAAAGAACCCACCCGCCAGTGCAGGAGACATAAGATGTAAGAGATGTGGGTTTGATCCCTGGTTTAGGAGGATCCCCTGGAAAAGGAAATGGCAACCCACTCCAGTATTCTTGCCTGGAGAATCCCATGGACAGAGGAGCCTGGCGGGCTACAGTCTATAGGGTCGCAAAGAGTCAGACACGACTGAAGCAACGTAGCATACACACGGTCTGTATCGAAATAGTACTTACCATATCTGAAAGGGTGTGTTAAAAACAGGTTAAAGTAAGAATTGCAAATAGAAAAATCACCTTTTTCTCAAGCACACACGAAACCTTCTCCAGGATAGATCATATCCTGGGCTGTAAATCTAGTCTTGGTAAATTCAAAAAAATTGAAATAATTCCAAGCATCTTTTCTGACCATAATGCAGTAAGATTAGATGTCAGTTACAGGAGAAAAACTATTAAAAATTCCAACATATGGAGGCTGAACAACATGTTGCTGAACAACTAACAAATCACAGAAGAAATCAAAAAAGAAATCAAAATATGCATAGAAACGAATGAAAATGAAAACACAACAACCCCAAACCTATGGGACACTATAAAAGTAGTGCAAAGGGGAAGGTTCATAGCAATACAGGCTTACCTCAAGAAACAAGAAAAAAGTCAAATAAATAACCTGATTCTACACCTCAAACAACTAGAAAAGGAAGAAATGAAGAACCCTAGGGTTAGTAGAAGGAAAGAAATCTTAAAAATTAGGGCAGAAATAAATGCAAAAGAAACAAAAGAGACCATAGCAAAAATCAACAAAGCCAAAAGCTGGTTCTTTGAGAAGATAAATAAAATTGACAAACCATTAGCCAGACTCATCAAGAAACAAAGGGAGAAAAATCAAATCAACAAAATTAGAAATGAAAATGAAGAGATCACAACAGACAACACAGAAATACGAAGGATCATAAGAGACTATTATTAGCAACTATATGCCAATATAATGGACAACTTGGAAGAAATGGACAAATTCTTAGAAAAGTGCAACTTTTCAAAACTGAACCAGGAAGAAATAGAAAATCTTAACAGACCCATCACAAGCAAACAAATTGAAACTGTAATCAGAAATCTTCCAGCAAACAAAAGCCCAGGACCAGATGGCTTTACAGCTGAATTCTACCAAAAATTTAGAGAAGACCTAACACCTATCCTACTCAAACTCTTCCAGAAAATTGCAGAGGAAGGTAAACTTCCAAATTCATTCTATGAGGCCACTGTCACCCTAATACCAAAACCTGACAAAGATGCCACAAGGAAAGAAAACTACAGGCCAATATCACTGATGAACATAGATGCAAAAATCCTTAACAAAATTCTAGCAAACAGAATCCAACAACATATTAAAAAGATCATACATCATGACCAAGTGGGTTTTATCCCAGGGATGCAAGGATTCTTCAATATCCGCAAATCAATCAATGTAATACACCACATTAACAAATTGAAAAATAAAAGCCATATGGTTATCTCAATAGATGCAGAGAAAGCCTTTGATAAAATTCAACATCCATTTATGATAAAAACCCTCCAGAAAGCAGGAATAGAAGGAACATACCTCAACATAATAAAAGCTATATATGACAAACCCACAGCAAACATTATCCTCAATGGTGAAAAATTGAAAGCATTTCCCCTAAAGTCAGGAGCAAGACTAGGGTGCCCACTTTCACCACTACTATTCAACATAGTTCTGGAAGTTTTGGCCACAGCAATCAGAGCAGAAAAAGAAATAAAAGGAATCCAAATTGGAAAAGAAGAAGTAAAACCCTCACTATTTGCAGATGACATGATCCTCTACATAGAAAACCCTAAAGACTCCACCAGAAAATAACTAGAACTAATCAATGAATATAGTAAAGTTGCAGGATATAAAATCAACACACAGAAATTCCTTGCATTCCTATACACTAACAATGACAAAGCAGAAAGAGAAACTGAGGAAACAATTCCATTCACCATTGCAACGAAAAGAATAAAATACTTAGGAATATATCTACCTAAAGAAACAAAAGACCTATATATAGAAAACTATAAAACACTGGTGAAAGAAATCAAAGGGGACACAAATAGATGGAGAAATATACCGTGTTCATGGATCAGAAGAATCAGTATAGTGAAAATGAGTATACTGCCCAAAGCAATCTATAGATTCAATGCAATCCCTATCAAGCTACCAACGGTATTTTTCAGAGAACTAGAACAAATAATTTTACAATTTGTATGGAAATACAAAAAACCTCAAATAGCCAAAGCAATCTTGAGAAAGAAGAATGGAACTGGAGGAATCAACCTGCCTGACTTCAGGCTCTACTACAAGGCCACAGTCATCAAGACAGTATGGCTGGCACAAAGACAGAAATATAGATCAATGGAACAAAAGAGAAAGCCTAGAGATAAATCCACACACCTATGGACACCTTATCTTTGATAAAGGAGACAAGGATATACAATGGAGAAAAGACAGTCTCTTTAACAAGTGGTGCCGGGAAAACTGGTCAACCACTTGTAAAAGAATGAAACTAGAACACTTTCTAACACCATACACAAAAATAAGCTCAAAATGGATTAAAGATCTAAATGTAAGACCAGAAGCTAAAACTCCTAGAGGAAAACATAGGCAAAACACTCTCTGACATAAATCACAGCAGGATCCTCTATGACCCACCTCCCAGAATATTGGAAATAAAAGCAAAAATAAACAAATGGGACCTAGTTAAAATTAAAAGCTTCTGCACAACAAAGGAAATTATAAGCAAGGTGAAAAGACAGCCTTCAGAATGGGAGAAAATAATAGCAAATGAAGCAACCCATAAAAGAATTAATCTCAAAAATATACAAGCAACTCCTGCAGCTCAATTCCAGAAAAACAAACAACCCAATCAAAAAGTGGGCCAAACAACTAAACAGACATTTCTCCAAAGAAGATGCAGATGGCTAACAAACACATGAAAAGGTGCTCAACATCACTCATTATCAGAGAAATGCAGATCAAAACCACAATGAGGTACCATTTCATGCCAGTCAGAATGGCTGCTATCCAAAAGTCTACAAGCAGTAAATGCTGGAGAGGGTGTGGAGAAAAGGGAACCCTCTTACACTTTGGTGGTAATGCAGACTAGTATAGCCACTATGGAGAACAGTGTGGAGATTCCTTAAAAAACTGGAAATAGAACTGCCTTATGACCCAGCAATCCCACTGCTGGGTGTATACAGTGAGGAAACCAGAATTGATACACATGTACCCCAGTGTTTATCACAGCACTGTTTATAATAGCCAGGACGTGGAAGCAACCTAGATGCCCATCAGCAGATAAATGGATAAGAAAGCTGTGGTACAGATACACAATGTGTATTACTCAGCCATTAAAAAGAATAGATTTGATTCAGTTCTAATGAGGTGGATGAAACTGGAGCCTATTATACAGAGTGCAGTAAGCCAGAAAGAAGAACACCAATACAATATACTAATGCATATATATGGAATTTAGAAAAATGGTAATGATAACCCTGTATGCGAGATAGCAAAAGAGACACAGATGTATAGAACAGTCTTTTGGACTCTGTGGGAGAGGGAAATGGTGGGATGATTTGGGAGAATGGCATTGAAACATGTATAATATCATAAATGAAATGAATCGCCAGTCCAGGTTTGATGCATGATACAGGGTGCTCGGGACTGGTGCACTGAGATAACCCAGAGGGATGGTATGGGGAGGGAGGAGGGAGAGGGTTTCAGGATGGGGAACACATGTAAACCCATGGCGGATTCATGTCGGTGTATGGCAAAACCAATACAATATTGTAAAATAAATAAATAAATAAAAAGAAAAATCAGCTAGGTCTAGAGAGCATGAGAATCAGAATCCTGGGTACATGGTACTGGGTCCCGGAGGTCAGAGCCAGCAAGGGGAGCCCCAGTAAATTGGGTTAGGCTGATACCAGGACAGGAGTATCTTCTCCTAGACTCATTTCATTTAGCCTCTAGGTTGCCTGTAACCTAATCTAAAGGAGGTCAGAGGTCAGCAGAAAACTGTTTCTGAGGTAGGCAGAGCAGAGGTGCTATAGTTAAGAAGATACTTCACATCTACTAGGATAGCTACAATAAAAGTGAAAACAGAGGGAAGAACAGAAAGTAAGTGTTGGCAGGGATGTGGAGAAATTAGAACACTTGTATCTTTCTAGTGATAAGGAGAAAGGTTCAGCTACTTTAGAACATAGTCTCATTGTTCCTCAAAAAGTTAAACATAGTTACCATATAACTCAGTGATTCCATACCTGGGGATGTACCCCAAAATTGGAAACAGATACTGAAACAAGTACATGTACAGGGCACAATAGCTGAGGTGGAAGCAACCCATATATACATTGATGGATGAATGGATAAATAGTTGCAGTACATAAACACAATGAAATCTAACTCAACCATAAAAGGAAGTGAAGTTCTGATTACATGCTACAAGAACATGTATTGTTTGATTCCATTTATATGCAATATTCAGAATAGATAAATCCATAGGGATCAAATTAAGATTGGTAGCTGGCAGGGGCTAGAGTGAGTGGGAAATGGGAAGTGGCTGGTAATGGGGTATGGGATTTCTTTTGGGATAACGATGAAGGTTCTAAAATTAATTGTGCTGATGGTTGCACAACCTTGTGAATACACTAAAATCACTGAATTGTTTAATTTAAAAGAATGAATTTTAGAGTATGTGGATTATATCTCCCATTATCACCATCATCATTATTTCAACTTGATTTTTTTATAACCTTTAGACTTCCATTTAGAGAACTTCTTATAAACCTAGGGAAGCACCTTGGTCTCTTTTCAAAATTGCCCCTCACTGTATGACCTTTGTGTAGATTGTTTTCCTTAGTATATATTTGCTGATTTGTATCATGAAACAACTGAACTGAAGGGTCCTTATGACTTCTTTCAGCTGTGACATTCCATGATTTGGGGGAGAAACCCTTTGGTTGATAAGGATTCTGTGTAAAAGATAGGAGGCCTGTTCTTTCCCCCTACTGCCTGTATCCTGTACTTTTAGGACTTCTGTGTTCAGCCCTTGTCTTATCATGTGACCTTTGGCAGTTCACTTCTCCTGCTTAGATTTGGCTTCCCTCATCTGTGAAATGGTCTTGGTCATTTAGGCTCTTACTGGCTCTCTCATTCAAGAACTCAGAATTGGTGTCCTCCTGGGAGCTAAGATGAATCCAGCAGCTGTCCTGATGGCAGAGATTGTTTTTTTATACTTTCTTGCTGATGCTTCTTAAAGAAAAATTTAGAAAATTGTCAGCTGGAACCTAAGAAAGACACTAGGAAGCTCTTTGCCAGGAGACTTCTGCAAGAGTGGGCCGCCCTTGGTGGGTGCCTGCAGAGAATCCCTTGACCTGTGTCCCCTAGGTTCTGTTTTCCCATTTGCACATGGACTAAAACCCTTAGTCAGTGCTCTTCCCTGACCAGCACCCATGCAGGATTTAGAGTGATGGCCTGTGCTAGCTTGGACCTGGGTTCTGCATCCAGGGTGAGCTGTTAAGGCTGTGGTCTCAGGCCTCCCCACTGGCTTGCAGTGAACACCCCCTGAGCACCTGGGCTGGCTTCAGTTGCCAGTTGTGGCTACCTTGCCCAGTATGAATGAAATCCCACCACCGGCCTGAGGCTTGAGAAATTGCAAATCACAAGTTTGTTTACAGTAGTAGCTGGAGGGTCTGCTGAGTGAGTGGATCCATCTGCTCGCAGCAGCCTCAGAGCTTGGGAAGAGGGAAGGAGGATCAGACTGGCTCAGCCTGGAGTCCTGACCATGGAAGACAGCTTGGCCCTCCCTGCCTGGGCCACAGAGCAGCGCAGGTGTTTCCCGTCTTTTCCGCAGGCAGAGCTGGCTCTAGGCTGGCCCAGCTGGGGCTCTCCTGAGAGTGCCGGTGGCCAGGTGTCAGGTGTGCTCTGAGACACAGAGGCCCAGAGACAGTGCTCAGTTTGGGGTCTCAGCTGATCTCTCATTATGGCAGCAAATGATTCACTGAGGCTCAAAGGAGGCGAGTTTTAAACAGCAGAGCCATGACTTAAACCTAGGTTTTTAGCTTATATTTCAGCTCTCTTTTCTACTGTATTATCCCACCCTCCACTTCTGTTAGAGGAGACAAGATGTAAGAGTCCCAGCTCTGAAATCAAACAGACTGGCTCTATCACTCAGTCACTTGGTGACCTTGGGCACATTCCTAAGGTTCTCTGTGTCCCAGTTTCCCCTAAGTGGTAGCTGCTGTTGTTGGTGTGTATCACTGTCTTGGGCTCAGGGCTGGGTGCCCTTTGTGCTGTTAGGAGTACTGAGAAAGGTGCAGAAAGAGGCCTGCACAGTAATCATGGGGGTTGGGGGGACTTGTGAAGAGGAAAAGACAAGACTGCACCTTGTTTTCCTTCCACAGTGGCTCAGGTAATAGGGGAACCAGTGAGCGGGAGGGCTGCCTGTCTGGCACAGCTTGCTCTGTTCTTATGCGCTTTCTCCTTTTTGTTATGTTCCTTCTCTAGGATGCCTTTCCAGCCTCTTCCTGGGCATGCTCAACCCTACCCTCTTACTTTCCACTTTCCTCTGGGGATCCACAGCCCTTTGTACCTGCTTTTTTGTTTGTTATTTCAGATTTCCCTCTCTTTCATTGAAAGTATAATTGATTATACTAGTACAATATTGTGTTAGTTTCAGGAGCACAGAAAAGTAATTGTATCTGCTTTCTCTATAACAGTCTGTTTTCCTGTCTGTTATTCTTTAAACTGGAAACTCCTTGAGGGTAGACACAGCTTTGTTCATCTGTTATTGCCACTCAGCATAAGGCCTAGCAAGGAAGAGGTGGAAGTTACACAGAAGGAGGCTGGGCCTATCCAGAGCTACAGGCTTGGGGGAGGTAGGGGAAGAGTCTGGCTCAGCTTAGCTGTGGGGAGAACTGCTCCCCATGTAGTATCTGTTCACCGGTGGGGCAGCTAAGGCATTTTTTGGGGGGCTACAATCAGAAGAAAAGAGGGCCCAGAAATAGTTCTTACAGGTTAAACAGACACCTCAGCATAGAAGGCTATGTAAATGACAAAAGAAATTCCTAGCACCTACTGTGGCAGTGAGGGGTGAGTATCTGTATCTATCAGGCACAGCGGACTGTGGGCAGTAGAGAAGCAGATAGAATACATGGGGAGAGGGGATTCCAGAACGTGATAATTATTGGAGCCTCACATTCTCACCCTGAAAACTGGCACCCTGAAAATTCTGTCACTCTGCACTCTGTTCACATGTCAGCATCTCATTTGTTTACACCCTCCTCCTTTGCCTCAAGCCTGATTGTGTTAACAGTTGACCTCATTTTGCTAAAATCTATTTGTAGCACTCAGGCTGGGAATTTTGCCACCTTCTGGCTCCCCAGGCCCGAACCAGCTTCCCTGGGTTAGCTGTGTTCATCTCGCCGGCCATGCCTGCTCTCATGAAACCTCTGTAGTTTCTCCGTGGCTGAGTTCACTGGTGACAGGTGGATTCTGAGAGCTGAGTTCTCGTAGAGGCTGTGAGGACAGCTCGCCAGACTTTTCTTCTTTTCTTTAATTTATTTTAATTGGGGATAATTACTTTACAATATTGTGATTTTTTTGCCATACATCAACATGAATCAGCCATAGGCATACAGGTGTCCCCTCCTCCTGAACCCCCCTCCCACCGCCTTCCCCACCCCATCCCTCCGGGTTGTCACAGAGCACCAGCTCCGGGTTCTCTGCATCATACATCAAACTCCCACTTTGCCAGACTCTTCTTGTTCCCAGGAGCTAGTATTTGCCTTCTGTATGTACTTTATATTGTTTACCCTTTCCTGCTAGAACCTCCCTTTCTTCTTCCTTTTTGCCTCCTTTCCACCTTTGCTAAGTGCCTGCTCTGGTCAGGCTCTATGCTAAGAGTGAGGCTACAGAGATAAATAAGTCTTGTGCCCTGGTCCTGAGGAACCCACAGTGACTGATATGAAAGCTGAAAAGCACACAGGGCAATCCTTGAGAAAATACATGTTTTTAGCTGTCCAGTGAGTGGGTTGGTCAGGGAATCCTAGTCCAGAGGAGAAGGAATGGGCAGGTCTCTGTAAACTGTGGTGGGCTGGGAAGGTGGTAGGAATCAAAGAATGGGACTCAGGTTATGATAGGAAGAAGAGCATCATGAATAAGGCACAAACTAGATTCTTAGTTTCCCTATTTCTCCTTCTTTTTTCCTGACACAGTAGTTTATAGATTTTTGTATTAGGGTTCTCCAGAGAAACAGAACCAATAGTATATATATATAGATATATATATGAGGAGATTTATTATGAAAATTGATTCACGCTATCTTGGAGGCCAAGAAGTCCCACAGTTTCCATATATAAGCTGGAACCCAGGAAAGGTGGGGTTGTAGTTCAGTCTGAGTCTGCAGGCTGAGGACCAGGGGAGCTGATGGTGTGTGAATCCCTGTGAGTCTGAAGACCAAGAGCCAGGAGTGCTGATGTGGGTGGGCAGAGGAAAATGGATGTGTAAACTCAAGCTGGAGAGCATATTTGCCCTTCCTCTGCCTTTTGGGTCTGTTCAGACCCTTAGTGCCATGTGGACAATTGGTTGATGCCCAGCCTCATTAATGAAGATGACCTTCTTAACTCAGTCTACTGATTCAAATATTAATCTCATATGAAGACAACTCCACAGACACACCCAGGAATTATTCTTTATCATCTATCCAGATACCCCTTAGCCCAGTCAAGGTGACACATAGAGTTAACCATTAGGGATTCCCTTAGAACTCAAAATTATCCAAGCCAGGCTTCAATAGTATGTGAACTGTGAACTTCCAGATGTTCAAGCTGGATTTAGAAAAGGCACAGGAATCAGAGATCAAATTGCCAACATTCGCTGGATCATCAAAAAAGCAAGAGAGTTCGAGAAAAATATCTACTTTTGCTTTATTGACTATGCCAAAGCCTTTGACTGTGTGGACTACAACAAACTGTGGAAAATTCTGAAAGAGATGGGAATACCAGACCACCTGACCTGCCTCTTGAGAAATCTGTATGCAGGTCAGGAAGCAACAGTTAGAACTGGACATGGAACAACAGACTGGTTCCAAATTGGGAAAGGAGTACGTCAAGGCTCATTTAACTTCTCTGCAGAGTACATCATGAGAAACGCTGGGCTGGAAGAAGCACAAGCTGGAATCAAGATTGCCGGGAGAAATATCAATAACCTCAGATATGCAGATGACATCACCCTTATGGCAGAAAGTGAAGAAGAGCTAAAGAGCCTCTTGATGAAAGTGAAAGAGGAGAGTGAAAAAGTTGGCTTAAAACTCAACTTTCAGAAAACTAAGATCATGGCATCTGGTCCCATCACTTCATGGCAAATATATGGGGAAACAGTGAAAGCAGTGAGAGACTTCATTTTGCGGGGCTTCAAAGTCCCTGCAGATGGTGACTGCAGCCATGAAATTAAAAGACGCTTACTCCTTGGAAGGAAAGTTATGACCAACCTAGACAGCATATTAAAAAACAGAGACATTACTTTGCCAACAAAGGTCCATCTAGTCAAAGCTATGGTTTTTCCAGTAGTCATATATGGATGTGAGAGTTGGACTATAAAAAAAGCTGAGCACCAAAGAAATGATGCTTTTGAACTGTGGTGTTGGAGAAGACTCTTGAGAGTCCCTTGGACTGCAAGGAGATCCAACCAGTCCATCCTAAAGGAAATCAACCCTGAATATTCATTGGAAGGACTGATGCTGAAGCTCCAATACTTTGGCCACCTGATGTGAAGAACTGACTCATTTGAAAAGACCCTGATGTTGGGAAATATTGAAGGCAGGAGGAGAAGGGGATGAAAGAGGATGAGATGGTTGGATGACATCACTGACTCAATGGACATGAGTTTGAGTAAACTCTGGGAGTTGGCGATGGACAGGGAGGCCTGGCATGCTGCAGTCCATGGGGTCACAAAGAGTCGGACACGACTGAGTGGCTCAGCTGAACTGAACTAGGACTGTGGACCCCACTGAAAGGAACTGACAATTCTCACATCTATTTCTCTGAGCACCTCAAAGTACTTTCATTTACAACTAGGCATTTAATCTTTTAGCAATTCTGTGATAATGCATTTTACAGCTGAGGAAGCTGAGACAGAGATGGGGGAAGTGAGTTTCATAACAAATTAGGGCAGAGGTAAGGATAGAACTCAAACTTCCTAATACTTCATGCAATATGCTTCCTTTGTTGAAATAAGAGTTTCTCTACACGAGGCCTTATTTTTAACCTCAAAGGCCTGGCCGTTCAGCTTTTGGATCTTCACTCTCTGATGGCAGTGCCACAGTTAGCTCCCAGCAGGTTGAGGGGGGAAACTTAGGCCGTGGAATTCCTATAGTTGCACCTGGGCTAGATCAGGGGATATAGGTACCCTGGTAAGACATGTTTGCATGTAATAAAGCAGAAACAATACCTGCTGCATGAGTATGAGAAAGTGGGGTGTAGCAGAAAGACCATGTAGTCAAACAAATCTGGATTTGAATTCCAGCTCTGTCACTTTTCATGGACTCTGACAAGTCAGTGCCTCTATGGAACCTCACTTTTCTGGTCTTCAACATGGGAATACTCTTCTGTATAGATTAGTTGTGAGAATTTGAAATGTTAATGTAAATATCTGATACATTTTATGTTTTCTCTATTTCCCTTCTTTTTTTTAAAAAAAATTCCTTCTTATGTGGATTAAAGAGAGGGAGATATCACACTTAAGCCTTTTCAGTGAAGATTCAACCCCACAAATATTTATTGAGTGGCTTCTGTGTGCTGGTGAGTGCTGTGCTTGGTGCTGGCCTACAGAGAAGTGATGATCGGTAGGGGGCACAGAGTAAATCAACCAGATTAGACTCATTTTCTTCCCACCAAGCTTGGTAGCCCACAGGCTGTTAACAGGCAGCATGTCTGAGTTTCATCTATGCATCTGACAAGGCAGAAGGATATAGGGGATAAATGCTTATGTATTTAAGTGGAGTCAAAACTCACTGAAGAGATTGAGAGGGTACTGATAGGTGGAACAATATTAACTTAGAAGAGGGGGTGATGGATAGATCCTATCTTTGTCCCTGGTAATTCAATATTTTTATTCAGGAGCTGGATGAAAATATGAAGCTGGGAAAAATAGGATCTTGTTTCAAATTGATCTGTACAAGGTAGAATAAGGAACTGAGTAGAATTGATTGGCGCCTGATCTGTATGCCCAACTCAAGGGCTTTGAGGTGTTGGAGGCAATAGGAGGAGGGAGCTAGTCACATGAAAAATTGTTGGAACGTAGTACCTTTGACTTTGGATAGGAATGTTGGGGATGTTAGAGGTGAGAAACCCTGGGAATCCAAGATGAAAAGTCCTTAATAAACAGGGGAGACAAAGAGTACCCTAGCCTGTGGTGGAGGCTGGATAGGAGGTAGATGTGTTCTAGAAAGTAAGGCAACTCACTATACTGCAGAGATATTGCTTCTTGTGATCTAAGGACGGGGGAGTGGGGATGTGAGCATGGCTGCAAGTGTAGACCTTCCAGGAAGCTGGAGGGTGGCTGTTGGAGGGCCCTCAGTTGCTCTGTGAAGGTGTTAGTTGCCCAGTCATGTCCAACTCTTTGCGACCTCTTGGACTGTAGCTTACCAGGCTCCTCTGTCCATGGGATTCTCCAGGCAAGAATCCTGGAGTGGGTTGTCATTCCCTTCTGCACGGGAGCTTCTTGACCCAGAGATCAAACCTGGTCTCCTGCATTGCAGGCAGATTCTTTACCATCTGAGCCACCAGGGAAGTGACCAGTTCCTCTCTACAGTCTGGCATAGACATGTGAAGGACATGGCTACGCCCTGGACCTAGTAACTCCCCTCCCATGGATGGAAATAGCATGTGCTAATCTGTCCTTGATTTCACACCATCCCCATGTCCTATTGCTCAGCCTTTCAATGAGGAGCTATGAATATAACCCTTTTTGTCAAAGTGGGCGTCAGCTTCATGAGGTGGAATTTCAGCTACATGTGTCTTTTCCTGCTGTCTGTCTAGACCCTGCCCCGACTTGGTGGCTCCACTGGGTCCTTTTGGGTCCCCCTCAGCCCCTTACTGGGCAGTGAGATCCTATCAGTCCCCCTGCCCCTTCCCTAACACCAGGTGAGTCACTGTGCACAGGAGGTCATTACCTCTTTCCCCTTGTCTGGGGCTTTTCTTAGCCATTGCTGCTCTATTTCTAGTGGAGTACAGTGCAGGCAGGGCATACAATAGCAGCCTCTTTCCCTCCTGGTATCTCTTTCAGTCTTCTGTGCTGTGGCCCAGTCTCCGGCTCCAGGACTGCCCCTCTGCTGGTCAGCTCAGTTCTTGGGACACAGCATTTGTTCTTATCTTCTGATGTTATTCCTTGTTTAGCTTTTCAGTGTTGCTCTCTCCAGAGCAAAGCATTGCTTTGAACCCCAGCTGGTGGACAGGGCCCTGGCACTTCACCAATAGCCGCCAGGTGTTCTCTGGAGGTAGACCTGGCCCTCTGCTCCGGGACATCCTGATGCTGCTCCTGTTCTACCTGGTCTCTGGGCGAACCACAGCCTAGATAGAAATGCTCTCTGTAGATGAGACTTGCAGACCTCTATATGATCTAGTCTTTGTACCTTGCACCTAGAATAGCCTCATGGTCTGGGAGACCCAGCTCCTGCAGTAACTTCCGCCCCACAGCCAATCCTCAGGCTCTAGTGACTTTGCTTGTACCCTTACCACCCACCCTCTTCTGCCTATTGTAGTATCCAGGTGTTTCTTACCCTGTAGGGTAGAAGCCACTGCATCTGGGCACATGGGCTCACTGCAGCCCAGAATGGCTGGGATGTACTGAGAAGGCACTAGTTCTCTTCACTGCACATTAGGGAAGTGTGATCCAGTGAGCTTCCTATATTGCCCTAAGGCCTCTCATCCTTTCCAAACTAGGCCTTGACCTAGCAGAGAAATAAGCAGAGTGTGGCGAGTGTGTGTCTAAGAAGAGAAATCAATTCCTCCTGAGTGGGAAGGCTTTGTGGAGGAGGGGACACACAGAGTGTGTGAGGCTGAGCAGGCAGTGGGCACCCTGACTCACTGTGCTCTTCCTCTCTGGCAGTGACCCGCCATAACCACCTCAAGGACTTCATGCTGGTGGTGTCTATTGTTATTGGTGTGGGTGGCTGCTGGTTTGCCTATATCCAGAACCGTTACTCCAAGGAGCACATGAAGAAGATGATGAAGGACCTGGAGGGCTTACACCGAGCCGAGCAGAGTCTGCATGACCTTCAGGAAAGGTAAGGCCCTGGTCCCTGCCCCCTGACCCTGGTGTTGCCAGCTCTTGGGAGCCTCCAGTTTCCACCTGAGATGTGGGCTGTCTGGCTCCCAAGACCGTGCTGACATGGTGGCCCAGGCTGTGTCATCCTCCCAAACCTGTGTCAGAGTCTAGGTTCCTGCCGTTCCAGTCACACAGGCAAGTATCCCTCCCCAGAGCAGAAGCTTATTTCTATCCTTTCTCCCCCGGAGCTTCAGAGGGAGAAGTGTGGAGCTGCTGGAAGGTCTTGAGCTTCCCTGGTTGGATGGCTTGTGTGGGGTCATTCCCTCCTCCATCCCACCTCTTGACTGCTTCCCTTTCCATAGAAGTAGACATAATTACTGTCCTTTCCCAAAGAAAGCTCGCAAACCTATCTTCCTAATACCTTTCATGCTGTCTTATATGGGGTCTAAATCTCACTTGTTGTATATGTGCTGTGCTCAGTCTGACTCTTTGCAGCCCATGGGCTGTAATCTGCCAGACTCCTCTGCCCAGGGAATCTTCCAGGCAAGAATTCTGGAATGGGGTGCCATTTGCTACTCCAGGGGATCTTCCCAACCCAGGGATTGAACCCGTGTCTCTTGCATCTCCTGTGTTGGCAGGCAGATTCTTTACCACTAGCACCACCTGGGAAGCACCCACTGTTGTATGACTGGGTAAATCCCTTTCCTTTCGGGGACATATTTCCTCATTAGTAATGTAAAGGAGTTGAACTAGGAGCATACCAGGACATTTTAGCTTGATAGTCTGAGGTTCTGTTTGAATAAAGCATGGTTTAGAAACTATTGTAGAAGATCTAGCTGTGAAGGGAAGGTGACAGTCTGCCAGCTGACCTAAGTACTTTCTGACATCTAGGAACCAGGTCTGTGTGGGGAATTGGAAGGAAATCACTGCTTCTGGGCCACAGAGCATACACTTAAGAAGGAGCAGTGACTCAGTGCCAGCCTATAGGAAGAGAGCTGCAAGGACTGGAATGGCATAGAGGCAGGAGATGAATGGATGTGGAGTCTGAGGAGGTGGCCTTGAAAGATGGGTAGGAAAGATTAACCTGGTGGTTGTGGTTGAGTGTATAGAATGAGGCCAGATCCCTGGTACCTTTGGACTCACATGTTGCTGCTGCTGCTGCTAAGTCACTTCAGTTGTGTCCACATGTTAGTAGGATGCAAAAGGCAATAGAGAATCAATGTGGGTGTTTTACTTTTTTGCTTTGTTTTGGTTTTAAGAAAAGGAGAGGCCTACTTCAGGAGTGTTTGTCAGAAAATGATTCAGACAGCCTAGGGACTCCTGTTGGGGAGTCTTTGCAGGAATCCACATAAAAGGAGTGAAGTCTGTCTCTTTTCTATTATTTTAATTAATTTATTTATTTAGGAAGGATGGGGAAATGGTTTCTTAAGAACTGGATATTGTTAAGTACATTTAAGCATTATTGTTTGTAATCACCACAACCCTCTTAGGTAGGTATTGTTATCCCAATTTTAGAGTTGAAGAAATGAAGCCTCGGAGAGGCTAAGTGTCCGTAAGTAGTAAGTTAGGAATTTCTTTAACCACAGGCTGCTGCCTCAGTAAAGGCACCCCTAGCAGATTCGTTTCCATGGGCTTTTAGGAGGCAAAAGGAGTTTTATCTTTGAGCTGATTCCTGGCTACTTTGCTGGGCCCCTTGTTCCTGGGCCCTTTTCCAACTGGGGGCTAAATGCTGCTATGTGGGCAGTCCCCATTCTTCATTTGTCTGAAAAACATGTACTGTTTTCATTCCAAAGGCAAAGAATCTAGGCAGGAGGCATTCCAAGTTTGGGGATAAAACTAAACTAAAAGCCCTCCCTGCTCCCCAAGGTCTCCAGAGCTAACTGGCCACTGTGGCACTTTGAGAAACGAATGCACACCCCTCCCAACCCAAGACAGTCTTACACCTGTGCACACACATATCCTCCTCTGACACAGGGGCCCATGTGCTTCTTTGTGCCTCCTTACTTTGGCAGGCCTACACTGCCAGTCACCAAAGAGCTTTTTCCAGAGTTCCTGATGCTTTAGGTGAGTAAATGTAATGCTACATGTGCATTCTAGTTAAGATTTCACTGGGTTTCAAGATAATTCTTTGAGGCAGGCAGGAATTTTGAGTCCCACTTAAAAAGGAAGAAACAGGCCTGGTCCAGGGAACAGACTTGTCCACAGTCACACAGCTGCGTAGATCCGAGCTGTGGTCAGACTGCCTGCTTTTCTTACTTCTGATGGTAACTGATTGCCGCCTTCAAAATGCTCAGTCTTCTGTGAAAGAGACGAGGTGGGCCCAGGCTTGATTTTACATTTATTAGCTCATTTCTTCACCCAGTAGTATTTATTGATCTTCATCTCTATTACATCCAAAATGGATCAGTTTTGATTCTACTTTAAAGGAACTCCCTATTGTATGAAGAAGACAGGCATATCATAGACTTTTCAGAAGAGGCTGCTTTAAGAGAGGATAATATTTCAGTGAAGAATTGAATCTCTAATTTCAAGCAGTTGAGTCATGGGAGAGTACAATAAAGGAGGATATTCAGGGCAAGGAGATTGTGCTGGAAATGGCGCCCCGACCTGTTTTTAGCTGTGCACATAGCGCCACCTGCTGAATGCCTCGATGAGGTTCAGTTCCTTTTCACTCCAGGGACAAAGTGCACAGAAGGCTGCAATTTGTCAGCAGAAAGCTTGCAGCTTAGGCATTTTTCCTCTTCCCTCCTTATTGGTTCACCACATCTTTTGAGGCTTCAGTCATTGACAGATCTGGACTTGGGATTTTTTTAGAGGTTCAGTTCTGTTGCTGCCTCTTCCGTTTACCTGCGTAATTGACTCCGCTGAGTTAATTAAGTCAGTGCTCTTTTCTGTAGTCCCTACTTGTTCTGCAGCCTGTCTTCTCTCTTCTGCACCTCAAGTCTAAGCCATATATCACTTGTTTTCTTCCTCTTCCTTTCCCCTCTTACCCTGTAATATAGTGATTCCTACTAAGGTAGGAAGACCTGACAGTAGCTAAGTCCTTTCCCTCTTCCAGGGAGACCAGCTGATGCTTATTCTTTCTTCTAGGTTTAACCCAGGCCTCACCTTCCCCTACTCCTTTCAGGCAGAGTTGATCACCCCATCCTTTGGGCCTACCCAACACTTTATTTCTCTATTACAGAACTTACCACACTGTGTGCACCTATCCGTTTACTTGTCTATATTGGACTAGGCCATGAGCACCTCAGTGGCAGGGGCAGTCTTCTCACTCATCTCCATATATCTAGGAGTCACACAGGGCTTGGCATTTAGTAGACACCTTAAAGTACTAGGTGAAGGAATAGGTGAAGGGATGAATGAATGAATAAACATAGATATGTAGTGCAAAGAAAGGGAAGAAGGAAAGAAGCTTAGCTGGATGGATGAAGGGTTTTGTCAGTAAACAGAGGGAATGTATGGGTGGGTCCAAGGGCATATTTTCATTATAAGTGGTGCCCTTGAGAAGGAATGTGCTTAGGAAGGGAACTTATGGTCAGGGGCATGAGGGGCTCCCCCAAATCCTGCCCAGCCCCTTTAGCATGAATTTCATATTTCTGTGCTTTTGGGATTTAGGTACTCAGGAGTCCAAGAGGTACAGCTCAATAGTTCCCTTCTCATCTTCCTTAAATCTCCCCATGACCACCCCCCCCCCCCAGCATATTTCACCATCAAGCTTTCCCTGGGTCTTTGGTCTGTGTTTCAGGGTATTCTACATTGATTGTACCTTCCAGATACCTTGATATAAGGGTAATAAATGTGCAATTTGAACACATAAAGATTAGAATTCTGGTCTCAATTCTGTCTGCCATTTGTTCCCTTTCCTAAGCCTTTGTGTCCATACCTGTCCCAGGCTGATAATTGTACAATATATCATTATCTGCAGAGAGGACAAATGTGGAAGACCTTGTAAACTAGTAATTGTTATGATCTGAGTATGTGAGATATCTTGTTGTTGTTTAATCAGTAAGTTGTATCTGACTCTTTGGGACCCCATGGACTGCAGCACTCTAGGCTCTCTTGTCCTTCACTGTCTCCCCGACACCTTAGAAGGAAGGATTCAGATACCCCGGAACCTTGGCTTCACAGCCTTTGTTACTGGCAGCGGAATGATGGTACAAATAAGTAGGGTAATGACGGTCCAAATAAGTAGGGTAATGACATGGTTGCTGTTGGTCCTGAGCTGCCTCACCAGGGCCAGGCAGGTGGCAGGGTCAGTTCAGTTCAGTACAGTCACTCAGTCGTGTCCGACTCTTTGCGACCCCATAAATCACAGAATGCCAAGCCTCCCTGTTCATCACCATGACTCTTTGCGACCCCATGAATCGCAGCATGCCAGGCCTCCCTGTTCATCACCATCTCCCAGAGTTCACTCAGACTCACATCCATCAAGTCCATGATGCCATCCAGCCATCTCATCCTCTGTTGTCCCCTTCTCCTCCTGCCCCCAATCCCTCCCAGCATCAGAGTCTTTTCCAATGAGTCAACTCTTCTCATGAGGTGGCCAAAGTACAGGAGCTTCAGCTTTAGCATCATTCCTTCCAAGGAAATCCCAGGGTTGATCTCCTTCAGAATGGACTGGTTGGATCTTCTTGCAGTCCAAGGGACTCTCAAGAGTCTTCTCCAACACCACAGTTCAAAAGCATCAATTCTTCGGCACTCAGCCTTCTTCACAGTTCAACTCTCACATCCATACATGACCACAGGAAAAACCATAGCCTTGACTAGACGGACCTTAGTCGGCAAAGTAATGTCTCTGCTTTTGAATATACTATCTAGGTTGGTCATAACTTTTCTTCCAAGGAGTAAGCATCTTTTAATTTCATGGCTGCAGTCACCATCTGCAGTGATTTTGGAGCCCCCAAAAATGAAATCTGACATTGTTTCCATTGTTTCTCCATCTATTTCCCATGAAGTGATGGGACCAGATGCCATGATCTTCGTTTTCTGAATGTTGAGCTTTAAGCCAACTTTTTCACTCTGCTCTTTCACTTTCATCAAGAGGCTTTTTAGCTCCTCTTCACTTTCTGCCATAAGGGTGGTGTTATCTGCATATCTGAGGTTATTGATATTTCTCCCTGCAATCTTGATTCCAGCTTGTGTTTCTTCCAGTCCAGCGTTTCTCATGATGTACTCTGCATAGAAGTTAAATAAGCAGGGTGACCATATACAGCCTTGACGTACTCCTTTTCCTATTTGGAACCAGTCTGTTGTTCCATGTCCAGTTCTCACTGTTGCTTCCTGACCTGCATACAGATTTCTCAAGAGGCAGGTCAGGTGGTCTGGTATTCCCATCTCTTTCAGAATTTTCCACAGTTTATTGTGATCCACACAGTCAAAGGCTTTGGCATAGTCAAAAAAGCAGAAATAGATGTTTTTCTGGAACTCTCTTGCTTTTTCCATGATCCAGTGGATGTTGACAATTTGATCTCTGGTTCCTCTGCCTTTTCTAAAACCAGCTTGAACATCAGGGAGTTCATGGTTCACGTATTGCTGAAGCCTGGCTTGGAGAATTTTAAGCATTACTTTACTAGCATGTGAGATGAGTGCAATTGTGTGGTAGTTTGAGCATTCTTTGGTATTTCCTTTCTTTGGAATTGGAATGAAAACTGACCTTTTCGAGTCCTGTGGCCACTGCTGAGTTTTCCAAATTTGCTGGCATATTGAGTGCAACCCTTTCACAGTGTCATCTTTCAGGATTTGAAACAGCTCCACTGGAATTCCATCACCTTCACTAGCTTTGTTCATATTGATGCTTTCTAAGGCCGTCTTGACTTCACTTTCCAAGATGTCTGGCTCTAGATTAGTGATCACATCATGATTATCTGGGTCGTGAAGATCTTTTTTATACAGTTCTTCTGTGTATTCTTGCCACCTCTTCTTAATATCTTCTGCTTCTGTTAGGTCCATACCATTTCTGTCCTTTATCGAGCCCATCTTTGCATGAAATGTTCCCTTGGTATCTCTAATTTTCTTGAAGAGATCTCTAGTCTTTCCCATTCTGTTGTTTTCCTCTATTTGTTTGCATTGATCTGTGAGAAGGCTTTCTTATCTCTTCTTGCTGTTCTTTGGAACTCTGCATTCAGATGCTTATATCTTTCCTTTTCTACTTTGTTTTTCACCTCTCTTCTTTTCACAGCTATTTATAAGGCCTCCCCAGACAGCCATTTTGCTTTTTTACATTTCTTTTCCACGGGGATGGTCTTGATCCCTGTCTCCTGTACAGTGTCACGAACCTCATTCCATAGTTCATCAGGCACTCTATCTATCAGATCTAGGCCCTTAAATCTATTTCTCACTTCCACTGTATGATCATAAGGGATTTGATTTAGGTCATACCTGAATGGTTTAGCGGTTTTCCCTACTTTCTTCAATTTAAGTCTGAATTTGGTAATAAGGAGTTCATGATCTGAGCCACAGTCAGCTCCTGGTCTTGTTTTTGTTGACTGTATAGAGCTTCTCCATCTTTGGCTGCATAGAATATAATCAATCTGATTTCAGTGTTGACCATCTGGTGATGTCCATGTGTAGAGTCTTCTCTTGTGTTGTTGGAAGAGGGTGTTTGCTGTGACCAGTGCCTTTTTTTGGCAAAACTCTATTAGTCTTTGCCCTGCTTCATTCCGTACTCCAAGGCCAAATTTGCCTGTTACTCCAGGTATTTCTTGACTTCCTACTTTTGCATTCCAGTCCCCTATAATGAAAAGGACATCTTTTTTGGGTGTTAGTTCTAAAAGGTCTTGTAGGTCTTCATAAAACCGTTCAACTTCAGCTTCTTCAGTGTTACTGGTTGGGGCACAGACTTGGATAACTGTGATATTGAATGGTTTGCCTTGGAGATGAACAGAGATCATTCTGTCGTTTTTGAGATTGCATCCAAGTACTGCATTTCGGACTCTATTGTTGACCATGATGGCTACTCCATTTCTTCTGAGGGATTCCTGCCCGCAGTAGTGGATATAATGGTCATTTGAGTTAAATTCACCCATTTCAGTCCATTTTAGTGCGCTGATTCCTAGAATGTCGACGTTCACCCTTGCCATCTCTTGTTTGACCGCTTCCAATTTGCCTTGATTCAGGGACCTGACATTCCAGGTTCCTATGCAATATTGTTCTTTACAGCATCGGATCTTGCTTCTATCACCAGTCACATCCACAACTGGGTAATATTTTTGCTTTGGCTCCATCCTTTCATTCTTTCTGGAGTTATTTCTCCACTGATCTCCAGTATTCTGAGTGCTGGAGGCTTCATCTTCCTCTTGATGCCATGCCCTGTGGCAAGCTGGCGGGCACTGCCTGGCCTGGCCTCCTCCAGCTCCCTGCGTTGTCTCCAGGCTGCACAAAGCCCAGGAGGAGCACCGCACAGTGGAGGTCGAAAAGGTGCACCTGGAGAAGAAGCTGCGCGACGAGATCAACCTTGCCAAGCAGGAAGCCCAGAGGCTGAAGGAGCTGCGGGAGGGCACGGAGAATGAGCGGAGCCGCCAGAAATATGCCGAGGAGGAGCTGGAGCAGGTAGGAGAGTCTACAGTCCTGAGGCGCTGGGGTCAAAGGGCAGGAGCCAAGGGTCTGGCCAAGAGTAATGGAAAAGTTGCAGAAAGGATCACTGCGGTTGTGAAAGCACAGTGAATAACAGGTGATAAGTTATTCTGTCCCTTTTTAGTTGAGGTATTTACATACACAGATCGTAAGTATACAGCTTGTACCTGTGTCACCACCATGCACATCAAGGTACAGAATCTCGTAAGCACTCAGAGGGCTCACTTCTGCTTCCCCTTTCTCCCTGTCAATACTCCACCCGGAAGGTAACTACAGTCGTAACCTCTAAACCAGATTAGTTTCACCTGATTTTTAACATCATGTAAATAGCATTATACAGTATGCATTCTTTTGTGTTTGGTTTCTTTAATTGAACATTATATCTGTGAAAGGCAACCATGTTATTGCATGTAGTGATAATCAGTTTATTTCTGTTGCTGAGTGTTAATCCCTTGTATGGATATACTATAAATTATTTATCCATTCTCCTATTGATAGACATTTGGGTTGTTTGCAAGTTTGTTTTCTTTTAAGACTTCTTTGTGGGCATCACTTATTTCTTTTGGATATGTAACAGGGCATTCATATATTTGTTTTGAGAAATTGGTGATTTTCCAGAATGATTGTACCAATCTGTACAGCCACTAGTGATAGTGTGAGAGTTCTACTTGAGCTATAGTACAACTGAGTATTTTTAGGCATTTTCATTTTATACATTATGATGTGGATGTAATAGTATCTTATTGTGATTTTAATTTTAATTTTCCTATTGACCAATAATATTGAATACCTTTTCATAAATGTATTGATGACTTTATTTGGGAATCTTCTAATTTAAAAAATTGGGATTCAGTTAAAAACATTTCCTAACTTCCATTGTGATTTCTTTTTGACCCATGGTTATTTAAGTGTGTTGCCTAATTTTCAAATACTTGGGGACTTTTCTGTTTATCTTTCTCATTGATTTCCAGTTTAACTTTGCTGTGTTCAAAGAACATGTGCTTTGACCACAGGGTCCAGTCCTTTCAAATATGTTGAAACTTGGATGATGTAAGCAGACTATAGAAAACAACTAAAAGGCAAAGAGTGTCAGACTGGATAAAAACCAAAACCCAACTATATGCTGTTTACAACAGATATGCTTTAGAAATAAGGATACAAAATAGTTAAAAGTAAAAAGATGAGAAAAGATATTAATATATGATAAATACTAAGGAAAATAAAGCAGGGGTAGCTATGTTTATGTCAGACAAAATAGACTTAGAGAAAAAAGTATTACTAGAGACAAAAATGGACATTTCATGTACGATAAATGTGTGAACTAAACAGTAAAATATAACAACCTTTAATTTGGATACACCTAATAATATAGTTTAAAATATGTGTGTGCGTGTATATATATATATATGTGTGTGTGTGTGTGTATATATATATATATATATAAAGCAAAAGTTAAGAAAAACTAACAGGATAATAGACAAATTTCATAATCAAAGTTAGAGATTTTTAGCATCCCCCTCCCAATAATAAGCAGCCAAAAGCATCAGTAAGGATATAAAAATTTAAACATGACTGATCAATGTGACCTCATTGCTGCGTATAGAGCATTTTACCCAGCAACCGCAGAACACACATTCACTGTGGTGTTGACATGTTGCTTCTGCTCCATTCTCGCCTCTCCTTCTGGGTATCCAATATTTATGTTAGACCTTTTAACTCTATTCCACATGTCTCTTATGCTTAGTTCTGTTCTTTTTTTCCCTCCCTCTGTGCTTTGGTTTGGTTATTTTATTTTAATCTGTCTTTGAGTTCCCTAATCCTGTATTTTGCCAAGAACATTGTGGTATTTAGCTCATACAGTGGAATCCTACTCTCAGATAATGTATTTTTCTAGAATGCCCATTTTACTCTTTTATTGATTTTGTTCCCTGTCCAGAATTTTCCCATATTTTTCTTTAACATTTTAGTCATAGTTGTCTTAAAGTCCTTGACGGGTAACTCTTAACATCTGGATCATTTGTGAGACCGCTTGTTTTTCCTCTTGATTATTACTTCTATTGCCTGCCTCTTCTCATGTCTAGTAATTTAGTAAATGCTGGATAGTGTACATAAAGAGTCTTAAAGGCCACAGTTGATTTTCATCTTCTGTCAGATACAGAGTTTGGGTAGGCATGCTGGGTGAGGATCTGGTCATCTCAAGCCAATGAGAGACTGAAGTGTGTCGGAACTGGGTCGTAGTTTAGTAAGAGTTGGTCCAAGCCTCAATTGTCCCTGTTTCTCAGGCATTCTGCTTTCTGACTTTTTATTGAGATCTGGTGAATTTATTTCTTCCCAGTCCTGAATGACTGTGAGATTCTTTCTGTCCCTTGGACATTTTTAAGTTAGCTCTTTGGCCTCCTACTCCTCACAGCTTTGACGTTTTGCAGCTCTCTTGAGGAGAGGACTGGCTGGGTGCTTGAGTCAGGTCCCTTCTTTCTTGCAATGCCTTGTCTCCTAAGCATTGTGATATTATGGGAGATTTTAGTCCACTCTTTGGCCTAGCTACCTATTCTCTTGCACAGCCCCAGAGTGCAGTAAATGCTCAATAAAGAAAATGGATGTGTCTGTCTCTATCTCTTTACCTGTGATCCCCCTGTTCCCTGTTTTGTAATTGTTTCTCTCATTACACAGTTTTTGAGCGTGTTTGACCAGCCCTTTCATGTGCCTCCCCAACTGTCATACTTCCTTCTACTTGCTCTCTCTTCTCTCTCCATTCTCCCTTTAGCTGATCCCAATCCTTCAACTGCTTTTAATGTGGAACTTGATCCTACATTTCCAGACTCAGTGTATTAGTCGCTGAGGTGTCTGTTCCTCATTTTAAATCTATAAAGCCAGGAGTGGGCTATTTTGTAGTTTCCTTTTCAAGGAACAAAAACCCAGTGAAGCTTGGTCCTCTCATGGGCTCTCAGAGGAATGAAGGTGTTCTGTCCTTAGCTAAGGCCCTCCTGGTCTATATTAGGCTCAGGGGCGGACCCCAGACCTGCTGTGGGATACTTCCCCATGGGCTAAAGTTGGACAGTAGACAGCTCTCAATCCCCTTTCTCTGGGATTCTGAACAGTGAAAAGTCAGTGTT
Organism: Oryx dammah; assembly: GCF_014754425.2. NCBI lineage: Eukaryota > Metazoa > Chordata > Mammalia > Artiodactyla > Bovidae > Oryx > Oryx dammah. The sequence continues at coordinate 48,899,252 of NW_024070201.1, read as the reverse complement.
CAGATGGGGGATCTGGGAATTGTTTATATTGGTAGCCTGGGTGAGATAGAAGGAATTCAGCATAGATAATGGGTTCTGTATGTACAGTATTTTCCAGACCTTTCATATTTAAGTGCTTTGTGGCCAACTGCTTCATTTTATGCTTCTTGCTTAGAAGTCAGTGAAGAGATGTCTGCTTATACACATTGGTCCTTTCTGATCTTGGCCTCTGTTGGCAATACCCATGTTAGGTGTAAGCTTGCTTGTTTTCTTGCCTTGTAGGGAGTGCCCATTACAGCCTACCCACCCTGATCAATGAGGGAATCACAAAGTCTCTGGGCTAGAGGAGCCTTTGGAGAGTGTTCAGGCCAGTTGCCCCCTGGAGTAGCAATCATTTTGAAGGTCTTTCTGACATGAGCTCTTTCCATACCCCTCAGGATGGGGAGCTCACTCTCTCCTGAGATCATCACTTTGCTTACAGTTTGGATTTGCCTGGGACAAGGCCTTACACCAAGCGAGATCTGCTTTAGGAAGCACATGGTCACACAGCCAGTTGAGTGACAGCCCAGGGACCAGGTCAGATTTCCAGACTCCCACCCAAGTGCTTTTCTTGCCACATTGTGAGGGCTTGGGTCCAAGAATAGACCCCAGCTCTCAGAAAGAAGAGGATTCACTGAGATAACCTGTACCTCATGAGAGCAGGGAAAATTGCTGAGATTGGCTGTATGACCAGGAGAAGTGACTAATATGTGAGAAAAGAATCCTCTAGTCTGGCAGCAAAAAATAAATAAATAAAAGAAAGAAAGAAAAAGTCTCCATTTGACTTCTGGTTGACACTACTAAATGTTGACCTTGAGTAGGTTACTTTCCTTCTCCAAGCTTGGTTTCTTATATATAAGATACAGAAAATAATCCTTGCCCTTTCTCCCTCTTGTGAGAGTGGTGAAGCTTAGATGAGATGGAAGAAAAGAAGGCTGATGTATCATATGGAGGCATTGGAGAGGGCCTTGGTAATAGTAAGGACTCGTATCCTCTTGGCTCACAGGTACGGGAGGCCTTGAGGAAAGCAGAGAAGGAGCTGGAATCACATAGCTCATGGTATGCTCCAGAGGCCCTTCAGAAGTGGCTGCAGCTGACCCATGAGGTGGAGGTGCAGTACTACAACATCAAGAAGCAAAATGCCGAGAAGCAGCTGCTGGTGGCCAAGGAGGGGGTGAGACCTGCTCTCCTGCTGCGCTCTTCTCTCCTCCTTGCCCCACCCCCTCACTTGCCCTTTTTCCTCCTCTCTGCCTCTCTATATCCCTCTGTTGGACAAAGAGACATCCTGGTGTTGGGTTTTGTTTCTTTTCCTGATGCACAGTTTCTAATAATGTCCTCAAGCTTCTGGAGAAGGGTGCAGGGCTACTCCCACCTGCCTTCTGGGAAAGGTGAAGTGGAGGCAGGTAGAGGGAAGTCTCTGCTGGCCCCAGACTGACACAGGGACAGACTCCTGGAGTCAGGATCCCTCGGCTCCTCTCATTGCTTCTGTTTTCTTTCTTTCCCTACTCTTTCCTCTCCCATTGGCTTCCATTTTTCTTTCCCATATTCTCTTCCTTTTTCTCATGCCGCCTAAACTGTGCTAGGAGGAGGGGGAGCCAGCCACAAAATAACGTTTTTCATTTTTCCAACCTCTACTCCCTGCTCTTTTTAAGCTGAGGGCCTCATCTTTGCAGGCTGAGAAGATAAAAAAGAAGAGAAACACACTCTTTGGCACCTTCCACGTGGCCCACAGCTCTTCCCTGGATGATGTGGATCACAAAATCTTAACAGCTAAGTAAGTTACACCTGCTGCCCAGCTCTGGCGATGTCCATCCCATCCTCAGAGTTGGAGGGTGTCCAGGGCCTCCAGTCCTGATTCTGTTTCTTCACTGGAAGAGGTACAGCTCTGGTCTCCTGCCTCAGCCCTTAACTACCTCCCACACTGCTCTTAAGTCTATGATTTAAGTGTGCTTCTTACATACACATACTGCCCCCTGCCCCTGCAACTTGTTCCTCTGAGAAGATGCCTCCTTGCTCCTGGGGCTTAGGCCCAGCCCATGCCTCCCATTTTCTTTCTTCTCTCTTCAGGCAAGCTCTGAGCGAGGTGACAGCAGCGCTGAGGGAGCGCCTGCACCGCTGGCAGCAGATTGAGATCCTCTGTGGCTTCCAGATTGTCAATAACCCTGGCATCCATTCCCTGGTGGCTGCCCTCAACATAGACCCCAGCTGGATGGGTAGCACGCGCCCCAACCCCGCCCACTTCATCATGACTGACGACGTGGATGACATGGACGAGGAGATTGTGTCACCCTTGTCCATGCAGTGTAGGTGACCTCTTGGGTAGGGATGAGGGACGGAGGCTTTGATGTGCAGATCGAGAAGTCTGCTGGTCTCTGCCGTGCTTAAGCTGGATGTGGGGCAGAAGCCAAGACAATTTAACTCATTACCTTGGTTCGTAAAGCACAACCTGCACCAAGGCATTCCTTTGCAGTTGTCCTGTTAGTGGTCTTCCCTTGCTGTATGCTCTATCCGCCCTGTGGGTCTATGGTGTTAAGTGTGTCTCCCTCCCTCTTTGTGTTTTTTTAATCCTTTTATTCTCCTTTCCCCCCTTCCATTCCTATCTACCTTTATAAAAATAACCTCCTTTAGTGATTCGTAACATAAAAATGGCATTCATTTTGACTGTTGCTTTTACTTGTTTTAATTTTATATTCCTTATTTTTAATTGCTAAGTAGATAAATGATGTCTCTCTCTATTTTTTCATGTGAGGCCCCAGGAAGCAATAGTCCCTTACGGTGATAAAGCCCCAAATCCTCTAAGCCAAAAAGACATTCTTGTCCATGAGGGATCTCCTGGGATCTCCTGGGATCTCCGGCTTTCCACCTGAACTCGTCCATCCCCGCCTCCCCCCACCTCTGTCCTGGGTCTTCCCTCTCCCCGTTCTCCCTGCGAGTGGTGAGAGCTGAGTAGAGCAGAGTCAGGGGAGACAGCACTCTGTGGGAATTCTTCAGTGAAGGAAGGGACACACCCACTACTGACCCGCTGAATTTTTCTCTGGATCAGAGTCTCTTTTAGATAAACAGAATATACTTTTATGGAAAAGCTCTTGTCCTGGGCCCATATCCCATGCATGCAGGGGGGATGGTGGAAAGCTGGGCTGGGTTAGGGGCTCACTTTGAGATAGCCAGATCTTTAATCAAGCTGGATGTTTTTGTAAGTTTCTTCAGCCATAGTTTGCCTCTGGCCAAGCTTCTTCTTTCTGTGGACTGGTGCCTTGCAAGGCTTTCATTAAAGGCCCAACAAGGTTAAGGTCACGAGCAAGTAGAACTTGATTTTTGACGTATTGCTCTAAAGACTCCTGTGTTCTCCAGGTTGGGAGGGACCTTCATGAGCTCTGAGTCACTCCCCCCTTGCCCCCTGCCCTTCCCTTACCCCACGGGGGCAGGGTGAAGCCCTCGGTGAATCCGATTCTCTTCTCCTTTCGGCCTGGTTGTTGGACCCTAGATGCTGCCTGGCTGATGGGGCGTAGGTTCAGTGACCGCTCTCTCTGCTCAGCATCCGCCGGCTCGGACGATCAGTCCCTCTGGAAATACCCGGGTTTGAGGAGCCCCTTTGGGGCTTTTGTTTTTTCTGACTTTGGGGACTAAACCAGCACTCCCACCCCACGGGCCCCTTCTCCTGCCTGCATCACCCCCTGCCTGTTCCTCTGTTCCCTCACTACAGTCCCTACTAACTTCAGGGAAGGGTTCGGGGGGTGAGAAGAATCAGCCTGCTCAGCTGAGGCCTGGAGAGGGAACAGCCGTGGTGATGGGAGGCTTTGGCTTCTCCTTTCAGCCCAGCTCAACTGATGTCCCAGTGGCCCTTCATCTAGCTGGGCTGAGATGGAAAGAAGGAATGAGAGAGCCTCCTCCTCCTTCCTCTTTCTCTGCTTCCCCTTCTGTCTCTCTTTCTCCATCTCTATTCCACGTTTCCTCTTCCCCTTAAGCCTCTCTTTCACGTCTTGAAAGCCACCAGCCATTTAGAGGCCCTACCTTGCTAGCTCTCCATCACCATGGAATTGTGCTCTCTTCCTGGTGGCCCTTCCAAGGCTTCTGCCATCTGTGTAAGCTGGCCCTTTCTCCCATCTTTAGGGAGAAGGCAGGGAGGCCCACCTATCAGGGCAGAGGAGAAAAAACAAAGGTGTGAATTCCATTTTCAGCTGGATCTAGCAGTGAGCCCAGGAGGGATGCTCTGCACATCTCTAAGTTACCCGGTACCCATATACCCCTTCTCTGGGCACGGCGGCCACCATCTTCTAAGAGCCTGATTTGAAGCATTGATCCAAGAGCTGGTTATTTGTTGTGTAAATGCTTATTAGAGGAAGTTTGGAAAGTAAAAAGAGTCAATGTGGGCTTTAAAAGGCACCTGTAGTTCCCACCATATTTGAGCAGTCTTTTGTTTGTCAATTTTTAAGTAATTTTTTATGTAGTCAAGATAATGATAACCACTGTCATTTACTGAGTGCCATGAACTGTGTCAGGTACTTTAAAATTATTATCTTGAAGCCTCATGACAATTCTGCAGGAATTTATAAATTAGGAATTCAAATGGGGAAGTAAGTTACTCAGGTCACAGCTAGAAATAGAAAGACCTGGTTTCAAACTCTTGTCTTTTGTATTCTATTGCTCAAGGTATTCCTTGTATGTGAAAATCTGTATCCTTTTGTTTCCCCTGAGCATTTTAATAGGCCTTTTTCTGTGTTTTAAAAGTCTTCTCAAGCAGTGCTTTTTTTTGGCTGCACTGCAAGTCTTATGGGATCTTAGTTTCCCAGGGGTTGAACCTGAGTCCTGGTAGTGAAAGTGTCAAGTCCTAACCACTGGACCACCAGGGAATTCCCATAAGTAGCCTTTTTAATAGCTGTATAACTTTCCAGTAACTGGATGTGTTATCATTTTCCTGTCATTCCACCTTTATTTTTGCTTTCATATGATTATTAATAAAGGTGTGATGAACATGTTTATGTATAAATCCTTTTCTGAATTGTGACTATTTCCCGACTTTGGCTTTCTAAAAAGGCTGGTTCTTTGTGCCCTCCCGGAGCTTGCCCCAAACCCCTGTCCTACCCCATCCTGCCTGTGTCCTCCCACTAACTGCCTTACCATCTCCCTTCCTAGTAATGTTGGCCCTAGGTCTCCTTCCATTGGAATTGCCATTGAAATTGACCTGGGCATCTCATTTTCAACTGGCCCCTCCTTTAGGATCCCTGGTGGGAGGTTCTTGGGAGGAGGTGGCCCATTCTCCAGACTGGGGACCGAAGACCCAGAGTGGTCTCCAGCAAGCATCTCTCCACGGGCCAACTTGCTTCCCAGCCAGCCCAGAGCAGGTGGCCCTTCCTCACACTCTCTTCTCTCTCCTTGCAGCTCCCACCCTGCAGAGCAGTGTCCGGCAGCGCCTGACGGAGCCGCAGCATGGCCTGGGGTCTCAGAGGTTGGTAGAGGGCGAGGCTGGCCACTTCTTGACAAGCCGGGTCTCTCTGCGGCGAATGCGCAGCCTTTCATCTGGACAGTCTTTCAGTTCTGAAGGCCTCGGGACCAGCGCTCCACCTGCCTCTGCTTCTTCTTCCTGCTCCTCTGCCGCCACCACCACCACCTCCATCACCACCGTCCATGTCCACCCTGTCTATTACCACCACAGCACTTCCTATTTCCTCCAGATGGAGCCCTACCCTGACCCACCCCCTTCTGACAGCACCGCTGCGATGCCTTGGCACTCAGAGAGCTTGGGGTATCAGCTGTCTCTCTTCTCTCCCTTTCTTCCCATCCATGCCTCTCTGCTGCCTTTACCTTGGCCTTTGCCTGCTGGCTGCTGCTTGGTGGGCTGTGGGGGCTATGGATTGGGGTACCTTCTCCTTGTCCTGTCTTTTCCCAGCCTGGGACCCCTCCTTGAGGTCAGCCTAATGCCCTACACCTTTCTTCCCTTCTCTCTTTGGGGTTTCCTGACTCTAAAAATGAGTAACAGACCCCCTCCCTCACAGTCCTATAGCACTTTGGCCTAAACTTTCACATCCATTATCTCAGTGGAGTCCTCACTTCTTTTATCCCCTCAGCAAACATTTATGGATACCTACTCTCTGCCAGAATGCTGGGCATGAGGATTCATAGATGATAAGATACAATCTCAGCCATCACGAATTATGGTCTGGTCTGGGAGAGGTACATAAATGATTCTGGAACAGTTGATAAGTGCTATGGGGGTGTTGAAGAGGGAATGACTAACAGTGTGAACCTGAGTGGAACGCTTCACAGAAGAGATGACATTTGTGCAAACACCCTGTGTACAGGAAAAGGAGACTGGGTATTCTAGTCAGAGGGAACATGAAGTTCCTTGGAAGTTCATGAGAATCTGATCTATGTGTGGTTAGAACATTGGCTATGTGTTGATGGGACAGGGTAGCAAAGGAGGCTAGAATGATGCAGGGCTCTGAAAGGCTAGGAGCTTGGGCCATTATCCTTCAAGAGATGGAGAACTGCAAAGGGGCTTTTAGTAGGAAGTGAATTGGTCATATTTGCCTTTTAGAGATAACATTTTATAGCCTGTATAAAGGAAAGAGAGAGACTAGAGGAACTTGGAAGTCACTGCAGTGGGCCACCAGGGGAGGTAATGAGGTTTGGGGGTAAAAACAAGAGTGTTAATTTGGTAACTGACTTTGAGGGGTGGAGGAGAAGGAGGCATCTAGGATGATGCCCAGGTTTCTAGCTTGGGTGACAGGAAAACTGTAGTACCCTTCATAAAATTACTCTTCAGAAGGGAGGAGGAAACAGATTTAAGGATTTTGGACAAGCTAGGCTTATGTCAGGCAGGCATAAAAACACTCCTGTTCAGAGAAGGAGTTAAGATTCTGCAGGTTAAGTAATTTTCCCCAGGTCCCAAAGCTAGTTAGGAGCAGAACACAGACTAGGACTTGGCTCTCCATTCCAGGATGCTCTGTAGTTATGTTTGTGCTTCCACAAGGTCTCAGTAAGTGAACTGTATAAGAAGTGATGACAGGCTTTCTCCCACAGCCTGGTCTGGCAGCTGCAGGGACTTGCCCTGCTCACACCTCAAGGTGACAGTCTACGGTAAGAGATAGTAGCCTTGACCCTGCCTGAACAAGCTTAGAGGACCCTCAGAAAGACCATCAGAAAGCACCTGTCATCTCTGAAGTTGTGACCATGGTTTAGTCCTGGCCTCTGAGCTGCAGCTTACCCTGTTGCTTCCTTTTGGTCCTGCGTCACTCTGGATACCAGTCTTTCTAGCTCTGCCCCTTGGACCTCTGGATGGTATCCTTGAAGTCTGTTCCTTTCTCTTTCACAAAAGGACAGCCTTTCCTAGTGTTATCACTCAGCAGAGTTGCTCATTTTCATCCTCATCCTCATTTTCATCCAGAAGCCTATGCAGGGAGACTGCCCTTCCCAGTACAGATGGACAGGATCAAAGTGGTTTGGGGGTACTAGAGGATGCTGTGAGTCTCATGTTCAAAGGCCCAGGTTGAGGGCAGTGGGCGGGGGGAAGGGAAGGAGTACCTGCGTCCACCTGGCCTGTTCACTACTGAATTTTCTTTCACACCATGCGTCAGAGGATCATCTCTAAAGGCAAGCAGGCTCTCTAGTAAGGTTAGTAGCTTGGGACGGGAGCCCCAGGCAGCCCAGCCTTTGGGGAGGGACACCCTTGACCTCAATTGTCTCAGAGGTTCAGGGAGGGAAAGTGAGCTTGCTCAGTGGGCCCTTTCCCTCACATGTCCACCCAGGCTTCCCCCTAGGTTCTTTTCTTGCTTTGGAAGTCTCAGCTTTTGTTGATGATGGAGGCATTGAGGTCTGGAAATTATGACCAAATGGGGTAGTAGGCCAGGAGGAGTGAGTCTGAGTGGACCCCAACCTCTTGACTGCTCTTCCTTCCTTGGCATTGAAAAGGCAGTCTCCTAGAATCCTCACCTCCTAGAAGGCCCCTTGTCCCAGTGTGACTGCTCCCAAGAATTTCCTTGGCACCTTGCTCAGTGGTTCATATCTGTGTGGAAAAGGCAGGCTATGGAGAGAATCATCTTGGGACTTAGAGAAACAAGGACACATTTAGATAGAAGAGGGGGCACCATCAGAAATATGAAAGCAAATGGGAGACACTTGGTTAAATACTAGAGTAGGTGGCTGGAACAGTGTTTGGAATGGAAGTTGGAGCTGAGATTGTTCTCTGCTGTTCCATGTCTCCAGGAAGGTACTGGCCCACAGAGTGGCTGTTTGGTTAATTGTTTCCTACTGAGAATTAAACCTATAATGACTATTAGCCAGCCTCCTGCTTTTGCCTATTTTTGGAGCTTGGTGCCCTCCCTAATTTTTTACCCACAGCCTTCTCCTTTCTAGGTCCTGCTGTGCTGTCCTCTCCCCTCCCACTCATGACCCTTTCCCTTTAGTTTTCTGACATGGATGTTTAAACATTTCCCTTAGCCCTCTCCTCTGCCTCTGCCATGGGGTCTAGGGCCTCTGGGAAAGTGGAAGGATTAAAGGATTGGCAGGGGACTCCTATATCTACCTTTTTGTCTGTAAGGTAGGAGGGGTGGCATCCAGAATTCGTTCATGGTCTTCTTAGGAATAGCCAGTCCTTTAAAGGGTCTCAACTATGCTGGACCACCTCTGTGTGCATGTCCAGTGTGCAGTGCCGTGTCCCCATAGCTCAGCCTTGCAAAGAAGCCTCTTGTGAGTGGCCCATGGAAGGGTCTTCCTGCTTGACTGGCCTCATCATCTTCATTCCCACAATTCTTTCTACATTTTCAAGTGCTTTGCCAACATACTTGGGCCTCTAAACAGTCTTACAAAATAATTGAATTGATGTTATCTTCATTTGGCCAAAATTGAGGACCAGCAAGGTTATATGACTTGTCCAAGGTCACACAGCAAGTCTCAGGCAGAGGTGGAAATTGAAATAGACCTTGGGACTTCCAGTGGGCAGCTCTTCTGAACCACTGCTCCTCAAAGGCCAACATCCTGTCTTTCTGCACCTCCATACATTCTCCCTGTCAGCAGAGCTCTGAAAAAGACCTCAGTCTTCCTACTGCCAGCCAACTTTGAACTTCAAAACACTTCTCTGTGACCTTTTTTAAATCCTGAGAGAGGGTTGGAAGAGGCAGCATCTTGGCCTTTCAGGGGGGTGAGGGATTGTTTGCAAGGCTGTTCTAGTCTTTTTCTCCCCAGTCCGGGTCAGGCCCACCGACTGCATGTTTCCCTGTTCCTCGAGGCCTGGCCCAGACTGGATGTGTCCCCAGGTGGGACAGGAGTTATGTATGTTAGCTTAGGGTTGAGTCCTAAGAAGTCTAACCAGCTCTGGAAGCAGAGATTTTGCTGAGGAGGATGCCTGTAGCACTGAAACCTATGGCTGTATCGGTTTAAGGCCTGGCTGTTCATCAGGGGTGGGGGCCAGACCTTAGAAAGCCCTTAGCCAGAGAGTTAATGGTATAATGACGTTTGTTTTTGCTTCTTGTCTCTCTTTTCTCTCCATCACTTTTCCTTCTTTTTTTTTCTTTCCCTTGGTCCTCTGTATCTCTACCTGCTTCTCCTTTTGCTCCCCATGTCCCGCCCCTGCCCCCATATTACTCTTTTCTCCTTATCTCTTCTCCAATCTATCCTTATTCCCTATTCCTGCCTCCTCTCTTGTGCTGTGTTAACTTCCCTCTGTTTCCCATTCCTCCCTCTTTCCCACCTGCTGGGCACCCTGTTTGCTCTCTCCCACCCCTCTCTCATCCCCAATTTTCCTACCCTGCTCTTGTCTTCTCCCGCGGGCCCCCTCTCCTCTTCAAACTACCCCCTGCCCCCATCCTCTGTGTCCCTTTCTTCCTCTCTGACCTGTCTTGCAGGGATTTGACCCATTCCGATTCGGAGTCCTCCCTCCACATGAGTGACCGCCAGCGTCTGGCCCCCAAGCCTCCTCAGATGATCCGTGCTGCAGATGAGGCTCTCAGCGCCATGACCTCCAACGGCAGCCACCGGCTGATTGAGGGGGCCCACCCCGGCTCTCTGGTGGAGAAACTGCCTGACAGCCCCGCCCTGGCCAAGAAAGCACTGCTGGCGCTGAACCATGGGCTGGACAAGGCCCATAGCCTGATGGAGCTGAGTTCCCCGGCCCTACCTAGTGGCTCTCCACATTTGGATTCTTCCCGTTCTCACAGCCCAAGTCCCCCAGACCCAGACACGCCATCTCCAGCTGGGGACAGCCGAGCCCTCCAGGCTAGCCGAAATACACGTATCCCCCACCTGGCTGGCAAGAAGGCCGCGGCTGAGGAGGATAATGGCTCCATTGGCGAGGAGACAGACTCCAGCCCAGGCCGGAAGAAGTTTCCCCTCAAAATCTTTAAGAAGCCTCTTAAGAAGTAGGCAGGATGGGGGTGGCAGTGGTGGGACAACTTGTCCTTCCCTGGCCTTCTGCCTCCCCTCCCCTCCCTTCCAAGATACCTGGCCCCCAGCACAGGGCCTGGGAGGGGCTGGCTCTGGGGCCTGGGCACTGTACACACCTGCCTCCCACGCCATCCTTGGGTCCTTCAACGTTATTTATTAACTGCCCACCGTGGCCTGCCTCCCTCCCAAACATGGGCCGCCGCTGTCACTCCCCCTCCGCTTCAGTGCATGTCTTGGTTGCTGTCCCCTCAGCTCCCAGCACCACCTCTGGGGTCCAGCTTCCATGTCTCTGCTGTCCCAGTTTTGAGGTTTGGTTTCTTGTTACTCTCTGTTCCTGCTTTCAGGCTTCTCTCTCCTACCACTCCCCAACTTCCCCTAGCAGCTAGCGGGGGAGGAAGGGGGAGTAACTTCTGACACCTGTGCCTCAGATCTCTACCCCCTGCACCCCCCACCCCCCACCCCGCCACTGACGATGGTTCTCTTTGCCCCAGACTGGGGCCTAGGACCTAATGTTTGAGGTTTGTTCTCTGGAAGTGTGGTGGGCCAGAGGTAACCTCGGCTTGGAGCTTACTAGGACTCCAGGGGTCCATGGGGAAGTAAAACCAATTTCCAGAGAACAACTCACTAGAGTTTTGAAGAGCGGCTAGGCTCGGGGATAAATAGGAAGCAACTTCTAGTCTGAGGATGAGTAGGAGCCAGAGATGTGGGCTATAAGGCAGTCACCTTTTCTCTCTTGTCTCACCCACACCTGCTTCTCTCTTATCCCCACTGCCCCATACTGCAGGAGGGTTTGTCTGTAAGAGATGCTGCCCAAATGCTCCCCAAGCATCATTACTCCTAAGGCTCAGGACAGTTGGCTCCCCAACCATAGGAGCCTCAGCTATGATAGAGGGCTCTAATGGGGCCCCGAAGCTGTTGGGCAGAGTGTTGTCACATTTGAACCAAAAGATATCTTAAAGTTGAAATCTCCTGAACTTCTCAAGTGCCTGCACCACATACTCCCCCTGTCAGACCCGTGTTCATGTTACTGCATAGCCTGGGCTAGAGGCTCAAGGACACAGCCGGTTTAGGGATGGGGGTGGCTGAGGAAGCTGGTGTAGGTCAAGGTGGCTGTGTGACCGCTTCCCCCTCACCCTTCCCACCCTCTAGACAACTCTCCCTTACCTGTTTTTGCTATGGCTGTAAAGGTATTTTCCCTCTGCCCCACTCCCTGCCATCTTTACTCTGGGATCCTATTTTGGGCCTGGGGTGGGGGCACCTGGGGCTGGTCTTAGGCGGTTCTAGGCTGCAGACTGCCTTGTACCCCCTAGACAACCTCACATGGGTTTTTCTGTGTTATTTCATAAGACTCTTTGAAGTCCAATAAAGCATGTAGGAGATTTTAACCTCTGCTGGCTTTGACTCTCATTGTGTTCTCTGTGTTCTTTGTGGCACAGCAGATAGGATGAAGGGACATTTCTCTTCTGCCAAGGAAAAATGAAACTCTAATACACTTACCCAAAACTCTCTGGTGGGGTTACCAGATGAAATACAAGATACTCAGTTACATTTGAATATTAGACAAATAACTTTTAAAAATGTAATATGTCCTATGAAATGTTAGGGATAAATTTTTATTAGCTTAACCTGGCAACCCTACCTCTAGGCTATTTGATTCTGTCTATCATATAGCTTCACTGATCACCTATGCCTTTTAGAATTACAGGCATATCTCATTTTATTGCACTTTGCAAGTATTGCACTTTTTACAAATTGCAGATTTGTGGCAAGGGAGTCTTATTTTTTTTTCCCAACAGCATTTACTCGCTTCATGTTTCTGTGTCACATTTGGTAATTCTTGCAGTAGTTCAAACCCTCCACCTGCAAAAATATTACCACTGCTGACGGCTCAGGTGGTGGTTAATGTTTTTTAGCAGTAATGTATTTTTTATTAAGCTGGGCACTTTTTTTAGACAATGCTATTGCACACATAAAAGACTACAGTATAGTGTAAACATAACTTTTATATGCACCGGGAAACCAAAAATTTCGAGACTTGCTTTATCATGATATTTGCTACATTGCAGTGGTCTGGAACTAAAACTATTTGGTATCATTTCAGGGGGCTCTGAAGAACTCCTGGTGCTTTATGTCTCAGTGCAGAAAGAACTCAGCAAGAGGCAAGTGATGTATAAGAGGTGATTTATTAGAATAGGATGCTTGTGAGGCTTACGAGCAGGCTGGTGAGGGAGAGGGGTGCCATGCCCCAAGAGCTTACTGGGCTAGTTTTATAATCAAAGAAAAGGAGGGGAGGAGGAGAACTGTTTTTGTCTTTCTTGAGTAGACATCATTAGCTCCTCCTCCAAGTTGAGCAGGGGAGTGTCTTCCTACACAGTCAAGCTAGGTCCATAATTTTTTTTTTTTAATGTGTGCAGAGAGCATGTCCTAGGAATCATTAACTTACTGAGCTCATGGGGTAGGATGTGGGGCTCATGCCATCATTGTTTCATTGTTTGGGGATATGTCTCATGTTAGTGTTTCATGGTTTTGTTGCTAATCAAGTCTGCTTTCTTGAGTAATTGTTAATTTATAGGGGTCTCCCATAATTATTCTACTTACAATCCCCTAGTGGGATTAACTAATTACCTATTTTGTCCCTTTACTCTGTCCCTATGAGAACCAAATCACCAATATCTTTGAGGTATTGCTATGCCTCACAGGAACCTTGGGATCACCTTGACGGCAATAAGGAACCAATGCAAGGTTTTACAGTGGAGATGCTACACGAGATTTCATAAAAATTAGTTTGCCTAGCGCAAAGCTGAAGGTTCTACACCAGACTTGTGAGTCACGTCTCACCTATGCTTACTCCCCACGTTCGGTCACCAAGTCCTGTCCATTCTATCTCCCCAAGGCCTTACGGCTGACCCTGCCTCGGCCACCACTCGATAATTCTGAAAGCAACCGGATCATAGCCTTGCCCCGCTCAAACTCTGCCAAAGCTCGCTCCCATTTCTATCAGGATAAAATACAAAGGCCCTTCCTTGGCATAGCAAGGCTCTCTCCCAACCGGACTCAGGCCCACCAAAGAAGGGCCCTGGGGCTCCCGGCCTCCGTCTACGTATCTCTGGCTAGAGCCCACCTCAGACGACAGTCTTGGGTTATCATAATGTAACAACCGTCAAGACAAGAAAAAGTGGATGGTTGGAGTTTTGCTATTTCCAATACACTAGACGGGCGGGGCAAGACCCGGCGGGCTGAGCCCCGGATTCCGCTGTGCCCACATCCAACATGGCGGGGGATATCTGCGTTCCCGCCAGGGGCGTTCACTCTCAACGCTGCCGTAGGAGAGGCGCCATCTCCTCGGCTCTGCCCACACTCAACATGGCGGCTGCGGGGCCAGGCTGATTCTCTGCTACGCTACCCCTGCACCGGCCGCGGCGCTGGCTGGGTCACGTGACGTTACTGGAGCTTGGTCGCGCTGTTTTTGCGTCGCGGCTGGCGGGAGCGGGAAGCGGATTCGGATTGCCTTCCTCTGCTCTGTGGAGGAAAGTGCTCTCTGGTACTAATTCCAGGGCCTGCACACGAGCAAACCTTCGAGCCTGACTCTCCGTGCTCGGCCACCTTCTTGATCGCACCGGAGCCTCAGAGCTGCAGTCTCGTGTCGCATCCCTCAGCGCCTCAGTTACTAGCTGCGATGCATGTGATCAAGCGAGGTGAGAGGCCGGGGAGGGGGCGGCGGGTGAGGAACGCTGGCCGCCGCCGCCTTGCAGTTAGCCGCGCCCGCCGGCTTCTGCCGCTTCCCGCGCTACCGGCAGCGGTTTCCCGCCCTGTCAGCCGTTCGGCCTCCTGCCCTTTCGTCAGTCTGTCCCCAACAGACTGAGCTTCAATCTGCGCCCCTCGACTCTGTCATCCAGCCGCATTTCTAAAGAGTAGTAACACCGTTCCCTTAGCGAGTTGTAACTGTGTGCGCCCAGCACTTTGCAGGCGGTACTTTAGTCCTCTCCGCGAGCCCCTGAGGTAGGGGTTATTAGCTCCGTTTCGCGCAGAGAGAGGCTTCCGGACAGCACGGTCACCCAGTTAGATGCTGGTGATGCCGGATTTCGAACCCGTATCCAGCAACAGTTTTATTGTTGTTGGTCACAACAACAACAACAAAAAGCTGGTCACCTGTCCTAGTCTAGGCCCCGGGGAAGCTAGGTAATCAGGGGCTCTGCATTTTACACGGGCGCCTACCAGCTTCCTGATCTCTTTTTGTGCGGTGAAAAAGTCAGTCTCAGACACAGACATCTCCGTAGAGTTGTCCTCCTTGTTTCCTTTGTTGGAAGAGTAGTCCCAGAGGAGTTTGGGATCGGGACTAGTTGGCTTTACCTTTGATAGGAAGAGATAGGGAATTAGAGTAGGGTGGCCAGGACATCTTCTGACAGGGCGGGGACCAGGAAGAGCCAAGGACTTGTGTTCTTCCTCGACACATTTTCCGTTAGACTTGCTGAGGACTTCCTTTGTGTCAGTCCTTTGCATACTTTTAACAGAGAACCATATGGGACAGATAGGAACAAGCTTTGAATCTACTCAATATGGCTCTGTTAAAGCATTAAAGTTATTGCAAAATTGTAGGCATTTAGTAAATACTGGTTGACTGACTCTTTTGTCCACTAGGTTGTGAGTGTTTCAAAGATGGGGACTTTATGCCCAAATTTATTACTGAACCTGCCCGTGAATAGATGCTCCAAAAGTGGGTGAGGTAATTATTAGGTTGGTGCAGAAGTAATTGCGGTTTACATTTTTGAACTTTGCTGTTTGGTATTGGAATGCATTCTTAAGTAAATGTGGTTATGTTATACATCATTTTAATGCATATTTCTCACTTTGTGCGTTTTTTGCTGAGGATTATTTGCTGTTTATTTTAGACTGTAGAAATGATGTTAGACAAAAAGTAAATTTGAGCGATTTTTTTGAGTTCAAAATGTGTTGTAAAGCAGCAAAGACAGCTTGCAACATCAACAACGCATTTGGCCTAGGAACTGCTAATGAATGTACAGTGCAGTGGTGGTTATAGAAGTTTTTCAAAGAGAGCCTTGAAGATGAGTGTAGTGGCCAGCCATTAGAAGTTGGTGACATTTGAGAGCCATCGAAGCTGATCCTCTTAGACAACCACTCAAGAAGTTGCTGAAGAACTCAAAGTTGACCATTCTGTGGTACTTTGGCATTTGAAGCAAATAGAAAAAGTATAAAAGCTTGATAAGTGGATGCCTCATGAGCTGACTGGAAATTAAAAAAAATAATTTGAAGTGTCGTCTTCTCTTATTCTACACAACAATGACCATTTCTCGATTGAACTGTGAAATTTGATGAAAAGTGGATTTTATATGGCAACTGGTGATGACCAGCTCAGTGGCTGAACAGAGAAGAAGCTCCAAAGCCAAACTTGCACCAGAAAATGGTCATGGTCATTATTGGGTGATCTGCTGCTGATCTGGTGCACTATAGCTTTCTGAATCTTGGTGAAACCATTACATCTGAGAAGTATGCTCAGCAAATCAATGAGATGCATCGAAAACTGCAACACCTACAGCTGGCATTGGTCTTCAGAGTGGGCCCAATTCTCCACTACAATGCCCGACTGCATGTCACACAACCAACACTTCAGAAGTTGAATGAATTGGGCTACGAAGCTTTGCCTCGTCCACCATTTTTACCTGACCTCTCGCCAACTGACTACCACTTCTTAAAATATCTTGACAACTTTTTTCAGGCAAAATGCTTCCACAGCCTGAGGAGGCAGAAAATGCTTTCCAAGAGTTAGTCGAATCCTGAAGCACAGATTTTTATACTATGGGAATAAAGGAACTTAATCTCTAATTAGCAAAACTGTGTTGATTGTAATGGTTCCTATTTTGATTAATAAAGATGTGTTTGAGCCTAGTTATAATGATTTAAAATTTACAGTCTGAAACTTCAATTACTTTTGTACCAAACTAATACTTTAAAATATAGAATATGATGAGTGTTGTAAGTAGGAAGGTAGTTGATTTGGTTGTAACTAGGTCGTTTACAGCCTAGAGATAGAGTTATGGTCCTTCTTGTCATCAGTATCTTTGAAACATCATTCTCTACATTTCTCTGCTGCGGCTGCTGCTAAGTAGCTTCAGTCGTGTCTGACTCTGTGTGACCCCATAGACGGCAGCCCACCAGGCTCCTCCGTCCCTGGGATTCTCCAGGCAAGAACACTGGAGTGGGTTGCCATGTCCTTCTCCAGTGCATGAAAGTGAAGAGTGAAAGTGAAGTCACTCAGTCGTATCCGACTCTTAGCGACCCCATGGACTGCAGCCTTCCAGGCTCCTCCATCCATGGGATTTTCCAGGCAAGAATACTGGAGTGGGTCGCCATTGCCTTCTCCCTACATTTCTCTAATCTCCAATTTTAGCTGTTGAGACCAAAGACCGAAACACATAATGCAGTTTTGTTGGTTGATTCCTGTGAGAGGGGACAATTCCGGTTTTTTTAGACCTTTAGAAAAAGATATGGAAGGATGAGAAGCTCTTAAGATACATCTGTAACAGATGAATCAAAAACTTGTCATAAATCTCTGGAGTGGGTAACACCTCTGTGTTGCGTTTTTAACCTTTTGGGTCCACTTTCAAATACTGTGGTTTTAAAAAATACCACCTACAACAAAAGGCAGGTCTTATTTTGTTTCTCATTCCCTCAGAGAACATAATTTGATCCAGATGGTTTGCTGCTAGACTGCCAGTAACATTCAGCAAGGCTTGTTCATCTACAAAGTTGTACTTAGATTAATTTTATTTTTGATCTTTAATTTGTTTAGGGTATTCTCTCCTCCCCTTATTTTTGGGATGATAGTATAGAAGCAGACTAACACATGCAATTTTTGCTAATTGTAGTGTAATTATTCAGTAGGGCAACAGCAATAAACTTAAAATACTTACTGAATGTAGTAATGTCTTGCCAAGCACCATGAGGTAAATACAGAGGGAGAAGGCATCCCCATCTTCCATGATCTTAGGGCCATTAGGGATATAGGAATAATCTATATGAAAAGCGTTAGATTACAGAGGGGAATAGTAGATGAATTTTTCTTATCTGCTCTCTTGTTATTCTTGGTGGGACAGCATCGTATTGCTCAAGGAAGTTAAGATTAAAAGTTGAGAACCATTGGAATAAATGCAGTGCAGCCGAGTTGTAAAATGTGCTTTGGAATTCAGTATAGTGTTTTCAAAACTTTGGGTTGTAACCCACAGTAAAAATTATTTTCCATTATGACTGAGTACACACATGTATATGTAAGTATTTACGTAAAACTGAAACAAAGTTTGCAAAATAATACTTTCTAAAGTATCTATTTGCACTCTGATAATCTCTTCTATTCCAGATCCTCTCTCTCCCACACCACCCTTCCTCTCCCTTCTTCTTTCCCATCCTTTCTCATTCCCTTAACAGCCCACTGTATTATTTTACAGATCTGTGTGGCTACTGTGCTTGGCACTGAGGTTATTGTGGTGAGTAGGTAGAAATAGTTTTGGCTTTCAAAGATCTTGCAATCAATTGAGAAAAATAGACAAAAACATTAACATAAAATGATCAGTATTCTAATATGTAAAATACAGGCTATAGCAGCCCATTCATTCAATTATTCAGAAAATATTTACAGTCGTTCCCCCGTATCCACGGGGCATTTGGTTCTAGGACCTGTTGTGGAAACCAAAATCTGTGTATGCTCAAGTCTCATGGTCATCCCTCAGTCTCTGTGGATTCTTCATGTGCAAATTCCAGATCAGCATCCAGGGTTGAAACCAGCCACAGATCATATACTGTTTATGGATGTGGAACCCGTGGATTCAGAGGACTGACTATATTCACCATCTCTCTCTTTTTTTTTTCTTCATTTTTACTTTTTTTTTTCTTTTTAAATTTATTTTTTATTTTACTTTACAATTCTGTATTGGTTTTGCCATACATTGACATGAATCCATCACGGGTGTACTTATACTGGGAACTGTGTTCAGATCAGATCAGATCAGATCAGTTGCTCAGTCGTGTCCGACTCTTTGCGACCCCATGAATTGCAGCACGCCAGGCCTCCCTGTTCATCACCATCTCCTGGAGTTCACTCAGACTCACGTCTATCGAGTCCGTGATGCCATCCAGCCATCTCATACTCTGTCGTCCCCTTCTCCTCCTGCCCCCAATCCCTCGCAGCATCAGAGTCTTTTCCAATGAGTCAACTCTTCTCATGAGGTGGCCAAAGTACTGGAGTTTCGGCTTTAGCGTCATTCCTTCCAAAGAAATCCCAGGGTTGATCTCTTTCAGAATGGACTGGTTGGATCTCCTTGCAGTCCAAAGGACTCTCAAGAGTCTTCTCCAACACCACAGTTCAAAAGCATCAATTCTTCGGCACTCAGCCTTCTTCACAGTCCAACTCTCACATCCATACATGACCACTGAGTGAACTCCGGGAGTTGATGATGGACAGGGAGGCCTGGCGTGCTGTGATTCATGGGGTCGCAAGGAGTCGGACACGACTGAGCGACTGAACTGAACTGAAGGTATAATCAGTTATATGGATGTGGGAATGGGAGGCCTTATTGGGATATAGGATATTTTACAAGGATCAGTAGAAGATATGTGGGGCCAAATTAAGGAAGTCCTTGTTTGAGAGAAGAGGATAATGTAAGCAGGGATTAGTGATATGATGAAATCAGTTTATGGGTTGAAAAAAAATGACCAAGTGAAATGATAGGCTAGAGAACAGTGGACCCCTGATCCTTTAGCCCTTTAGTATGCCTCCTCTTCCCAGTGTGAATTTAGAGAGTTGCTTTTGTACTTTTTGTCAGTTTCCTGATTAATTTGACAGCTGCAGATGTTCAGCTGCCTTGTGGTCACCTATCTGCCTAACCAGTTAGTAGAGCATTAAGGGCTCAGTCCTGATGTGTGCCAGCTAATTTATTCCAGAGTTAAACAATGCATATGTGAGTCTGGTTAAAAAAGGAGATCACAGTAGTAATCAGAAAGAGAAGGGCTATCTTAGTTAATGTGTTAGTGTTTAAGAAAAACTAATTTCTTTTATTGATGATGGGTTACTAGCAGTATCTTATTGTTCATTATTCTTTATCAAACATTTGAGAAAGTCCTTGGGCCAGCCGGACTTTTTGTTAGGAAGAAGGAAGAGCTATAGAATATTAAGTCCAAATCATGAAAGGACTAACTATATAAGGTACATATGTATGTGCTTCCATATCCCCAGAATGAAAAATAAGAGGTTGCCTCTGGAAGATTGTTTTGAGTTACAAGTAGAAAGAAGTAACTTCTTTACATGGTATGAAGTAAGTTCAAATCATTAATTACTCTAGGAGAGTACATAAGCCATATTTATCATGAAGGTGTTTGTTAGGATGGAGACAGGTTAGTAGTTATTTGAGTACCTACTATGTGCTAAGCCTTGAGCTTTGGTCTGGGCACTGAGGAATAAATACATTGATAAATAAATCACAACAAAATATTTTTCATTTTGGAAATTATATTCTAGTGAAAGTCATACAATAAACAAATACATAGGTAAAATATAGAGCATGTCAGATGATCAGAAGTGCTCTGGAGAAAAATAAAGCATAGAAGGAGGGTAAGAGGGGCAAGGTTGTGTTTGGGGCATTGCAATTTAAAATAGAGTGATTGGGGAAAGCCTTATTGAGAAGTTGACATTGAGCAAAGATCTAAGGTATATATAGTAAGTAGTCAAGGTTGCCAGGGTCATGTGGGAGAGTAGGAGGTGACATGGGGGAGGGGGCTCACAGGACTGGTTATATAGGATTCTGTGGACTATTGTAATGATTTTGACTTTGATTCTGAAACAGATGATAAACCACTCTTGGGAGGGCAGTAATGACATGGTTTTGACTTAAGTTTTAAAGAATAATTATGCTTGTCATTTGGGACAAGGGTGGGGGGAGACAGATCATTTGGGAAATTTATTGCAAGAATCCATCTGATATGTAATGTAAGGGAAGACTCAATATAGCATCTCACCTTTTTGAAGATGAAAAAATAATCTCTCAATGAATCTCTTGGGGGTCTGAGTCATTTATTTATGAAATAGCATTTTGTTGTGGTCAGTTGAAAAAGTTTACATGCTGATTATGTTTGATTCTTTGGCATTGCTATCTTAGTAAGTGCTAATACGAATTGTATGGTTTGATTCTTTAGATGGCCGCCAGGAGCGAGTTATGTTCGACAAAATTACATCCCGAATCCAGAAGCTTTGTTATGGACTCAATATGGACTTTGTTGATCCTGTAAGTAAACAGGATTTATATCTTGCATTGCTTGTTTCATGTGATTCCATTTACTTGTCTCTTACCTCTTCCCCTTCACTCTCTTGCTATATATATATATTTTGGTTTGGTATTCTCTTACAGGCTTGGATGTAAATGTGAATTTATTGTTTAAAACTTTTTTTATTCTGGGAATTCCTTGGTGATCCAGTGATTAGGACTCTGGGCTTTCACTGCTGTGGCCTGGGTTCAGTCCCTAAGCCATGTGGCATGGCAATAAAAACAAAAGAGAAAGACAACAAGCAAACAAAAAACTCACTTTTTCCCCTAAGTTTTGGTCTATGCTGTGAATTTTGACTTCTCAGAGAACTATAAAGCTGAAGAAAGAGGAAACCTTGACATTAACATTTCAGTTAGGGGCTTCCTTGAGTAAATTATTTTATTCATAAGTGCAAAAATCTGTAGTAAAACTTGTTTGAAATTGTGGTCATTTGGGTAGAAATTGGTTTGAAATTTGCCTTTTTTGTTATCCATATGGAAAGGATACATTAAAGTGATATAGAGTTCACAGCCAACCTTTAAATTCAGGAAAGCCATAAGCGAGTTGCTCTGCTTCTCTCCTCAGCTCCTATAACTCCTCTACTCTAGACCTGCAGCATCCCTTATCTAGACTGCTGTCCACAGTGGTCTCTAAAGTATCCTCCAGGTCTTCCTCACCTTGCCATCTTCCAATCCGTATTCCACGTGACTTTCAAAATGATCTTACTAAATAGAGTCTCTAATAGTCTTTTTCTTAAAACCCTTATTGCCCCATCCTTGTTTAGATATTTCATCTATATTACTACCCTGAATAGTCATTGGAAGGAGTGATGCTGACACTGAAGCTCCAATACTTTGACCACTTGATTTGAAGAGCTGACTCATTGGAAAAGACCCTGATTCTAGGAAGGATTGAGGGCAGGAGGAGATGGGAGTAACAAATGATGATATTGTTGGATGGCGTCACTGACTCAATGAACACGAGTTTGAGCAAACTCTGGGAGATGGTGAAGGACAGTGAAGTCTGGCATGCTGCAGTTCATGAGGTCTCAAAGAGTCGGATATGACTTAGTGACTGAACAACAACATCTGTATTACTGTAGCACTTGCACTGGCCTCATAGCGTTAACCACCTAGTATAGAATTTAACTATATGTTCCTTTCCTCCCCCAGAATCGTTGGGGAGGCCTGTATCTTGTTCTTGAGATATCCACAACGCTTAACACATACATAATTAGATGCTTGATAAATATTGAATTGACCAAATGGTCGAAAGAAAATTATTTTATACAGCTTTAAGATATATTAGGCTTCCCTGGTGGCTCAGACGGTAAAGCGTCTGCCCGCAGCGCGGCAGACCCGGGTTTGATCCCTGGGTTGGGAAGATCCCCTGGAGAAGGAAATGGCAACCCACTCCAGTACTCTTGCCTGGAAAATTCCATGGACTGAGAGGCTCCTCAGAGCCTGGTAGGCTGCAGTTCATGGGGTTGCAAAGAGTCGGACACGACTGAGCGACTTCACTTCACTTTTAAGATATATTTATTATCATTTCCCTTTTACATTTAGAATACTACATTTCCCTTTTACATTTAGAATATTAGAGTTGGAACAAACCTGAGAGATATCTTATTTTATCTCCCTTGTTTTATAGATAAGAAAGGTTAAAGAGAAGGGAGGTGACTTGTACAAATGAGTGAGAGTGTAGGAAGAAGAATATTGGTATCTTCACTCCTAGGTGTTCTGTTGCCACTTGCATACATTTCAGAGTGCAAGGGGGCTGGAGCCAACATGAGCGTTCTAGGGTAGATGAACAAATCTGCATGTTTTAAATATGGAGTGGTTATTAGAACATGGATGTTGTTTTATTCTGACTTCTGATTACTTGCCTTGTAGGACCAGGAAGTGTTTAGAAGACTTCACTACTCTTTTACTGAACATGACTTACCTGCTGAGAAGAAAGTGATCAGGAGAAACTTGAGTTTAGGTCTAACACATAATTGGGATAAAATTTAAACTAGTAATTACACTTTTTTTTTTTGAGAGGGGCATGCTTTGCTCAACTAGGAAATGGCATTCATTTTCTTTTGGATTGATCTTTTTTTTTCTTTTGCGGCCACACAGCTTGTGCAACCTTAGTTCCCATCAGGGATTGAACCCCTGCAGTGGAAGCTTTTAAGATTCAGTAAATACATACATATATACAACTTAGATTGGTGTGCTGCGGTCCATGGGGTTGCAAAGAGTTGGACACAACTGGACGACTGAACAGGAGCAACATACAACTTAGAATTTGTCTTTCTTGACTTGGGCATTGTGTATTTTAAAAACGGGCGCCTCTTACAGTATGGTCTTGAAAACAGTGAAATGTAGTGAGGTTGAATGGGAGATCGAGCCAGAAGACTTAGATATTAAAAACCTTGGGCAGGTCCCAGCCTGGTTCCTCATGTAAAGTGGTCATAATTATAATACCCATCTCACAGGTAATTGTGAAATGTCAGAGAAGATTATGAAAGTTGAGATATTTTGTGAAGTGTTAAAGAAGTGAAATGAAAGAAAAGTGAAGTGAAGTTGTGTCCAACTCTTTACAACACCATGGACTGTAGCCCACCAGGCTCCTCTGTCCATGGAATTCTCCAGGCAAGAATACTGGAATCGGTTGCCATGCCTTTCTCCAGGGGATCCTCCTGACCTAGGGATGGAACCTGCATTGCAGGCAGATTCTTTACTGTCTGGGCTACTAGGGAAGCCATTCACACCAGGGAGGTGTTAAAGAGTAGCCATTAAATTATCTAACGGCTCAGCCCCAATTCTAACTTAAACTTTCATCTCCTTTCACTAGACTGATTAAATTTGTTTGCTTTCCTGTACTTGTCCTTAGGAATAATTGGGGGAAAACAGGTAAGTATATGGCTTGAACCATGATTATATACAGAAAATTTGAATGAAAGATGGGAAAATACTTATAGAAAAATTGGTCTGTTTTCAGCTCTTTCCCTATGTGTCTGTTAATCTTTGTAAAGCTCTACTTAGATTTTAAAACTAACTTCCTTCTTTTCTTCACTCCTTCCTCCCTTGCCCACTCTCTGCCTCTCTCCCCTCTCTTCTCCATGTCCCCCTTTCCTTCCTTCTTTCTTTGGACGCTTCATTGTATATGTAATATGCATTTTTTGGCAGCTCTATTCACTTATGAAGTCTCATTACTAAATTTTTGACAGTGTACAATTCTGAAAGATGATTTTTCATAAAAGGAAATTGTCTTTTATTTTGATATAAATTTGATTGTTTTCTTCATTGCTCTTTTAAGGAAGATGTTGGTTCTTGGAAAAGCACAAGTAATTCTTAGCTTTGCTTTTATAGGCTCAGATCACCATGAAAGTAATCCAAGGCTTATACAGTGGGGTCACTACTGTGGAATTGGATACTTTGGCTGCTGAGACAGCCGCAACCTTGACTACTAAGCACCCTGATTATGCCATCCTGGCAGCAAGGATTGCCGTCTCTAATTTGCACAAAGAAACCAAGAAAGTATTCAGTGGTGAGTCTAGAAGAAAAAGAAAGAATTTAGTATTCTCAGAAAATGTATAAGTGTACTAGAATGAAACCTTGAGTATCAAAAGAAAAGTTATATCTTGTTTAAAAAACCAAAGTGTGCAAGTTGGTGGCAGAGGGAGACTAGAACTTCCTGTTTCTCCATGCTGCTCATCTGCTGCATGGAAGGGTCAATGAAAACTTTTCTTTATCTTTTTGTTCTCTCTCTCTCTCTTTTTTTTTTTTTTTTTTGACGCCCCTCTGTACATGTTTGGTGGTGGCGTGGTTGGAAAAAAAAAATTTATTGATAATTCCTAGGTTAAACAAAATGTTACAATCAGTCTTTTGTCACCATTAGTCATCACTCCCATTTTACAGCTCAGAGAATGTGTGCAAAAGCTGGTTAAATAATTTGTTAAGTATATAAAAAGTGATATGTAAGAAGTCAGCTGGTAGACTGAGAGTAGAAATCTTTTAGCTCTCAATTCCAGATCTTTTATGTGGGATTTTAAACATTATCTCCCTCTTCAGTAGATTTGTAAAAGTAAAGATATCAGATCTTCCAAAATTGATCTATGGATTCAAGTCATTTTCAGAATGCCAGCTTTGTATGTGTCTGTATTATATGTAAACTCAGAGGACCAAATATCTGCTATGATGTCTGAAAGAGAGAGAGCTTATTACTCAATGTGCATTTATAGAAGTAAAATTCTTGAGATGATAGATTTTGAATGTTAAGTTGAGTTTCTGTTTTGTTAGGAGAAAAGAAAACTTAAGATTATAATTTATGCTTTTCTTTATTTTCACCTAATAAATCCTTAATGAGGTAAGGTGTTAGAATCATCTGGCAGTCTTTTTCAAACTATAAGAGCATATGCTCACTCCAACTCTGGAAAGTTATTTCTTTAAGGGTTTCCTTATTTTACTTATTTAAGTTTCCGTGTATATTTATATAACATGTATTTGTCCATTGAGCACTGTCTTTGCTAGGTACTCAGGTGAGTTGGGATGAAAAACAGTTGAGAACCACTGTTTTAAATTGTTAACCTGAATATTGAACTTGCTGTTAAGTGATTTTGGTATTTTAATTTTCTGTTGTTTTGTTTTTAGATGTAATGGAAGACCTCTTCAACTATATAAACCCACACAATGGCAAACACTCTCCCATGGTGGCCAAGTCAACATTGGATATTGTTTTGGCAAATAAAGATGTATGTATAATGCTTTTTTGGTGAAAAATTTTTTGTAGGTTTTTTTTTTTTAAGGCAGTGAACACATTTTAAAAAGTTTAAACACTGACAAGTGATAGAGGTAAAAAGTAATTCTCATTCTCTGAATCCTAGTTTTCTTGTCTAGAAAGAACAGCACTTTGTCATTTTAAAATGTATTTTTCCAGAATTGTTCTATAACACATGGCGTGTGTACATTTATTTTTCCTTTTGGTGGTAATGTACTGTGCATACTATTCTAATATTTTTTCACTTACAGGTGTATCTTAGAGATAGTTCTTTATTAGCATTTATGAATTTACCTTATGCTTTTTAACACCTGCATAGCATTCCATCCTATAGCCATATCATCATTATATATATATGTAAGAATTGCTCTAGTGATGAATATTTGTTTTCCATTTATCACTGCAGTCGCTAGTCTCATATGGTAGTGAGTTGCTCATAGATGAGTATATTGGTGAGGTAAATCCCTTAAGTGGAATTGCTGAGCCAAAAAGTATGTGCATTCAAAATTTTGGTAGACATTGCCAAACTGACTTCTAAAAAGGTTGCTCAGATAAAATTTGGAAGATCTTCGTGCTCAGCAACTTAAAAATTATCCATTTGTGTTTCAATTCCTTTCTTAACTACATCCCAGAGGACAGAGGGAAAGATGGGTAGATCCAGCCAGCCCTTTTGCACACAGAATTTATTTACCATGCATATCTGCACAGCTGAGAAATCAATTTTAACTGTAGTTAATAGATGGCTATCTCTAAATATGTATCTGATGTTAAAGAGACTGAGAGAAAACTGAGTGAGTTGTTTGTGTATTGTGTGTATAATCTTGAAGACAGGTGAGAAACAAAAATAAATGACCTCAAAAACCTGTATCTAAAATAGAAATTTTGATAATCAAGTATCTCAGTTCTCCATTAATCATGCAAAGCCCCTACCTGCCTTTGGCAATAAAGATGCCCTTAAAAGTTTAAGAGAAGGTGAGGAGTTTTGTATAGATTTTTCTAGTCCTTGGGCATGGATCCTTTTATGGAAACACTGATAGTATTTTGAAAAATTGGCTCTATGTTCCTCTATCCAAAATGATTATTAGTACCTAATCGCTTTGTTTCCTTTAAATGGCTTTATAGCCTATAAAAGCTCTGTAACAATGGCCAGTTCTGCATTAAAACATCACTGTCATAGCAACATTTTGTTTAAAACCTGTTAAAGGACTATGGATTTGATTAGCCTTAGAATTAATGTAATTGTTTATCATATATTGTTATGTGCAGTTTAAAATGGAAAATAAATATATGTATTAGTATTTATATGGCTCCAATACTTTTGGATTAATAGCTAATCTAAAAACATGTTTTAGGATGATAATATAGTCCCTTTTATGCTCATATTCTTTCCCTTTTTAGAGATACTGTAAGCACAATAGGGAAAGTCACATTTATGTTTTTACTTATGTACAACTTATATGTTTTCTTCTAGTCTTTTAATATATGTGTTTTTAAACTTAGGATACTCAATTTATATAATTTTTTTCCTTAATATTAGGTATGGATTTCTGTTCTACAACAATAATACTTAGTGTTATCTCTTGTATCCTGTATCAATTTTAGTTCTGAAATCAGGGCTGAAAGGTAACAAATTTTGTGAAAATAAGTCTAATTATCTTAATTATGGGTTTTTTGTTTTTGTTTTTTTAAACCTTCACCAGCGCCTGAATTCTGCAATTATCTATGACCGAGATTTCTCTTATAATTACTTTGGCTTTAAGGTAAATAATAGGTTTCAAATAAGTGGGGATTCCTTCTTCAATTAGGAAATGCAGGTTTTTGTTTATATTTTAGTGATATAATTATAAAGGTAGTAATTTGTTGGGAGTTGGGATGGTCCTGAGGGATTAGTGGGGTTAAGGTAGTGGTGATTGAATTAAGCAAAGATAGCTTATTCATTTGCAGTTTTCAAATTTTCCAAATACTATTTCTTGATACCTGTGGAGTTATGCAGGTAATTTGCCAGAATGATTCAATATTATTCTGTTTATGTAACAACTATTTATTGAATTCCTGCTATGTACTAAGTGATTTTCTAGGTACTTTTTTGTTGATAAACAGTGTTATGTAGTGATTGAGAATGTGAATGCTGATGTCAGACCACCTAGGTTCAAATCACTGCTTCATTCTTATTAGCGAGGTACTTAATCCCTTTGTCCTTCAGTTTTCTCATCTTTAGAATGGGGATAATAATAAAATTTCAATATCAAATGCTCTTGAAGTTTAAGTGACTGTGTGTATGTCGCTTTGATCAGTACCTAGCCTGTTATAAGTGTTTTATAAATGTTAATGATACGAACCATTATGATAAAGGGAATACCACAACTTCTGCTATTAACATACATATTAATGTAGCATTGGCTTTTTCCAGAAATTTTCGGGCATTCTTTTCCGGAAAAATAGTGAATTGATAATGTTCTAAGCTAAAGATAGTAAATCTAAATGTGATGTTTTTGTCATTTAAGATTATTTTAAAAACTGAGTAGATTTAAATGGTTGCATATTGTGAATGACGTATCTACTTTGTCTTTAAAAACTATGGAAGTTTTTTGGTTGTTTTGCTTTTTCTAGACATTGGAGCGATCCTATTTGTTGAAGATCAATGGGAAGGGTGAGACATGAATGTGTTTGTGTGTTACATTTTCTGTTCATTGTATTGAAAATAGAACTTCAAGCTATTTGTCTTAACATTTCCATTTAAACTCTAAGTAACACTTGAAACTTCAGGTTTAGTTTATGAATAATCTTGCTGCTTCTTGGTATAAAAATTTTTTAATTGTCTTTTGTTGTTCCTTTTTTTTAGACTCAAGTACATATCTCAGCCTAGTTTTCATGTGAAAAATTTCTCTTGTTTTTAGTGGCTGAAAGACCACAACACATGTTGATGAGGGTATCTGTGGGGATTCACAAAGAAGATATTGATGCTGCTATTGAAACCTACAACCTTCTTTCTGAGAAGTGGTTTACCCATGCCTCTCCCACTCTCTTCAATGCTGGTACCAACCGCCCACAACTTTCTAGGTGTGTGTCATCCATA
The DNA here is from genome assembly GCF_014754425.2 of Oryx dammah. Taxonomy (NCBI): domain Eukaryota; kingdom Metazoa; phylum Chordata; class Mammalia; order Artiodactyla; family Bovidae; genus Oryx; species Oryx dammah. The sequence continues at coordinate 48,870,709 of NW_024070201.1, read as the reverse complement.
GTCACTTTGAACATCCTAAAACGCTTTTGACTAGGGAAATAAACCTTGACCTGAAGAAACTAGACAGTTCATCACATAAAAATTAATTTGATAAACATTTGATCATTAAATGAGATTTACTTTCTGGAAAACTCTCTTATTGCATTGTGGTAAACAAATTGATGAGAGACAAATGCCAGTAGTGAAATTTTAAGCTTGTTTCTGGTGATGGTTGTACAACTCTGTAAATATACTAAAACCTATTAGTTGTACACTTTAAATGGGAAATTGTATGGTATGTGAATTATATCTCAATAAAGTATTTTCTGATAATAATTAGAGGATTCTAGTAGTAGTCTGTATGAGAGAGTATGGTATTTTGGGCTAGGGAAGTGGAAGTAGAAATTGAGAGAAGTGGATTGATTTAAGAGATTTAGGTGGTAAAATTGACAGAATTGGTGATTTGAATGAGTCAAGAGTGGTTCCTGAGTTTATGGGTAAAGTAACAAGATTTATTATGGTATCATTTTCTGAGAAAGGAAACACTGGAACAGAGTCCAGTAATTTATTTTTTTTAAAAAAAGCTAATACACCCTAAGCAGGTTGGGTTATCCCAGGAATTCAAGGATATGCTAACATCAAAAAGTGTATTAATGTCATTCATTGCCCTAACGTTTTATATCATTTAGTACTTTCATAAAAAAAATAGCAAAATAGATGTAGAAAATAACTTCCTTTCTTTGGTAAAAGCTATCCACTAAAAACTTTGATCTGTTGGACCTCTGTTTTTAGCGTTTTAGTGGAGGCCTGAGCCAGCATTGTAATTGTAAGATAAGAAAAAAAATGGTTGGAAATGAGGGAATGAAACTAATGATTCCTCAAGAGCATCTACAAACAAGTTATTAGAAGTAAAAGAATTTCAGCAGAATGTGTGTGTCTGTGTACATTAATTGCTCAGTTGTGTCCGACTCTTTGCAACCCCATGGACCATAGCCTGCCAGGCTCGTCTGTCCATGGAATTCTCCAGGCAAGAATACTGGATTGGGTAGCCATTCCCTTCTCCAGGGAATCTTCCTAACCCAGGGATCAAACCTGGGTCTCCCTCATTGCAGACAGATTCTTTACCATCGGAGACACCAGGGAAGCCCTTCAGTAGAATATCTGGATATAAATTCAACATAGATTAATTAATTGAATTTTTGTACTTTAGCTGTTAGAAGATTTAAGGAGCTTCCCATGACTCAGTAGTAAAGAATTCGCCTGCCAACGCAGAGGACGTGGGTTCAATCCCTGTGTTGGGAAGATCTCTTGAAGAAGGATATGGCAACCCATTCTAGTGTTCTTGCCTGTGAAATCCCATGGACAGAGGAGCCTGGTGGGCTACGGTCCATGGGGTTGCAAAAGAGTTGTACACAGCAACTAAAAAACGAAACCAAAAAAAGAAGATTTAAATTTTAAAATGTATAATACTGGAAGGTACTCAGGAATAAATCTAATGAAAGGTGTATAAGGCTTTTAAGGAAAAAATTCTAAAACGTAATTGAAGGACGTTATAAAAAAAAATCGAGAGTGATCATATATTCATAAATGGATTTAATGTTATAACAATGTCAGTTTTTCCCAAATTAATCTACAGATTCAGTGTAATTCCAGTCAGAATTTCAACATGCTGATTCTAAAATTTATATGGAGGAGCAAATGGCTAAGAATAATCTAGTGCTGCTCAAATACACCAGATCCTAATCCCTGAAATTTATAAATGTTACCTTATAAGGAAAAACAGTCTTTCAGGTATGATTAATCACAAATAATGCTTTTAATTATTTAGCTTCTTAGAGTATCCACAAAACAGAAACTGACAAATCCACATTATTATTTAGTCAGATAGTTGTTTCTGACTCTTTTGCAAATCCATGGACTGTGAGTCACCAAGCTTCTCTGTCCATGGTATTTTCCAGGCAAGAATATTGGAGTGGGTTGTCATTTTCCCCCTCCAAGAAAGATCTTGACATAGGGAGGTTATCCCAAATTATTCAGGTGGCCCCTGAATCTAATAAAAAATATCCTTATAAGACAGAGGCTAAGGGAAATATAAGACATACAGAAGAAAAGAAGGCAGTGTGTAAATAGAAATTGGAGTGAGGTAGCTATAAGCAGAGGAGCCCAGAAGCTGGCTCCTCTAGGAATGTTCTCCACTAGAGCCTCTGGAGGAATGTTCTTGATTTTGACCCAGTGAAATTGATGCTGAGCTTCTTACCTGCTAAACTGTGAGAGAATTAATTTCTATTTTAAGCCACCAAGTTAGTGGCATTTGTTAGGGTAGCCACAAGAAATTAATATAAACAGCAAGATAGTTTTGAAGAAAAAGACCTGCTAGATTCAAGACTACTATAGCTATGTTTATCTATCCTAAATACTCTACTTTGTGGATGATATGCAAACTTGAATAACAGATGCCATTGCATTTCATTGGGAAAACTGCTAGGAAAATCGGTTTTCCTATAGGGAAATGTATAATTAGATTTCCTTTCTTCATGTCATATGCAGAAATAAATTCAAGAGAAAAATATAAATATGAAAGTAAAATCTTTTAGAAGAACATGTACAGAAAATAAATATTTTTCTCCCCAGCTTTTTTAATATGAATTTCAGACATTCAGAAAAATTTGAAGAAAAGGAATGAACTCTACTCATACACCCACTTATGCCTAGATTTAAAAAATTACTGATATTTTGTCATATGCATGTATTTTTTTTCTTTAAATATAAATTTATTTGTTTTAATTGGAGGTTAATTACTTTATTGTATTGGTTTTGCCATACATCAACATGAATCTGCCACAGGTATACACAATGCATGATATTTTTGTCTTTAAAATTAAAAATATTTTTGGCTAAGTCATTTGAGAGTGAGTTGCAGATGCCATAACTATCAGCCTACATCTTGATAGAATATATATGACCTCAGAGGAGTGAAACCTTTCTTAAAGTAGATATAATAAGCAAACAACATAAAGGAAAAATTGGCTACATTAAAATTTTAAACTTCGGCAAATCAAATACAGTGAAAAAGGTTTCAGATGGTGAGAGGAAACTTGCAATGTATGTTAACTGTTGAAAGAGTATAAGAAAAAGACACAAACCAAATAGAAACATGAGCTAATTTGTAGAAGAAACTGATTGGCTGATAAACACATGAGATGATGATAAACTTTGCTTTTAATTAAGAAAGTAAAAGTTAACATCATAATGAGATATTTCATACCCAACAGATTGATACAAGTTAAAAGGCTGATGAACTAAGTATTGGTAAGCATGTGGGCACGCTCATGCATTGATTGATATAGTATACTTACCCATTCACTTTGGAGACTCTTTAGTAAAGTGGAACACATGCATATCTTTTGACTCAGAAATTCCTTTCCTAGGTTTACACCCTATAGACAATCCTTAGATATAAACACAAGAAGATAGGTTTAAAAACTTCCACAGGAGTATTGTTTAGAATAGCAAACAAGTTGGAAATAATCTAAATGTCCACCAGCAGACAAATGGACAAATATATTGGTATATTCATACAATGGAATACCTTATAGCAATGAAAATAAATTAGTCCTATATGTATCAGTAGGAATGACTCTCTAAAACAATACTGAGTTAAATAAAAGCAGGTTGCAGAACAATGGTATGAAACCAGAAATTTTTTTAAAATGTGGTACATATGTAATTGCTAAAGGAACATAGAAAGCATGGAAACAGCATATATTTGTTATATATATGTATTATATTAGGTTATATTTGTAGCATCAAATTTCTTAAGGCAGATGGTAAGTACAAAGTATATGTTATAAATTCTCTATTATTTCTGAATGTCTGAATATTCAATAGAAAAAGTCAAAAGATAAAGTCTATTTGTTTGGATGAATATTAAAGTTGGTAAAAGGAACCATTGGTCCTGGAGTGGGAGGATGAGATCCAAATCGCAGGTAGAAGGATTGTCTTCAAAAAGACTGTAAGGGAGCTAAATTTTGATGGACATATCAAATTTGGTTCATTATTGGATTGGTGGATTTTTTTTTCATAAATGTTTAATTTTTCTTGGCTTGAAAAGATGTTAAGTATGCTTAGGAATTTACATCAGAAAATGTTATAATGGCACATTTGTAATCTGGTGAATAGGTAAGCTAATATTTTTACCTATCCCTAAGACTTTCATGTAGGCTCAGTATCTAGGGTAGATGGCAAGATGATTTTAAAACAATGTATGCTGATATGTTTCATTGTGTCATATCCAGTGAAAGTTTTGGTTCTTTTTCCTTCTAAAAACATCAAAAAAAATTTTTTTTCCTTCTAAAAGAATATTAGTAAGTTTTAGGTCATTTATTTGCCTAACTTACTCTCTCTGAATTACATAGTCGTTTTTTGACTCTCCTTCATTTCCTTGCTGAATTGTGACTCTTTCCCCCTGTAGCTGTTTCCTTCTGAGTATGAAAGATGATAGCATTGAAGGCATTTATGATACTCTAAAGCAGTGTGCATTGATTTCCAAGTCTGCTGGTGGAATTGGTGTTGCTGTGAGTTGTATTCGAGCTACTGGCAGCTACATTGCTGGGGTAAGCTTCTGTTGTGTGGCTAAAAATATCTGGGCTAGAGGGATTCAAGTCCATAAACAACCAGGGTTGTGGTTGAGAGAGCATTTGCAGGTGTGTGGGAGAACTGGATCTCTGTTAATTACTAGCTGTCTGTGCAACTTATGAGTGATTTCACTACTTCTGTCTTATTAGAGTTTGACTAGAGGGGCTCTAGGGTCCTTTTTCCCACTCCAGTATTCTTGCCTGGAAAATCCCATGGACAGAGGAACCTGGTAGGCTGCAGTCCATGGGGTCGCTAAGAGTCGGGCATGACTCAGCGACTTCACTTTCACTCACTTTTCACTTTCATGCATTGGAGAAGGAAATGGCAACCCACTCCAGTATTCTTGCCTGGAGAATATCAGGGACAGAGGAGCCCAGTGGGCTGCCGTCTGTGGGGTCACACAAACACAACTGAAGCGACTTAGCAGCAGCAGCAGCAGGGTCCTTTTTAGCTCAGATTTTGGAATTCTGATTTACTTTAGCAATAATAATATTAATAGCTTTTATTATTCATTGCTTCAGTTCAGTTCAGTCGCTCAGTCGTGTCCGACTCTTTGTGACCCCATGAATTGCAGCACGCCAATGGCACCCCACTCCAGCACTCTTGCCTGGAAAATCCCATGGATGGAGGAGCCTGGTGGGCTGCAGTCCATGGGGTCGCTAAGAGTCGGACACGACTGAGCGACTTCACTTTTCACTTTCATGCATTGGAGAAGGAAATGGCAACCCACTTCAGTATTCTTGCCTGGAGAATCCCAGGGACGGGGGAGCCTGGTGGGCTGCCATCTATGGGGTCGCACAGAGTCGGATACGACTGAAGCGACTTAGCAGCAGCAGCAGCAGCAGCAGCAGCAGCAGGCCTCCCTGTCCATCACCAACTCCTGGAGTTCACTCAAAATCACTTCCATCGAGTCAGTGATGCCATCCAGCCATCTCATCCTCTGTCGTCCCCTTCTCCTCCTGCCCCCAATCCCTCCCAGCATCAGAGTCTTTTCCAGTGAGTGAACTCTTCGCATGAGGTGGCCAAAGTACTGGAGTTTCAGCTTTAGCATCATTCCTTCCGAAGAATACCCAGGACTGATCTCCTTTAGAATAGACTGGTTGGATCTCCTTGCAGTCCAAGGGACTCTCAAGAGTCTTCTCCAACACCACAGTTCAAAAGCATCAATTCTGCGGATTCATTGCTTACTATATGCTAAATGTTATAAAAGTTTTATGTGAATTACTACAACCTTATGAGATAGATAGATATTACAAACACAGTAAACTTTACTCCTTACAGTAACTTTGTGAGTATAGCCACTGTTGTCTTCATTTTACAAGTGAGGAAGCTGAAGCTTACAAAGTTAAATTACTTCCAGAGATTAGTCATTTAATATGTGATGAAGCCAAGATTCAAGCTTAATCATTAATACTTTATGAGGTAAATTTCAGCTGTTTCAGTTCACTGTTCACTGGGAGTCAAGATCATGGTTTTGGGTGGAATCTTAAAAATAATGCAAATGGATGTGTATGCATGACAGACTCACAGATAAAGAAGACAAACTTGTGGTTACCAGATGGTCAGGGAATCAGGGAGTGACAAATTTGGGATATGGCATTAACTGATATATAAACTACTATATGTAAAATATTTAAGGATATACTGTGTAGAATAGAGAATTATACCCATTATATTATAATAACATATAATGGAGTATAATATGCTGAAATCACATTCAGTATAAAATACTGAATCACTATGCTTTATACCTGAAACTAATAACAATATTGTAAATCAACTATACTTCAGTTTAAAAAAGAAAAGAATAAAAGGTAATGATTTTGAGTAAGATCTGGATTTAAATCCTGTCTCTACTAATTACTAGTAGTGTGGCCTAGTACAAGTTATTTTACTTCTCTGAGTTTGTTTCCTCCTCTATAAGGTGAAGAAAATATCTCACCCTATAGAAAGAGAGTTCAGAAGAAAACCATTCTGTTATGCGGTGTTCATTATCATTCTAGGCTGCTTAAAGGCTTGCCTTGGGTTAGAATGATTATTTTAAAAATTTGATAGATATCTCATCTTCATTCTGCTGCTGCTGCTGCTGCTGCTAAGTTGCTTCAGTTGTGTCCGACTCTGTTGGACCCCAGAGACGGCAGCCCACTAGGCCCTGCCGTCCCTGGGATTCTCCAGGCAAGAACACTGGAGTGGGTTGCCATTTCCTTCTCCAATGCATGAAAGTGAAAAGTGAAAGTGAAGTCGCTCAGTCGTGTCCGATTCTTAGTGACCCCATGGACTGCAGCCCACCAACCTCCTCCATCCATGGGATTTTCCAGGCAAGAGTACTGGAGTGGGCTGCCATTGCCTTCTCCGCATCTTCATTCTAGAATTTATTTATTAGAGGATCTCCATTTGCCTATTGTCTTGATTTATCCATTGCATATAATTCTTACTATAGATCACCTTGAATTCTTTTGGGAAAATTATACTGTAGTAGTGTTTTTACTCTTCCCAAAGTATTTCATTATATGATGACCTTTTGAAAGTATGGGGGTTTAAATTCAACTATCCTGATTTTGGATTTTTGACTTCTGGTTGTTATTTCTCATCGTAAGCTAGAGATGCCATGAAATAATGTTGTACATATTTGTAATTTATTCCATAGTTTTATATTATGTTGGGCATTATGTTTTCAAAGCAGAGGTAGAGATGGGGAGCAGATGAAGCTAGCCTGGGAGAGAGTAATTTGCTTGCTGGTGAGCCATCTTCTTCCTTTTCTTGCTGACCCCTTCTCACTCCTCCAGATGTGTTTATCCTGTTTCTTTTTCAGACTAATGGCAATTCCAATGGTCTTGTACCGATGCTGAGAGTATATAACAACACAGCTCGCTATGTGGATCAAGGTGGAAACAAGGTATGCTTTGTGAGTGAAAGTCCTAGAAATCAGAACTGAAAATCTCATATAGGCTAATAATAAGATAGCTCACTGTGTATGTTTCTGACAACTCTGTTTTTTTCCACTTTTATGATCAACTTAATGTGTATATACTTTTCACTTATTTTGAAGTATAGACACTTGAATTATACAGTTTGATGATTTATATACTTATGTAATCACACCAGTCAAGCCATAGAACATTGCCACACCAATGTGTTTTCCTTGTGTACCTTTGTATTAATCATCCATCACTCCTACACATACATACTTTATCCTTGGCTCCAGGCAGCCAGTGATCTAGTCAGCTTTCTCACAAGACAGTTTATTTGCAAAGAATTTCTAAAGTACTGACTCATATTGATACCTTGGAGCAAGGGCATGGCAACCCACTCCAGCATTCTTGCCTGGAGAATCCCCATAGACATAGGAGCCTGGCAGGCTATAGTCCATGGGCTCGCAAAGAGTTGGACATGTCTGAGCGATTAAGCACATATTGATACCTAATGTTGAAAAGGGGTTATAATATTTTTTCTAGGTTTTTATTAAAAAAAAAAAAGACAAAAAGCAAAACTTGGCCTGTTTTATAGAGGGAAAATAGAGAATATCAGGCCATTTTCCCAGTGTTATCAGCAGGATACTTTGCAGCCATCCAGCCTATCTGATGGAATCTGTGTGGACCTTGATAAGACATACCACCTTTTTGTGATCTTTAATAAAAGCACAACTTATTGTCAAAGCAATATTTTGGGCTTTACATACACGTCACAGAGTGTAAAGTGAGCTGCATGACAGCTGAAGAGGAAGCTTCATCTCTAGTTCACTGTGTCACTTTGGATAAATTATTTAGTCTTTCTTGTTCTACATTTTCTTTGTCTTAATTGTTCTTTTTGACACCTGGGATTGTAAGACAAATACAACTACTTTATATTTTTATAGTACTTTTATTTGTATTCTCTCATATAATTCATTAATTGTAGTGAAGATCCAAGAAGATATTATTGAAGTGCTTTGGAAAATATGAAGTTCCTTTATTTCATTCTGATTCTGAAAAGAATGATGATTTATTTACCCTTAGCGACCTGGGGCATTTGCTATTTACCTGGAACCTTGGCATTTAGACATCTTTGAGTTCCTTGATTTAAAGAAGAACACAGGAAAGGAAGAGCAGCGTGCCAGGGACCTTTTCTTTGCCCTCTGGATTCCAGATCTCTTCATGAAGCGAGTGGAGACTAATCAGGTGAGAGATAGGTACTTGTTAGTAATAACAACTTGATTTATATGAGTTTTCTCCTCAGTCATCTTAAATCATGCTTGGGAAGAATCTACCTATATGTTATGCAACAGCAAGGCATGCTGAGCAAGAGATGCCTTTCTTGCCTTCTTGGATTTTTATTTTCTAAAGCAGGTGCTCTAAATGCTTTAGGAGTCGTGAACAAATAGGCAGAACTAGATGTCTGGACTTGAGCCTAAGTATTATTTCTGAATCAGAATTTTAAGACAGTCTATGGAGGCCACCCTCTCCCTTGCAGTATTCCTAATGGATCATGTGTGATTGGTTATTTGAAGTTTCTTATGGTTGGTACTCTTCTTCCCTTTGCAGGACTGGTCTTTGATGTGTCCAAATGAGTGTCCTGGTCTGGATGAGGTCTGGGGAGAAGAATTTGAGAAGCTATATGAAAGGTATGGGAAAAATACAAAAGTAATAATGTTTTAACCTTGTTTCTTTTATTTACAGGATGGAAATTTCAAAACTATGTCAATCATTAGCCTAGTTTCTAGGATTCTTCAGAAGCATCTAGAAGAGAATGTGACTAGTAATTTTGTTTTAGTATGTTTTCTTCCTGAACCTTCACCAAAATTTTGGTTTGTCTTTCTTAAAACTTTGGAGGGACTTCCCTGGCTGTCCAGGGGTTAAGACTCCGCTCTACCACTGCAGGGGCCACAGATTTGATCCCCAATCGGGAAACTAAGATCCAGCGTGCTGCGTGGCATGGCCAAAAAATTACTCATGACAAACCTACCCCCAGCCCCCTGGCCAGGATGCCCAGGTAGGGGAACACCTCCAGTGGCAGTGGCTGAACAGGAAGTATGGAAGGAAGCGAGGAGGGCAGTGAGGGGGTGGGGGGCGATGAGGGCCCTGACAGATGCAGAGGGTGTCTGGAGTACAGACATCGAGCAGAGCTTGCAGGAGGCCACGGCCACTTACCTACACTGTGGCCAGCGGAAAATGCTATTCAGTGGAGTCAAGTTGTATGGTTGTGATAAACTGATTGCCTGCAACATCAGACTGAGAACATGGAAGACCTAAACTCGCAAACAGTCTCTAGTCATGTCCAGGCTTTGGCCCAAGGGAAATCTGGGGAAATCCAGTTGATGCTCAAGGTGCTGAATGTGGACCAGGTTTCCAAGGACAAGGCTTTCCAGACAATGACTACTGTGTCCTTTGTCCAGCTCATCTCAGCACCTTCCCTGCAGGCCAGACTGGGTCCCACCAGTCCTCAGGCCCCAGAACCTTTCCATTTTAGGTTGGGGCTTCTGGGCCCTCCTGGAATGTTCCAGATGTGAAGCCATTCTCAAAGACACTGTTCTCCTTGTCACTGAATCCTCCATCTACTTCTTTGCCAGGGTATGAGCTTCCAAAGCCCTCTTACCCCTTGCTTTGCCCCCACCTGCCACATCACCCCCAGCCTGGTGGGCTTGGGCTCTGGGCACTGCTCAGTCACAGCACCTGTTTGTACACATCAGCCTACACTGCCCCAACCCTGGGGTGCCCTGCCTCGAGAGTGTGGACATCTGACAGATCTATGACAAATTCCCTGAAAAAGAGGGGCTATAGGAACTGTATGACTGTGGGGCCACCCCCACTTTCTTCCTGGTCAGGTTCTGGGTAGACCTGACTTGGGGCCCAAGTGGTAAGGAGGTGGGGCTGCCAGCGGCAGCAGTAGCTTCTGTGGAGAGAGCAGCCAGTATGAGAGCCTGGACCACGTGACCCTCGCCTGTTCTTCAAGGTCTACTCCTTTGGCAAGCAGGTGGTGGAGAAGGTGGAGACGGAACATGCTCTGATGGAGAATGGGAGGTTTGTGTACCACATGTTGCACTCACCCATGTGCAAGCACCTGGTGAATTTTTTCACAAGCTGTGGCAGCTGCTGGAGTGCCATGTGATGAACAGCATCCTGGAGAACTTCACCATCCTCCAGGTGGTGACAATCAGAGACACCTAGGAACTGCTGCTCTGCACCGCCTACATCTTCGAGGTCTTCACCAGTGAACGGGGTGCCCAGCACCACATTTACCATCTGGTTAGGGACTGAAAGGAGACCTCAGGAGTGGCTCATCCCCAGAATACCCTCCTCTCAGGAAGGACCTCAAGCTTTCCTCTACTTGGGGAGGGGCTGCTCCTTAAAAACTGGGTTGTGAGTTGAATGTTCTGGGACTGTGAGGAAAGGATGGATCCTGACGTTGGAACCTCACAGAGGTGTCTGAAAGGACAGATCACTCCAGAGCATTAGACACAGGGGGAACAGAAGTGTGACAACCCTTGGGACACCACTGGTTCTGTCTCTGACAGGCACCCTCTCCGTTTTCTGTTTTGGATGTTTGGGAGGGCCCCAGTTACACATTGGCTTGTCCTTCTCTGTTGTTAAGCGCCCTCCCTCTTCCCAATCTGCCTCTCCTTACCACCGGCATCCCAGTAGCCTGATAATCGAATATTGAAAATTAACTCTTTCTGTGCAGGAGCAGACCAGGTGGGCCCTGGAAATATTTCTTTTTTAATATAACAAAAGATAATTATTAAGAAACAGACAAAAATCTTTGGGACGTGTAAATAGGTGTTCAAGTTAAATCATATTTTAATAGATCCTCTAAAAAATTAATGCAGTTATTTAGCAGGGTTATTAATTTGCTTTGTTATAAAGTACATTTGATAAAGCAAGTTATGCTTTTATATTGTACACAGGAATTGAGAGCAACTGGGAGGCAGGTGTCAGAAGTTCATTAAGTAATAGCACCAGAGTATTGCTGTAGCACAATGGCACTATTTAACTACTTCAGTCTTTGTTCCTTTTTATTATGGAAGGTATTATTGATTTAGTGGGTCTGGCTTTAACCATAGTAAAATGCGTATCATATTCCTAATTTTTTTTCCCTTAGCAAAACAGTAAAAATTTAAGTTTTCAATATTTTTTATTTTGGTATTTCTCTTCATGTTGTCTGCAATAAAGATTTTCTTAGGGAATATTAAAATAATACTAGCTTTGCCTTCCAGGTATGAGAAAGAAGGTCGTGTCCGCAAAGTTATTAAAGCTCAGCAGCTTTGGTATGCCATCATTGAGTCTCAGACAGAGACAGGTACCCCGTACATGCTCTACAAAGATTCCTGTAATCGGAAAAGCAACCAGCAGAACTTGGGAACCATCAAATGCAGCAACCTGTGCACAGAAATAGTGGAGTATACCAGCAAAGATGAGGTAGGTAGAAAAACTTCTGCCTCGGGTACTGAGAGAAGAATCTTAGGAGTTTGTGAATTGTTTGTGAATCTCTCGCTTGATTTCCCTTGAGTTGAGTGAAGGAGTATTCATAGCTTGCTATAAGCAGAAGGGCACTGAAATAGATTATAAAGGAAGGAAGAGGTGTAATGTGTGCCCTTAAAAATCTTTTAGTCTGAGCCATATAGAAAAGATTGTCGATTTTTTCTTACACACACATTGTTGTAATAATCTTTTCTTGAGAAAAATAGCAATACATAATTATTTAGGTTAGAGTTAGGACAAACACAGTAATGTGTTAGAGTGTGCATTCAGTTTAAAGTATGTAAGCATGAGAGTCCTTTCAGTGAATGCGAGACAAAATTCTCATCTCAAACCTTTAAGGCCATTCACAGAAGAGGCAAAGCTGGAAATGAGATATAGATTTGGTTATTTTAAAAAGAAGTTTATGAAAAAGCTTTCTATTTGGGAAGAACCGCCAGTATGACAGATCAGAGACAGGGATAGGTTTTGTGCAGTGAGGGGAAAGTAAGTTTATTGTGATGGAGCAGATACATTAAAGTTTGGTGTATGGAGGGATGGCTGTGGTTGAGGGAAGAGAGAAAGTACGTGAAAGCTGGCATATTTCAGACAGAGTAAAGCCCTTGTAGATTTCTGAAAGGAAAATAGCATTGCTAGGATGGGAAGGACAGCTCTTGATTCTGGTTATAGAATGGCTTAGTGTGAGAAGTAGTTGAAAGTTACTTTATACGAGATTGTTGCGTTAGTCAGATGACAGACTGTGGATATTGGATGTAACCTATGAAAATGAGGAGGAAGGAACAGATCCTGAATTCTAGGACCTAAAAACATGACAGACGAAAAGTCAGAGAAAATGGTAAGTGAGCTGAACATCCTGCTGAGCTTGCAGTTTGAGTTAACAAAGTTTACTGACCACCAGGCATGTGTAAGACACCGGACTAGGTGCTCTGAGATATAAATGAATGTGGGTCAGTCCCCGCCCTCTAGAAACTTACAATTCAGTTGGAGAAATTGACATATACTTATATTGTTATATAAGATAGACTGTATTACAGAGAATAAAATGACCTTTTTTAAAAACAAAAAATCAGATCATACCATTCTCTGCACAGTACTTATCTTTGACTTTCCAACACATCCAGAGTTTGTTCATTTTTAAAAAATTGAGATATAAGTCACATACCATAAATTTCACCCTTCTAAAGGATACAGTTCCATGATTTTTTATTAGTATTTTCATAAGGTTGTACAACTATCACTGATAACTAACTCTAGAATATTGTCACCACCCCAGAAAGAAACCTTGTACCTGTTAGCATTCACTCTCTGTTCCCCTCTTCACCCAGCCCCTGGCAACACTGGTCTATTTTATGTTTCTGGGTTTGTCTGTTGTGGGCATTCCGTATGAATGGAATCATGTAATATTGGGCCTTGTGTGTCAGTTGTCCATGCTGTAGTATGTATCATTACTTGATTTCTGTCCTTATAATGCCCTGTGAGATGGTACACAACTGAGTATCCCACCTCATCTGTTCTTATTTTTCTCCTTGCTCACTGTGCTCCTACCCTTCTAATTTCATTGCCATTTCTCAAACATATCAAGCATACTCCTGCTGCAGGAGTTCTGAGTGGTAAAGTGCTCTTTTACCCAGAGAGCTATGTGACTTGCTTTCTACCTTCTTCAGTTCTTTCTTCATATGTCATATTCTCAGTGGCATCTCCCTTGATGACTCTATTTAAATATGGCACTCCTTCCATCCTTAGCCCCAATTTCCTGCCTTATTTTTCTCCCTTGCATTTATCAGGCTTATGTGATTCGAGCTATGGTTTAAAAATGGGTACTTTGTCACCATGTGTAGAATTGATTAGATATGAAGGGCATGAGTGAGTCTAGGTGAGAGGAGTTGAGAGTTTGGATTGGGATAGTCATAATCAAAATGGTGAAGGAAGTATATTCATTCAGTATTATTAAGCATTTGCTATATGCCAGGTGTGGTGGTGCTAGTCCTGAAAATGTAAGGATAAAAAGATATGATCCCTAACCTGAAAAAGCTCACCACTTAATGTAGTAAGAATCACCTAAAGAACTTTTTTAAAATTCAAACTTGGGTCCTTTGTTATGGGCTGTTGGAATCTCAGTGAGGATGAGGTAGATGTGTAATTTGGAACAGCTTTTTACAGTGATAGAAATGTTCTGAATTGGGTAGTTACTGAGCACTTGAAATATAACTAGTGCAATTAAACAATTTTAAATTTCATGTAGTTTTTATTTAGTGGCTGTTGTATTAGAGCACATCTACTGACATACATAAAAAATTATAGCACAGTGACATACGTCTGGTAAAGAGCCTTGTACTATGGAGCGTACGGTTCTTCCCCCATCTTAAACTGTCTCACTGGTGCATGTAACAATTCACATATGGGAATAGGTCCTGGGATTTAGAAATGAACAGGTGAATGGTGAAGAGGAAGCAATCAAAGATAGAAACTAAAACTTTAATGTCGAAAAGTGTTAGAGGTTTACAGGGCAGTGTCAGTGAAATAAAAATCATGTGATTCTTGACCCTTTTTCTTCAAATTCTAGGTTGCAGTCTGTAACTTGGCTTCCCTGGCCCTGAATATGTATGTCACATCAGAACACACATATGACTTTACAAAGTTGGCTGAAGTCACCAAAGTCATTGTCCGAAACTTGAATAAAATTATTGATATTAACTACTACCCTGTCCCAGAGGTATGAATAGATTTCTCTGCTTATTGGTAATAATTGAAATCCAAGGTGGAAGGAGTTGATCATAGTCTTCTAGTCATCATGTTATCGTTGGAATGATTGGAATGGTGTCAGGAAACTGATATAGAATGTGTCATTTGGTACAGAATGTTGGTTTTACTGTTCATTAATATCATCTCTTTCTTTTCTAAACCTGTTGGGACAAAGGCAAGCTTGTCGAATAAACGCCATCGCCCCATTGGAATTGGGGTACAAGGTCTGGCAGATGCTTTTATTCTGATGAGGTACCCTTTTGAGAGTCCAGAGGCCCAGTTATTGAATAAGCAGATCTTTGAAACCATTTATTATGGAGCCTTGGAAGCCAGCTGTGACCTGGCCAAGGAGTATGGCCCATATGAAACCTATGAGGGCTCTCCAGTCAGCAAAGGAGTAAGTATACAGATGAAATTTCTCTTTGCCTGTGAGTTCCTGTAGTAGGCTTAATGGTAGCCCTCAAAAAGATGTTCACTTACCCAAAAAAAAAAAAAAAATGTTCACATCCTAATGTCTGGGACCTCTGACTATTAAATTATTTGGTTTAAAAGGGTCTTTGCAGATGTAATTGAGATTATCCTGGATTATCCAGGCGGGCCCTAAATCCAGTGACAGTTGTCCTTACAAGAGACATAGAGAAGAAGGAGCAACACAACCATAGAGGCAGAGGTTGGAGAGATGTAGCCACAGCCCAGGAGAATTGAAGCCACTAGAAGCTGGGAGAGGCAAAGAACAGAATCTCCTCTAGAGCCTGGGGATGGAGAGGGCCTTCCCAACATACTGAGTTTGGGCTTCTGGCCTCCAAGACTGCAAGAGAACAAATTTTTGTTATTTTAAGCCACTAAAGTTGTAATTTCTTACACCAGACATCTGAAGCTCATATAGTCCTTTTGTTCTCTGGAGTAAAAAGTATATTCTATTTTAATCTCTTTTATTTAAAACTAATTATTGCTAAAAGACGTAGGAAGAATGCTAAGTTAGTTTTTTTTTTATCTTTTTGGATGGGTGGGGAAGGGAGCGGTGCCTTGCATGGCTTGCAGTTCCCTGACCAGGGATCCTGAGCCCACAGTAGTGAAAACACTGAATCTTAACTACTAGATCATCAGGGAACTCCCAGGTATTAGTTTTCTATAACAAAACTTAGCAGATTAAAACAACATACATTCAGTATCAATTTCCATGGGTCAGGAGTGCAGACTTGGGTTAGCTTAATCTCTGGGTCTCTCAAAGTCAAGATGTCAGTAGAAGCTGTGGTCTCATCTCAGGCACAGTCCTCCAAGCCCTCCTGGTTATTCATTTCCTTGCAGTTCTAGAGCTCATGGTATCTTACGTCTTCAAAGCCAATAGGAGGGAGAGTCACTCATTTCAAGAGCCCAGTCTAGTCACCATTTTGGGCATTTTCATTTGTCAGGTCAGGGCCACCCAGGATAATCTCCCTTTTTGCTAAAAAATTAAACTGATTCTCAACCTTAATTGCATCTGCAGAAACCCTTCACATTTGTCACAGTGTGTGAGTGACATCCATCGTGTTTCCAGGTCCTGTATATACTGAAGAGGAGGACAGTATGAGGGCCTATACCCCAGGAGATGGGAATCTGAGTGCTGTCCTAGCATTCTGCCGTCACACTGTCTTCATCCTCAGTAGGATGATTCTCTTCCCTGTAAAATAGGATGTTAGATTTAGTTCTCACAGTTCCTACTGAATTTAGGAACTCTACATTGTTTGAAAATAGGTGTTAATTAGCTAAGTAGATAATATTTAGAGATAGGATAGATCAAGGCTGTATAGAAAGATGAAGGTAGAGGGTAGAGTAATTCTTTTATTGTACAGAAAGAATACATTTCAGCAACATGCTTTCATTTGTTAAAATTTCCTGGTTTGTAGAGATATGGGTCTTCTGAGAGGACTCAGCAGGAATAAGGGGAAGAGGTAAGCCTTAATCAGCCTGCTTTGAATCAATATGACTACATAGCAATTTGTCTAGGAAAATCTCTGGGCCTTATACTCCTTACAAGACAGCATTTGATGGGATATAGGGACATGGCAGTTAGTCATTTGCTGGTTTTTGTCATAGTTTCAGATGGTCATTGAATGATTTATCACCAATTTGGGTTGTTTGTTCCTTAGATCCTTCAGTATGATATGTGGAATGTTACTCCTACAGACCTGTGGGACTGGAGCCTTCTCAAGGAGAAAATTGCCAAGTAAGTAGAGATGTAAAGTAGCTTCGAAGTGAGGAGGGTTCAGGTTTTCATCCTGGCTCTTTCAAACTTATGTATGTTATTTTAGCTTCTGAAATTCATCTTTTTCTCTTTTAAATGGGACTAAAAGGACCTATATATAGAACTGTAATTGTGAAAATTCTTCCTAGGACAATATATGTACAGTAGCCTGCAATGAAAGCATTTTAATACCTGGTGGGTATTATTAGTTGATCTTGTTTTAGGGGCTTAACTAGCAAGAACAGGAATTCTTTTTCTCATTAAGCATTCATATTTCCAAGTGTATTTGTTTTTTAAATGTTTTCCACTTTTATTTATTGCTTAATTACATTGGGCACATAAATGGCTTTCACTGAATTGATTGTCATAGGACTACATTAGGGAATTTAAAGAGATTTTGGAGGGTTTATATATTAAACTGTTGGAAAGAAAAATATAAAAATTGAGTCTATAGGCCTTTTAAATTAATAAACATAAGAAATTTGAGTGCAGGCAGAATGTTTTGCTGAGTCAATAATGAAACAAGTTGCTTTTGCTTTCTATCATGACTGTCTGACATGTCCGAGTTAATGTTTGCAGAAGGAAGCAGTAGCTTTAAAGTGCTCTTTAAAAATACCAGTTTACCTTCAGACTGTTTCATTGCTCAAATAATATATGTTAGACAATTTAGAAAAACATACAAGTGAAAAGGGAGTAAAATGAAAATTATCCCAATACTACTTCCCCCTAAAAAACCTGTTTGTATTTTTTTGTCTGTCATCCTCAGACTTTCTTCTGGGTTTGTATATATATGTGTATTTACATGCAAATTCAATTTTTACAAAAATGCCCCTGAACTCTATTTTTTACTTTGTTTTTTTTCTCAAAATACTGTAGTTTAAATGTCTTTTATGTATAAGTTTTTAAAGTTTCAAAATTAAAATAAAAATTTCAACATAAATACACATTCATTGTTAATAAAGTTCAAGTAGAGAAATAAATAGAAAGTAAAAGCCCTTTTTTATACCTCTTCTGCAAACCACTTGTCCTACAAAACAAACAAAAAACCAACTTATTTCTTTTCTCAGAGATCACCAGCATGAATGGTATATGTTTTTCTAGATCTTTTTCAGTTTGTTTGCAGATGTCATCAAACTTGACACATTCTGAGACTTTTTATTTAGTGATTTATTTTGGAGATCTTTCTCTTTTAGTACATGCAAATCTACCTAATGTTTTTAGTGATTACAGATGATTCCATCTGTTTGGATGTATGTGACTTTTCAAACCACTGTCCACTTTACTGAAGGAGTAAAGACATGGAGCTAGTTTGTGGTTTACTTGATGCCTCACAACTAGAAAGTGACATAGAGAAGTTGAAATTTCAGTTGTACACACTCTATTAGGATATGAGGCTCGATGCTAAGTACTGTATGAATCTGCTGCTGCTGCTGCTAAGTTGCATCAGTGGTGTCCAACTCTGTGTGACCCCATAGACGGCAGCCCACCAGGCTCCCCCATCCCTGAGATTCTCCAGGCAAGAACACTGGAGTGGGTTGCCATTTCCTTCTCCAATGCATGAAAGTGAAAAGTGAAAGTGAAGTTGCTCAGTCGTGTCCAACTCTTAGTGACCCCATGGACTGCAGCCTACCAGGCTCCTCCGTCCATGGGATTTTCCAGGCAAGAATCTAGAGGTATGGAATGTAGCAAAGGCAAGCTCTTTGTGCTTGAGAAACTAAGTAAGGTAAGACGTGTAAACACATAAAATAGTAAAGGTAAGGTCATAAAAAATATTTGCAATGCAAATACTTGTATTTGACAGCTTTACTTAGTGTTGTCTGCCTGGTCAGGAAAGATGTTTTAGCATAGGTATCTCTTCAGCTGAGGTTTTTATTATTACTATTTTATTACTACAATTATTGTTAATTTATTTTGGCTGTGCTGGTTCTTCATTGAGGCACGTGGGCTTAGTTGCCGTGAGGCATGTAGGATCTTAGTTTCTCAACCAGAGATCAAACCCACATCTCCTGCATTGGAAGACAGACTTTTAACCACTGGACCACCAGGGAAGTCCCTAGGCTGAGCTTTGAAAGATGTGCTTAGCACAGTTTGAAGATTTTCAGAGCTCAGATACTACATTTTTAAGCACTCTCTATGGCACTGAATAGAGTCAAAAGGTGTTAGCGTTCTTCTAGGAACTTTAATTAATGAGGTGATAGAGGAAGGCAGGAGTATTATACTTTGAGCGTCATTTTCTCTATTCATTATCCTATTCAGTATGAAGAGTTGTGGTGATAGATGTTTGGGTCTTACCACTTTCACATCATTAAGTTTCCTTAAAGAGCCTAGCACAGTGATCACATAGTCTGTTAGAAAAGAGTGAGGGCACCAGTCAGAATGGCTGCGATCCAAAAGTCTGCAAGCAATAAATGCTGGAGAGGATGTAGAGAAAAGGGAACCCTCTTACACTGTTGGTGGGAATGCAAACTAGTACAGCCACTATGGAAAACAGTGTGGAGATTCCTTAAAAAATTGCAAATAGAGCTGCCTTATGACCCAGCAATCCCACTGCTGGGCATACACATCGAGGAAACCAGAATAGAAAGAGACACATGTACCCCAATGTTCATCGCAGCACTGTTCATAATAGCCAGGACATGGAAACAACCTAGATGTCCATCAGCAGATGAATGGATAAGAAAGCTGTGGTACATATACACAATGGAGTATTACTCAGCCATTAAAAAGAATACATTTGAATCAGTTCTAATGAGATGGATGAAACTGGAGCCGATTATACAGAGTGAAGTAAGCCAGAAAGAAAACCACCAGTATAGTATACTGACACATATATACAGAATTTAGAAAGATGGTAATGATGACCCTTTATGCAAGACAGCAAAAGAGACACAAATGTATAGAACGGACTTTGGACTCTGTGAGAGAGGGAGAGGGTGGGATGATTTGGGAGAATGGCTTTGAAACATGTATACTATCATGTAAGAAACGAAGTGCCAGTTTATGTTCGATACAGGATACAGGATGCTTGGGGCTGGTGCATGGGGATGATCCAGAGAGATGATATGGGGTGGGAGACGGGAGGGGGATTCACGATTGGGAGCTTGTATACACCTGTGGTGGATTCATGTCAATGTATGGCAAAACCAATACAGTATTGTAAAGTAAAATAAAGTAAAATAAAATTTAAAAAAA
>NW_024070201.1:48773499-48850386 GCF_014754425.2 Oryx dammah | reverse complement strand
TGAAACATGTATACTATCATGTAAGAAACGAAGTGCCAGTTTATGTTCGATACAGGATACAGGATGCTTGGGGCTGGTGCATGGGGATGATCCAGAGAGATGATATGGGGTGGGAGACGGGAGGGGGATTCACGATTGGGAGCTTGTATACACCTGTGGTGGATTCATGTCAATGTATGGCAAAACCAATACAGTATTGTAAAGTAAAATAAAGTAAAAATAAAATTTAAAAAAAAAAAAAAGAGTGAGTGTTAAATGAGTGTACCTGAAACAGGTGGGGACTCTCCAACAGCCATTTTAATGTTTCCTTGGGCAAGATGTTGTATCAAGTGCTGTGATTCTTAAATGGCATAAGTCATGGCATGATAAAGGTTGTCAGCAGTAAAAGTTGTGCTCATTCTGTTTGGGAATCAGTCATTCATTTAGGAGAGGGACATACTGTAGAGTTGCATCCCTGTAAGGGTTAAATGCAAACGTCAGCATGTGAGTGTAGTACATGTATGGTATTACAGCAACTGCTTTACTACAATGATTAAAGTAGCTGTCTTCCTGACAGATAGTAGCATAAGGACCAGCACCTAATAATCTCCTTTTCTTCAGGTATGGTATAAGAAACAGTTTACTTATTGCCCCGATGCCTACTGCTTCAACTGCTCAGATATTGGGAAATAATGAGTCCATTGAACCTTATACCAGTAACATCTACACTCGCAGAGTCTTGTCAGGAGAATTTCAGGTGAGAAGATTACAACTAGACCTACTGGAAAGTCTTTTAGAAGCCTGATGTTAGGAGTAAATGCTATCCATATTTAGGATGACCCTCTATCTTAGAATGGGGGCAAAGTTTTGATAAAGTGAGCTGTCATCTCTAATATTATTTATGTTACTTCAGCATATAAGAGGCATTTTACAAATATCTGTCAGAAGAATGAAGGATTGAGGGTTGAGTATGAAAGCAACTTGTTGAGAGTTCATGCAGTGTGTAACCATTCTTTAATCATGTAGTATATGTCATATACTACGCTATACTACGTGTGCTAAACTATAACATATACTATAGCGTCAAATGCTTAAGTTGATGATACTGCAGATGTATAGAAGTATCTTTTAAGATAGTGGTTCTCAGCCTTGGTTACAAATTAGAATTTCTGATGGGAAGGACCAGTGGTTGTTTTTTTTTTTTTTTTTGAGGTTCCCAAGTAATTCTTGTGTACAGGTTGAGAACCACTAATTTAAAAGATATTTATTTGTGAATTCACAAGTATTCTGAAGTAAATTTCTGTAAGGTTTGAGTTGGGTACATTTATAATTTTCTCAAGTATTTGTTGTGTCCATACTTAAAACAAGAAAAGAATCATTCTATATACCCAGGTTAGGCAGTTAGCTCCTTTCACTTTTGCAAATACTGTATGTTATGTTTTGAATAACAGGTATCAGGATTTTAGAGGAATGTAGCTTTCATGTGATGGGATATGTCACTCAGTTTCATAAAAAATAGAATTTACCAAGCAATCAAATGTTAAACTCCAAGTGTGTAATCCTCTTCAGGCCCTGTTGTTGTTTATTCCTTCACATTTTTTTCTCCTTTTCCTTTCAGATTGTAAATCCTCACTTACTGAAAGATCTTACTGAGCGGGGCTTGTGGAATGAAGAGATGAAAAATCAGATTATTGCATGTAATGGCTCCATCCAGGTACAGAATGACCAAAAAAAAAAGAAAGTGTGCTCTTCAGGAGCTAAGTTGAACATTGGTACCTTCTCGATTATCCCAGGCAATACAGAGAAAGAATGGCTGTTCATCTGGTCATATGTCTAGGCCTTACCCTCTTGTTTGTGCAGCACTATAAAGCAATGGTTCCCAACTTCTCTGCACATTAGAATACATTAAAGAGCTATTAAAGCTGAAGCTTAGGTTGTTCCCATATCAATTAAATGTCTGGGAATGAGAGTTCAGGCATCAGTATTTTTTAAAGACTCTCTAGATAATTCCAAAGTGCATCAGATTTTGGAGACCAGTGATGTAAAGCCTGAAGTTAGAGTCAAACTTAGTTAAAAAGTTTGATGGAGATTGAAGACTGATAGTTCAAAAGACAGAGCCACAAATAGTGTTTAACAATAAAATATTTGCAATTGAGAATCAAGAAGCATTTATTTGTAGACAGAGGCCACTTATTAGATATTGGTCTGCTCAGCAACACAGATAAAGATTCCTGTAACATTTCTGTATTTGCGATGGAAACTGTAGCATTAGCCAGTCTATGTTTTGAAGCATGCTAACCCTAGACCTAAGAAATAAGAAAGCCTTATTTCTACTGACTTCGAGTGGAGTTTGTGGAGTCCTACCATATTTAAAGGGTTTTTGTCTCATTGCTTCCTTGGGTCACGTTTCTGTGAGTTACAGCCCTGAGTTTTTTTATTTTCTGCAAAACTCAAGGGTCATTTATTGCTTAGCTTTTGGCCATTAACCAGTTAAAAATGAATCTTACATAACTACCACCAGATTGATATTTTGTTGGTTAGATGGGGTTTTATTGGACTTTGTAAGCTGGAAGTGAGTAGTCTTAGGAAACTTGATGAGGATCATACTGTATTAAATGGAATGGCTAAGATCAGATCTGACTGGAAGTAGTATCACGGCCAGACCCTAGGGCATCATTCTATTAATTATACTGCTTTCTTCAACCAGAGTACAGTAGCATCTGCTTTACCTTCTTCAGAGCATACCAGAAATTCCTGATGACCTGAAGCAGCTTTATAAGACTGTGTGGGAAATCTCTCAGAAAACCGTACTCAAGATGGCCGCGGAGAGAGGCGCTTTCATTGATCAAAGCCAGTCTTTGAACATACATATTGCTGAGCCTAACTATGGCAAACTCACTAGTATGCACTTCTATGGCTGGAAGCAGGTTGGTGGAGGAAGTCAACCAACTTGGAATATTTTAGAATTGGAACAGAGTGTTATATTCTAGCTACCTATTAAATATTGCCACCTGGAAGTTCTTTCACTTTAAGTCCAGTATGTTAAAACTAACGCACGGGTTTATACTAAATTAAGCTCTCACTTTGAATTTTCTTATTTTGGGTGGGATTATTTTATTCGAAGTTTGTAAGCTCATAGGAGTTATCTGTGATCCTTTCTTTACTTCCCGTGTAGTCATTCACCGTGTGCTATTGGTTGTTCGTTTGTACTATTTCTTGAATGCCTTTCTTTCTATTCCTTCGCCACCACCACCTTTATTCTTAAGTTCTTACCTCATCTCTTTGCTTCTGGTATCTTTACTGTAGGCCAGCTTGTGTCCTGCTACCATTCCTAAAATAAAACTATATACATCAACCACCTATTCAAAAATATCCATTGTTTCCCAGCTTTAAAACAGAATAAAACCCAATCATTTAGCTATAGTCACTGCCAACTGTAAAGACCTGTGAGTCTGTGATGTATTCTTTTTTTAAAAAAAGAATATTTATTTTTATTTATTTGACTTGCGTCGGCTCTTAGTTGTGGCACGCAGGTCTTTTTCGTTGGGGCACAGAGACCCTCTAGTTGTGGTGCTTGGACCCTGGAGTGTGTGGGCTCAGCAGTTGGGTGCAGGCTTAGTTGCTCTGCAGCATGCAGGATCTTAGTTCCTGAACCAGGGGTCAAAGCCATGTCTCCTGCATTATGAGGCAGAGTCTTAACCACTGAACCATCAGGGAAGTCCCTATAATGTATTCTTACTCCCTAACAATGTTCTAGGTATTTATATAGAATTATAATTTTATCCTTTTATTTAACAAACTTTTATTGAACTTGTACTGTGTTCCAGGACTGGGGGTACTGAATAGAAGGTGATGGTTCTTATCCATGAAATAGTTGTCATCTGTTCTTATACAGAGAAACAGTCTAGACCTCTGAATAGTTATAATCTAAAGCAGACAGGTTTTCTTAGGTACACTTGGAAGTCGTACACGTAAACAAACAAAAAAAGACTAGAGAACAAAAATATTTGACATTTTGAAAGAGATAAGCTTGTTTTAGTGGTGAAAAGGATAGCGTGTACTGTCTGTCTCCTCTCTCTCTAAGTGTTTTTGAGAGCGCTTCCTGTGCTGTGTGTGTGCCGTGCCTAGTCACTCAGTCGTGTCCGACTCTGCGACCCCATGGACTGCAGCCCAGCAGGCTCCTTTGTCCATGGAATTCTCCAGGCAGCAATACTGGAGTGGGTAGCCTTTCCCTTCTCCAGGGGATCTCCCCAACCTGGGGATTGAACCCAGGTCTCCCGCATTGCAAGTGGATTCTTTACCATCTGAGCCACCAGGGAAGCCCAAATAAAAAAACAGCTGGGGCTTCCTAGAGGAGATATAATTCTAAATTTAGAAAGCAGTTGACCTGGTCTATGGAAATGTATTTTACAATTGGTCTTGAATGTTTGATGTTCTCACAGCTTCTCCTAATTAGTTGTACTTACTTCCCTTTTAGGGTTTGAAGACTGGGATGTATTATTTAAGGACAAGACCAGCCGCTAATCCAATCCAGTTTACTCTAAATAAAGAAAAGCTGAAAGATAAGGAAAAGGTATCGAAAGAAGAAGAGAAGGAGAGGAACACAGCAGCCATGGTGTGCTCTTTGGAGAACAGAGATGAATGTCTGATGTGTGGGTCCTGAGGAAGGGCTTAGAAGAGACCAGCACTTCTTCAGTAGCCAAACTACTTCTTGAGCATAGTTAGGTGCAGTACGTTTGCTTGAAGTGGTAAGGCTTTGCTGGACCTTTTTGCAGCAAAAAGATCAATTGGTTTAGAGTACTATTTCTGTATAAGTGTGAAAGTAATTTTTTTTTTTTTATTGATATATTGGGAATCAAAGTAGATGTTTTAGAAATGCAAAAGAAGTCATTTTGCAGATAGGGAGTGATTAAGTAGGGTTTTTATCACCCATCTGGCACTCCTTTCTGGTGACTTTCATTTTGGTAAGGAAACTTTGGTGTGTGTTTAGAAGCAAAATGAGTCATAACCTGTGAGAAGTGCTGATGGGGCCTTTATCTGCGTATGGTCTTAATAGGTCATTCTGAAATAAAGATAATAAACATTTCTCAATGACTGTGTGAGACTAATTTTGTCACTTATTTTCTTTCAAAGTTCAAATTTGTAAAAGCATTTTTGTTCTTTGAGAGTTCAGAGAAGAAATTTTAAGACAAATTACTTAGATTCCATATAGAATTCTGATTTTAATATGTGCCTTTTTCCTCTTTTTAAAAAACTGTGGTAAAATAAGCATAACTAAATGTTACCATTTTACCCATTTTAAAGTATACAATTTAGTGACATTTAGTACATACAAAGTTCAGCCATCACCACTATTTCCAGAACCTTTTCATCATCCCAAACAGAAAGTTTATATATAGAACAATGAATTCCTGGTCCCCTTCTCTTATCATTGCCTGGTAACTTCTGTTCTACTTTCTATCTCTAAATTTGCTTATTCTTGGCATCTCAAGTAGAAGGGATCTTAATATGTGTCCTTTTCTATCTGGCTTGTTTCACTTAGCATAATGTTTTCAAGGTTCATTTATGTATCACATATCAGAATTTCATATCTTTTTAAGGACGAGTAATACCTCGTCGTGTGTATATATATGTATATGCGTATATACACACACATATATATATACACCCCATTTTGTTTATCCATTCATCTCTTAATGGACATTTGGGCTGTTTCCACCTTTTGGCTGTTGTGAGTAATGCTGCTGTTAACACTGATGCACAAGTAGTCTGTTTGAATTCCTGCTTTCAGTTCTTTTGGGTATGTACTAGAAGTTCAGTGATTGGAATATCTGGTAATCTTCTGTTTAACTGTACTAATGACTTTTGACCATTTGATTATAATATGTCTTGGTGTGGATCCCGGAATTTATCCTAACTAGGGTTTATTGAGCTGCTTGATATAGTAGATTCACATCTTTTGTTAAATTGGAGAAGTTTTCAGCCATTATTACTTCAGATAATGATTTTGCCCCTTTCCCTCTTTTCCTTCTGGGACTTCTGTGTTGCATTTATCAGTCCACTTTATTAGTGTCTCAACGGGTCCTTTAGGCTTTGTTCACTTTTCTTCATCTTATTTTTTCCTCTAATCTCAGTAGTCTTATCTTCCAGTTCATTTATTCTTTCTTCTTCCTCAACTTTGCTGTTGAGCCCCTCTAGTGAAAATTGCATTTCACTTATTGCTCTTGCCAGCTCTAGAATGCCTGATTCCTTTTATTCCTTTGTCTTTGTTGATAGTCTGATTTTGTCACTACACAATCTCTGTTACTACATTGTTTTCCTTTAGCTCTTTGGTTATGTTTAAGACAGTTGTTTTAATGTCTGTCTAGAAAGTCTGATGGCTGAGTTTCTCTGGAGTGGTTTTTGTCAGTTTATATTGTTAATATTTGTCAGTTTATATTGAATGTTTTCCTGTTTCTTTATAATGCTTGTGATTTTTGTTGTTGAAACATTCTGAGTCGTTTCCAAAATGTTTTTGCAGTGAAGTCTGCTCTTCAGAGTATGTTCGGTTAATGTTCTGATAGCTTTCCTAGGTCTTTGCAGATTGGCTGTGTGCTAGGACACTCATACTTCTCTAGGCTTGCTCCGAGCCTAAGGGATGTGATGGTTTTTATGTGTCAGCTGGCTAGGCCATAGTATCTAGATATTTGATCAAACACTAAATAGATCTATGAAGGTATTTCTTTAGATGAAATTAGCATTTAAATTCATTGACTTTGAGTAAATCAGATCATCCTCCAAAATGTGGGTGGCCTCATCCAATCAGTTAAAGTCCTTAAGAGGAAGAAGACTGTGGTCCCCTGAGAAAGAAAGACTTCTGCCTCCAGACTGCCATTGGACTGATCTGCAATATCTGCTCTTCTCTGGGTTCCCATCCTGGTGGCTTACTCTGCCAATTTTGGATTTCCCAGTTCCACAATTTTATATATGTGTATATATAGAGAGGGGGGAGAGATGGTTGACCATTGAACAACATGAGTTTTAAGTGCATGAGCCCACTTATATTTGGATTTCTTCAATAAATGTGGCAGTAGTATACAATCTGTGATTGGTTGAATCTGAATGTGGAACCATGGATGTATCATGGGGCTTAAACATCCATGGATTTTCGTATCCTTAGTGTGTCCTAGAACCAATCCTTGCATTGTTCAAGGGTCAAGGGAATATATAGATAAGATAGTATATGTGTTCATACACACACACACACACACACACACACACAGAGCTTATTTTCTCTGGAGAATGAGAACCCTGACTAATAAAAGGTTTTGGTACTGAAAATGGTTCTGTTGGAATGGAATCCTAAGGATGAATTTTCCTGAATTGGTTGTCTAATTTGATGAGATTTAAGCATGCCTTTTCAGTAGTGAAGAGAGCTCTGATAGCCCATGGGGTGATGTGGCAATAGAGATATGCAGAATACCATCACTGGATATTCCTAATCAAATATAAGAGGCAAGGGTCTGGGTTACCATGTATGTGTTCTGCCTCAGGGATATATCAGCTCTCCAGCCCAGTATTGTAATTTATAGTTCATCTTGATCATTTTTCCTTTCCACGGTACATCACACTGCTCCATTACATTGAGGTACAGGTTGGACCTAGTGAGCGAAAAGAAGCAGCTACTATAGACTTACCAGTATGACGTTTGTGTATCAGAGAGTCTAAGTCTGACAAAAATTAAGGCACCTCTGTGAGTGAAATTTCTAGGGGTCAGTGGTATGAGGCATGTTGACGTATTCCTTCCATGGTGAGGGATAAATTGTTCTGACTCCTCTTACAACCAAAAGACAAGCATAAAGCCTGTGGTCCTCTATGGATTTTGGAGGCAAAATGGTAACATACTCCTCATTTGGGTGTGTTATTTTGACCCATTTACCGTATGACCCTAAAAGCTGCTAGTTTTGAGTGGGGCCCAGAACAAAGAAGGCTCTGCAACATGTCCAGCCTGTCATGCAACCTACTCAAGTATCTTTCGATCCCTTGAGAGAGACAGCTTTTTGGCTGCTACTTACTGTGCCTCAAGCCTGCTTAACCGAAGACCATCAAGTCCCTATGCATCCTGAACTGCTGTCATGAACTGGGTATTATCTGCCCACTAAACCTGAAGGTGACATGCATAGTAGCATTCCATGGTAGCATCATCAAATCAAAGTTGTATATACAAGCCTGGCCTCAAGCAGGCCCTGGATGCACAAGTAATCTACTGAAGAAGTGGCCCAAATGCCCATGGTTCTCACTCCTGCTTCTCTCCCAGCCTGCACCCATGGCCTCATGGGACATTCTGTATAATCAATTGACAGAGGAAGAGAAAACTTGGATGGTTTACAGCTGGTTCTGCACAGTACAGGACACCTCTTTTGAGGATATCCCTGAAGGACACCCCATTCCATAGATGACAGTTGAGGAGATCTTTTAAGTACGGGTGACTTAGATAAATCACACTGGCTACTATGGGAAGAGTTTCCTGACCAATGGGTTTGGATCAAGCTCAAGTACAGATAAAAGCCTAATCTGGCCTTTGGATGAGATTGGGTCCCAAGAGAAGACCTGGTTTGGGTGACTCTGACTGCTGGGCCCCCTGGCTGGACTTGAACTGTTTGGGCTAGACTGGACACCTGGGATAGGCCTGACTTGTGTGCCTGTGTCAGATAGGGATATCAGGCAGAGCCTCACCTGTGTTTGGAACTGCCTGAACTCTGGAATCCAGCCTGTGTGTTTGCATTAGACTGGACCTAGGCATCAAGACTGACCTGGATATTTGGTCAGACTGGGCTTCACGTCAAGTCTTATGCCATATTTGGGACAGATTGGGCACCAGGGAAGGGTCTGTCCTGTATTACTTGTTTCAAACTGTGTGTTCATGGCAAATGATCATCTGCATATATAACTTTATATAACTTCCAGTGGAGCTCCATATATCCAGGTATTAATTGGGGACTTTCTCAGGAGTCAGGGAGAAGAGGACAGAGAAATGAAACTAACAAGGATAAATAGGGGGAAACAATTTTATTATTGGATTGAAAACAGCATTCTAAGGATTCAAAAAGGAATAGTTTACCAACAGTGAACCCACGGTTGAGCCTGTAATCTCAGGAAATTCCAGCCCATCCCTCAGTACTGCCTGTTTATCTCTTGTTCCCAGAGGTCACAGCCCCAATCTCTCATATTGAGGAAGTTCACCCTGGCAGCTTCCCTTTCACTCTCGTGTTTTGCAGCCTCTCTGGCTTCTCCCTAACTTCCCGGGCTGGTTCCTTTCCACAGAGCATCTTTTCTATATGTTGCCGGATCTCTCTGGTCCTCACCCCATAAATGACTGGATTCAAGGTTCCTGGGAGCAGCAAATAGATGGCACTGAGGAGGTTCTGGACATCCTGAGACACAGTCTTGGCTACTCGGAACACGATGGAAGTGGAGAGACCAGAGAGGTAGATGGTGAGGATGACGAGTAAGTGGGAGCCGCACGTGTGCAAGGCCTTGGCTCGGGCTCCCCTGGAAGATATCTGAAAGGCAGCGTAGATGATGCGGGTGTAGGAGGTCCCCAGCAGGGCTAGATCAAAGCTCACAGTGGCCAACCGCATGGCCAGCCCCAAATGGTTGTTGAAGGTCAAGTCTCCACAAGCTATACTCAGCAGTGCAATGTATTCGCAGGTGAAATGTCGGATCACCGCTGTCCGGCAAAATTGAGCTTGTGAGGTTAGCACCACCAAGGGCACTGCCACTCCCAGGCTCCGTGTCAGGGCGAAAAAGGCCAGCACACCCAGCAAACAGGAGGTCATCAGGTCACTGTAGCGGAGTGGGTGGCAGATGGCCACATAGCGGTCTAGGGCCATGGCCAGCAGGAGGTTGTAGTCCAGAAGGAGCGTGAAGTAGATGAAGAACATCTGGGCCAGGCAGCCATGCAGTGATATGGGGTTAGCATAATGCACAAAGCCTTCCAGCATTTTGGGCATCACTGCTGTAGCAGCACAGATGTTAACAGCCAGGAGCAGGGCAATGAGCACGTACATGGGCTGGTGCAGGCTCCGCTGGGCTGCCACTGTGTGGATGACCAGGGCATTGGCAGAGATGATGGTCACATAGAGGAAAGTAAGAGGCAGGACCAGGAAGGGCCTCCACTCTGACAATCCAGGAAAGCCCACCAGGAAGAAGTTGGTATAGGAAATGTTGAAGGTGCTGGTATTTCGATCCTCACCCATTGGCTTTGGCCCTGGGCTGGCCCCAGAAGTGGGGATCAGAGACTGTTAGAACAAAACGGTCAGTGGAAGAAAGCCGATTTCTATTGCTATTTTGGGGCCTGGGGGGTTTGTGATGAAGAGCCACCTCTTCATGTATCTATGGCCATATCTATGGCCACTCTGGGGGAATAGACAGGTGTTGTGTCGGGTGTAATGGGAGCTACAAAGATGAACAAGACGTTCTTTGTCTTCGGGGAGCTCTTAGCTTATGTATGTGAGGTGTAAACTTACAAGATACTGTTTATCAGGACCTCCCTGGTGGTCCAGTGGCTATGACTCTGAGCTTCCACTGCAGGGGGCCCAGGTTTGATCCCTGGTCTGGGAACTAGATCCCATCTACCACCATTAAGACTTAGTACAGCCAAATAAATTTTTTAAAAAGATACACTTCCTGTGATATTTCTGATATTTGATTGCGGAGTAAAAAGGTTTGGAGGAAAGTAGGTATGGTGTAGGAGAGAAGAAAAAGGAGTGATGGACCAGAGGCACTAAAAAGGATGAAGAAGATCCTTGATTAGGAGGAAGAAAAGTATATGAGGAATCTTTGGTCTAAGAAACCTGGGAAGGACCAAGTAGGGGTTTTGGGGAGTGAGGAAAATACCAGGCTCCTCTGTCCATGGGATTCTCTAGGCAAGAATACTGGAGTGGGTTGCCATGCCCTTCTCCAGGGGACCTTCCCAACCCAGGGATTGAACTCGCATCTCTTAACGTCTCCTGCATTGGCAAGTGGGTTCTTTACCACCAGCACCACCTGAGAAGCCCCCATATCGGGTCTAAGAAACCTGGGAAGGACCATGTAGGAGGGGTTTATTGGAGTGAAGCCCCAGTGAGGAATGATGGTCTCACTTTTGTGCCTGGGGTACACTCTGTGTCAAGGATAGAGGAAGCTGCTGAGCAGAGCTTCTGTCTTCTTGGACACAAAGCACAGGCCACAGAGACTTGTCTCTACCTAAGACCCTCTCAACTGGCTGAGGGGCCTCTTGCGTGGGCTTGCCCCCAGTGGATAATGCTCGCTTTCCTTTCAGAATGTGAGTTCTGGGGGAGCAGGAGTAACCGCACACTTCTGTTGTGTTCTCTGGAGCTCCAGCACAGAGGAGGCACAGAGGAGGTGCTGGAACATTGCTTGTTGAGTAGGTGAATGAGGAAAAGGGAGAAGGTGGTGAGAAGCTAGTCAGCTGGGCTCTGAAGAGCAGCAGTTTCAAAGCTTTGGCCTGGTTTTCGTATAATTAGGATATTAAAAGATGTGTAATTCAGTACTGGGCCCACATCTTACCCAGATTCTTAGAGAATCTTAGGGAGAACCATTTGCTGGTGGTAGGTGTGATGATAAGAAGAATTAACACTGAGGGAATTGTTTACCTTATTTCAAGTAGTGTTCTAAATGCTTTCACTTATTAATTTTTCAATCTTCTTAATTTTACTGAAAAAGAAAGTGAGGCACAGAGAGATTAAGTCTAGTTCTACAGCTGTTAAATGGCAGACCTGGATTTGAAGTCAGACTCCAGAGTGCATGCTCTTAACAATGTCAGGATGATCAACTTGTCCTGCTGTGCCTAGGTGTTCCTGGTATTAGAGCTGAGAATGTGGGGTCCCAGGAAAGTTTTCAGGAAAACCAGGCAGTTGACCATTTCACTATTATCACTGGTAACCTTGAAGATTAGAGAAGCCTCATAAATGGTAGGGCTTCCCTGGTGGCTCAGTGGTAAAGAATCCACCGACCAATGCAGGAGACACGAGAGACTTGGGTTTGATCCCAGTGTCAGGAAGATCCCCTGGAATAGGAAAGGACAACCCACTCCAGTATTCTTCCCTGGGAAATCCCATGGACAGACGAGCCTGGCGGGTACAGTCCATGGCGTCACGAGTCAGACATGACTTAGTGCCTAAACAACAATAACAACATAACTTGTAGAGCAGCCAGGAAGAAACAGTCTTCCTTCTTAGAGGTTTGAATGTAGTGTCTCTGAAAATCAGCATTTATACTGGTGTTACTATAGCCACCCTCTGAATACTCAGAAGAGTACAGAGAAACATCCCGAAGTTCACAAGGAGCTGCTATATAGGAATTGGATTTGGAATTCCAGGGCCCACCCTGGAATGTGTTTCTGGAACTCTTAGAGCATTGTTTTAGACAGAATAATTCAGATTTTGGGAAGTGGACTTCTGTTGTGATTGGGCCAGACAACTCTTGTGGGGAGGCGGTAAAAATCCTTAGGGGAGTTCTGCTGAAAATGGTCCAGTGGGGTGGAATTGAGAATCTGAGAGCGAAGGAGGTGAGAGGTGACCTGTGATAGAATAAAGGGGTGAGGGGGAAAATGCAACCTGGAGGAGCAGTGGCCAAGAAGACGTTCAGGGACCTGTGCTCCTTCTTCCCAAATGCCCCAGGGCGGTCCCTTGAGGGGGAGAAAAAGCTGGCACGGGCTGCCCACAACCCTTTTACAAGGGTGGCCTATCTCCATCATGTGAACTGTCCTTTGCTCTTCTGTTTTGTATCTTAAGATTACTTAACCTAATAAAAGAGCTTCTTTGACACTGGGCCCCAGAGCATCCAGGAGAGGCAAGATAGAATAACAACCTCCTCAAGGACTGTCAGGAGGGATGAAAAAGACTGAAAGATGAGATCAGTTTACTGTCTAATGAAGGTCTTAAAGGAGATAAAGAGATGTTTCTAGAGACAGATCAATCAGACTTAAGAACCAGCTGGAAGTGGAGAGAGACAGAGGAATCAACAATAATTTTAAGGTTTCTTTTTGGTTTTTTGGCTACGATGACTACATTGAAGCTGCTAAAACCTGAGGAAAGAGCAACAAGGTTAGGGTGTCGGGAGGTAGAGTCAATACACACATTTGGATGTTGTGAAAACCCATAAGTGAAGAGATGCCCAGTCGTCAACAACTGGAAATGAGCGTGGAGTGCTCAGATGAAGGATTGAAACTAGAGATGGAGATGATCATTTTATTCAGGGCATGAGATAGAATCCTGAGGGGCAGACAGAATAACTGGTGTCAGCGAAGGAGACATAAAGACTAGAGGGATGGAGTGAGAGCCAGGAGCAAACGGGATTCTGGAAACCAGAGGAGGAAAGGTTCTGCTGCTTTGGAGGCTTCATGGTAAAGAAGAGCTCAGTCAATAAAGAATCTGCCTGCAATGCAAGAGACCCTGGATTGATTCCTGAGTTGGGAAGATCTGCTGGAGAAGGGCTAAGCTACCCACTCCAGTATTCTTGGGCTTCCCCTGTGGTTCAGCTGGTAAAGAATCTGACTACAATGCCAGAGACCTGGCTTTGATCCCTGGGTTGGGAAGATCCCCTGGAGAAGGGAAAGGCTACCCACTCCAGTATTCAGGCCTGGAGAATTCCATGGACTGTATAGTCCGTGGGGTTGCAAACAATCGGACACAACTGTGGGCTTCCCTCATAGCTCAGTTGGTAAAGAATCTGTTTGCAGTGTTGGAATTTGCTTGAGATGCAGGAGACTGGGGTTAGATTCCTGGGTCTGGAAGATCCCCTGGAGAAGGAAATGACAACCCACTCCACTATTCTTGCCTGGAAAATCCCATGGCTGGAGGAGCCTGGCAGGCTATAGTCCATGGGGCTGCAAGAGTCAGACATGACTTAGGGACTAAACCACCATGCAGAGGCAAAAGACCAACACAGCTAAGTCACCCTGCAAAGCTTATTGTTCTGAGTAGCAGGGGAGGGACCAGGTAAGAGGGCTGAGATGAAGAGGCCAGACATCATGTGCTTTCTGCAGAAAGAAGCATGGCTCCTCCACTGTGAGAGTCAACACTGTAGACAAGAGCTCCTTGAACTGCCCCCTCCCCACTGCACTCATCTTTCTCTCTTCCTCTGTTCCCAGTAAGATTCCCAGTAAAAGAGAAGTCTCTCTTTTCTCTCCCCACTCCCTCTTTTTTTTCCCTGCACCATGCAGCTTGTGGGATCTTATTTCCCCTATCAAGGATTGAACCCAAGCCCTCTGCACTGTAAGCATGGAGTCTTAACCACTGACCCTCCAGGGAAGTTCCTCTCCTCTCTTTTGTCCTCAGGGTATCTTCCACTTCTCCCCTTCGTATCCCTTGAATATGGAGTTCAAGTCTGTTTGGTGAAAATAAACTCTTCCATAACTTCATTCAGCCCTCAAGCTTCCAATCTTTCTCTTCACCCCTGAAGCCAAGGCCCTGGACATGCCTTTATCATGCAATAATCACTGAATTGCTGATCAGTCTCCCCACTAGACTGAAGGTGTTGCTGGTGGGGCAACCGTGTCTTACTCCTCTCTCCTCTCTGTCCCAGTGCCTGGCATAGAGCCCACTGCAGAGTACCTGCTCAGTAAGTGTTGTGTTGCAAGAATACATAATGCACCAAGGAATTTTAATAAACATTCTCGTGTACGACTAACTTAGAGTAGCCCTTTGAGGTTGAATGAATAAATGAGTGAATGAATGGAAAATCAAACCCCATCAAGGCTCAGAGATTCCAAGTGATTTGCTTAGTCTCACCCAGCAAGAAGAGCCAGGCCTCAAATCTAGGTCTTGGACTCTTCTGTCTGTACCACAGTTCTTCCTTCTCATCCACACATGAGATAGCATTGGACAGGCTCCAGGCAGTTTTAGCCTCAGCAACAATACTATGAGTTAAAATTTATTGAGTACTTACTGCACACCGGGCATGGTTCCAAATGCTTTTGCATTTGGTATCTGTAATATTCAAAGCAACCTTAAGAGATGAATACTATTTATTAACCCAGTTTACAGACATTAATACTGAGGCTCAAAGACAATAACTAATTTTCTTAAAGTATCATAGATGTTAAATGATAGCTGGGATGTGGTGTACGTTTGCCAGTGGTGAAGTTCAATGCCAGTTTCAGGCTTACCTGCCTCAAAGTCCCCATAAGGCCCCTCTCTTCTCACCCCAACCTCACTGTGGCAGCCTCTAGAACACTCCTGTTGGGTGGTGGCCTGCTATGGCTTTCGTACCATCTCTGAAAAGTAAGGCCTGAGGTCTGTGCCCAACTCCAAGGCACTGCTCTATGAGGCTGAGGGGAGGGGTGGACAAGTAGACCTGTGTCTCCAGGGGATTCCCAGTGGAGGATGAGATTCCCAGTGGGCAAGTGTTTCCAGGGACTCAAAGGAGAAAGCAATGAGAAACCCAGGAAACTGAAGGAGGACCCCAGGGAGAGAGGCTGTGTGGAGATGAGGGTGTACTAACATTTCTATTTCTATGGCTCTAGCTTTTTCTCAGAGTGGTCCCGTCTGCAGAGGAGTTCCCCCACTTTACAGATGAGCCATTAGAGGCTCAGAGAGAGCAAGTCAGGGTTGAGGGAGGCTTCCATCCCAGGGGACTAACAGACTGGGAATGACTGACTGGGATGACCTGGGGCTCCACTGAGGGGAAGCAGCTCCTGCAATTTGGGGGTCAGCCAAAGGCAGGAAGGGGCATTTGGGTGACAGGAGAAAGTGTGATGTGTGTGCATGTACACATATGCTTGTGCAAGAGTGCCTGAGCGTGTATGCACACACTGAGATTGGTGAGGCATTAACTTTCCCAGAATGGGTGACTGAGGGGCTTGAGTGGGAGATGACTTTGGTGTGGGTTGTACTGTGAGCAGCCAGGACTCACAGAGGCAGGGGTGGCTCCTCCAGGGAGGCATCACCAGTTTGTCCTCTGGAATTTGAAAGTGGTAGCACTGGAAAACTCTTTTTCTACCTTCTTTGGAGTCTTTCATGATTTCACTTTATCTTCGTTGTTGGCTTACAAGCTGTGCCTCTTAGTTTGCCTTAGGTTTTGTAGTACACTTCTTTAACTTACCATAGCCTACTTTTAAATAGTATTGTGCCACTTCAATGAAGAGTATGAGATCCTTGCAGCAAGATTCTTCCACTGCCCCTCTTCCACTGTTTGTGGTTATTGTTGTCATTTGCTTTATTTATGCATAACTTATAAGCCTCACAATACAGCTGTATATATTTTGGGGTTTATACAGTTCATTGTGTTCTAAAGAGATTTAGAAAAATAAGAAAAAATTAATATTTGTTTAAAAAATTAATTAATGTTGTATGTGACTATAGTTTATTGCTAGCATCCAGTGTATAAATGTACCGTAACCTATTTACATACTCCATCACTGAGGGACATTTATGTTGTTTCTGGTTTTTCCTAATTAGAGATAAAGTGAAAGTGAAGTCGCTCAGTCGTGTCCGACTCTTTGCGACCCCATGGACTGTAGTCTACAAGGCTCCTCTGTCCATGGGATTTTCCAGGCAAGAGTACTAGAGTGGATTGCCATTTCCTTTTCCAGGGGATCTTCCCAACCCAGGGATTAAACCCAGGTCTCCCACATTGTAGACAGACGCTTTAGCATCTGAGCCACCAGGGAAGTCAAGGCCAGTATAAATAGCTTTGTATGTATTTTGATGCTCATGTGCCTGAGGTTTCCTGGGTCAAAGTGTATGCATAAATATCTTTGATTTTACTCAGTTCAGTTCAGTTCAGTCGCTCAGTCGTGTTTGACTCTTTGTGACCCCATGAACCGCAGCACGCCAGGCCTCCCTGTCCATCACAAACTCCCAGAGTCAACCCAAACCCATGTCCATTGAGTTGGTGATGCCATCCAACCATCTCATCCTCCGTCATCCCCTTCTCCTGCATTCACTCTTTCCCAGCATCAGGGTCTTTTCCAATGAGACAGCTCTTCGCATCAGGTGGCCAAAGTATTGGAGTTTCAGCTTCAACATCAGTCATTCCAATGAACACTCAGGACTGACCTCCTTTAGGATGGACTGGTTGGATCTCCTTGCAGTCCAAGGGATTCTCAAGAGTCTTCTCTAACACCACAGTTCAAAAGCATCAATTCTTTGGTACTCAGCTTTCTTTGTAGTCCAACTCTCACATCCATACACGACCACTGGAAAACCATAGCCTTGACTAGATGGACCTTTGTTGGCAAAGTAATGTCTCTGCTTTTGAATATGCTATCTAGGTTGGTCATAATTTTTCTTCCAAAGAATAAGCGTCTTTTATTTCATGACTACAATCATCATCTGCAGTGATTTTGGAGCCCAAAAATATAAAATCTGACACTGTTTCCACTGTTTCCCCATCTATTTGCCATGAAGTGGTGGGACCAGATGCCATGATCTTTGTTTTCTGAATGTTGAGCTTTAAGCCAACTTTTTCACTCTCCTCTTTCACTTTCATCAAGAGGCTCTTTAGTTCTTCACTTTCTGCTTAAGGGTGGTGTCATCACCTATCTGAGGTTATTGGTATTTCTCCTGGCAATCTTGATTCCAGCTTGTGCTTCTTCAGCCCAGCGTTTCTCATGATGTACTACTCTGCAGAGAAGTTAAATAAGCAGGGTGACCATATACAGCCTTGACGTACTCCTTTTCCTATTTGGAACCAGTCTGTTGTTCCATGTCCAGTTCTAACTGTTGCTTCCTGACCTGCATACAGCTTTCTTAAGAGGCAGGTCAGGTGGTCTGGTATTCCCATCTCTTTCAGAATTTTCCACAGTTTATTGTGATCCACACAGTCAAAAGCTTTGGCATAGTCAAAAAAGCAGAAATAGATGTTTTTCTGGAACTCTCTTGCTTTTTTGATGATCCAGTGGATGTTGGCAATTTGATCTCTGGTTCCTCTGCCTTTTCTAAAACCAGCTTGAACATTGGATTGGAATAAAAACTGACCTTTTCCAGTCCTGTGGCCACTGCTGAGTTTTCCAAATTTGCTGGCATATTGAGTGCAGCACTTTCACAGCATCATCTTTCAGGATTTGAAATAGCTCAACTGGAATTCCATCACCTCCACTAGTTTTGTTCATAGTGATGCTTTCTAAGGCCCACTTGACTTCACATTCCAGGATATCTGGCTCTAGATTAGAGATCATGCTTTCTCTTTAGAATCCCCCAATTTGTGTCAGTACTGGTTTGCTTTGGTATGTATGCGTTTGCAACAGCTTAGGTGTGAAATCCATAAGGGCAGTAAGTTTTGTTGGTTTCGTCCACTACTATGCTTTTTAGCCTTTAAAATAATTTTGCACCTAGAACTCTCTCAATAAATAGCTGTTGACTTGAAGATCAACAAAAATAAACATTTACACAAATCTCATAGAATTGTCCCTGATTACAGGGGGAGGAGGTTCTTGTTAGATTACAATAGGAATAAGAAAAAAAAAGATTCAATGAACTCTAAGATAAAACAATTAACTTCTGTAAAGTCTAAGCTGATCAGTAAGGGCTTCACTGATGTGGCATTGGGCTAAATGTCGAAGAATGTCATAAAAATAAACAGTAGTGGGACTTTCCTGGTGGTCCAGTGGTTAGGAATCTACCTGCCAATGCAGGGGACACGGGTTCGATCCCTGCTCTGGGAAGATTCCACAAACCATGGGGCAACTAAGCCCATGAGCTATAACTACTGAGTCCACACTCTAGAGCACATAATCTGCAACAAGAAAGATCACTGCTATGAGAAGGCTGCACACAGCAACTAGAGAGTAGCCCCCTGCTAGCTGCAACTAGAGAAAGCCTACACACAGCAACAGAGACCCAGTGAAGACAAAAATAAAATTAAGATAAAAGAAAAGAAAAAAATAAAAGTAGTGATTCAGGTTGGAGAAAATCTGAAATTTAGAAAAGATTTAGATTAGGGAAGATTTTTCTAATCTGAAAATTATAAAGAGGAATCAGAACATGAGGATTCCCAGAGACCCAAAGAAAGATAATGAATGTATTCTGGATGCTTAAAGAATTACCTTATAATTGACAGTTTATGTGGGAGTCTCACAATGGGTGAGACTAGAGAGAATTGGGTAGTAGATCACATCACTAAGTCTTATAATCATACTTAGGAAGTTATCAATATTCACACAAAAGCAACTGGGACCCATGAAAATCATGTCACTCTTCATAGTAACTCTTGACCTCTCCAAATTGTGCTGTTTGTACCCTGAACACTTGACCTCTTGCCTGCTTTTGAATGACAGATAAGTAGCTTATATTTAAATTTTTCAGTCCATTATTTTTCTCATGGTATATTGCTTTGTTGATTTATTTCTCTATACTAATTTTTTTAAAATTAAAAAACAAATAAAAACCCCGTACTCACTTTGACTTCAGAAGCCTGTATTCATACCAGCTCTGCTGTGCTGCATCTAACTGGCTAGTCCTACTTTGTACTGTTCTTTTAAGGGACTAAATGCACTGGAAATAGTTGGAATATATAATAGCAAATGATTAGTTTTTTAGATGGAGGCTGTAGAGGTGCTTCATTTTCTAGGACATAGGACACATGGCTTACTTTTATCCTTCTTCTGTGGAAGATTCGAAGTCTAGCTGTGGATGTGAAATAGTTCTCAATCTACAACAATGATCTTGCTCCCAATCTAATGCAGCCGGGTGTGACTTCAGTGCCTTTGAAAATGGTGACACGCATGGTATACAACTACCATGCCACGTTCACTGTCTTTTTGCAATATCTCTGTGGAAACTCTAATTTAGCTTAAGAAATCAAGTTTCTTTAACTGAAATATTGTTACTTTTTGCATTTAAAAAACCCTGTAAAATACATTCGTGGTGGTTTAGTCGCTAAGTCATATCTGACTCTTGTCACCCGATGGACCGCAGCCCGCCAGGCTCCTCTGTCCATGGGATTTTCCAGGGAAGAATACTGGAGTGGGTTGCCATTTCCTTCTCCAGGGGATCTTCCAGACTCAGGACCTGAACCCCAGTCTCCGGACCTGAACCCCAGTCTCCTGCATCTCAAGCGGATTCCAGCATTGCAAACAAATTCGTTACGGACTGAGCTACGAGGGAAGCCCAACATACATTTAGTTTCTGTTTTAAATTCATGCGCTAGAGTGAGGCATTTCATTCTGCCTTAAATCATTAATGACTAACATTTGAATTCTGAAATAGTGTGGACAAATACCTTTTCATATGCTTATTTTCTGAAGTGACAGTCAAGTCTTTTATCTACCTATGTTACCTTCTGATAAACTAAGTTATCTGTCTTTTTCTTACTGATTTGTAGTTATTCTTTATATTTTCTGGATACTAGTTCTTTGTTGGATAAAGTATTATAAGTATCTTCCCCAAATCTGTGGCTTGCTTCTTCACTTGCTTATGGCATCCATCTTTTGATTGAGACTGTGTCTAGTACATCGGATACCTTTGTACAATTTATAAAAATGCTCCCTTTCTGATGGCTTGGTAAGTGTAATGTGGGCTGAATTTCAACTTTCACTTGCTTCTGTCAGATGTCTCTGTGCAGATCACCTATATAATGTATATAATGTATTATATAATAGTGGCAGCTCTGCTTTTGATTATCCAAAATTCTAAATTTTAATGTAGTCAAATTTATCACTTCTTTCCTTTATGTAGTCAAGTTTGTATCACTTTTTTCTTTCTTTTATAAAAAGTTAGTACTTGTGTCCTACTTAGAAAGACTTCCATTACTCCAATGTTGTGATGATATATTTCTTTATCTTATAAAACTTTATGGTTTGGATTTTTAACATTTAGATGTACCTTTCTTTAATGTTTCCAATAAATAATTAAGTGTAATGTAGGAAATGGCAACCTGCTCTAGTATTCTTGCCTGAGAAATGCCCTGGAGAGTCACTAAGTTGTATTCGACTCTTTGCGACCTGATAGATTGAAGCAGGCCAAGCTTCCCTGTTCTTCACTATCTCCTGAAATTTGCTCAAACTCATGTCCATTGAGTCAGTGATGCCATCCAACCATCTTGTCCTCTGTCACCCTTATCTCCTCCTGCCCTCAATCTT
This sequence comes from Oryx dammah, assembly GCF_014754425.2. Classification (NCBI taxonomy): domain Eukaryota; kingdom Metazoa; phylum Chordata; class Mammalia; order Artiodactyla; family Bovidae; genus Oryx; species Oryx dammah. Next base: position 48,829,343 of record NW_024070201.1, on the reverse strand, counting down.
TCCCACCACCAGGGTCTTTTCCAATGAGTTGGCTCTTCACGTCAGGCGGCCAAAGTATTGAAACTTCAGCTTCAGCATCAGTCCTTCCAATGCATTCTTGCCTGGAGAATTCCATGGACAGAGGAGCCTGGCGGGCTACAGTCCATGAGGTCACAAGGAGTAGGACATGACTGAGTGACTAACACACAGGAAGATGTTAGGCAATTTGATACCATAAAGACGGAACTGAGAGAAAGATAAAATGCCAAGTGACTGCTTTGGTATGTGTCTTCTAATTCTGTGAAACCTTCCTCTTGCCTTTAGAAGAGTGAAGCCACAAGCAGAGCTCAGAGAGGGCTTTCCGTGCTAATGTTTTCTTTTGTATGTCTGCTTTTGTTCTTTGTTCATCATGCTGACCAAGCAGCTCAACCTTCAGGCATAGCTAGGTTTCAAACTGCCGTCTCATGGACTCTAACACCCTCGCTCTTTGCCATGTTGAACAATGTCTTGAGGTGCTACCAGTGAACGTGAAGGCAAGGCCTTGAGGGACTCGATGGAGAGGATTAGGACATGTTCTATCATATTTTGAGATCATCCTGGAAGGTTTGGACAGTCATGGGACAGAGCAGTATCTGACCCAGAAAGGAGTAGCCTCCTCGGACCAGAGAGAATTGTGACCCTCTGCCTCCCTTATATCGGAGAAGGCAATGGCACCCCACTCCAGTACTCTTGCCCAGAAAATCCCATGGATGGAGGAGCCTGGTAGGCTGCCGTCCATGGGGTCGCTGAGGGTCAGACATGACTGAGTGGCTTCACTTTCACTTTCATGCATTGGAGAAGGAAATGGCAACCCACTCCAGTGTTCTTGCCTGGAGAATCCCAGGGACGGGGGAGCCTGGTGGGCTGCCGTCTCTGGGGTCGCACAGAGTCGGACACGACTGAAGTGACTTAGCAGCAGCAGCAGCAGCAGCCTCCCTTATATATTCCCTAGGGCTATGATTAAGGTCACTGAATTTAATCAAGAAACATTTATTGGGCTTCTTTGCAAGCTTGAATATTTCTGGCAGAGAAGGAGAGTGGTGGAGCAGGACAGTGCTAGTAGCTGGTATATCCTTAGACCAAGAGTGCCCTGAGGGTGAGGCTATTTCTTCCTGGATGAAGAGCTCAGTTCCTTGTCTATGTCAAAAGACCACAGCTCCCCCACCAACCTGGGTGCTGCCCTCTTTATGCTTCTTTCTTTGCACACTCAAGCTTGGGAAGGATGACTTCTGTGCTGCTGTACTCTCCTGTTTCCAAAGACACTGTGAACACACCAATACGCTTGCCTATTCTTATCATGTGTTTGCCACTCCAAGTTCTTCCTAAGAAAAATCAAGAAATATGCCACTCCCTACTCCCTTATGGCTACTATACTCATGACACGTTGTTACTCTGAAACAGAACTGGTGGAAAACTTGGGATATAGGTTGGACTGGCGAAGATGAGAGCAGGTTAGGCCTCCTTTCACTCTTGCTACCTAGGGGCTTCCATCTTCTTCCCGTCTGCCTGTCTTTCGCTGGCCTTTTCTGGAGGCATCGGGCTCCGTCAGTGGCCTCTTGCTATGTGCTGGGAAACACCTGTCTCCTGCCCTGAAGTGCCCAGTCTTTCCAAGGCTGATGATATGGGTAGCCATATCTTGACATAATTTTAAAAAGGTAGCTCCCTAATGTTGCTTAAAATGACTGTTTTCTTAATTTTGCATCCCCTTCCTTCATCATTGTTATCCATAACTTCAAGATCCTTTCCCCATTTTCATAGAGGACATTGGCTCAGGCTAACTTTCCTCCTCAACCCTGGCCATTTGCCTGGACTATCGTATGGATCATTTATGAAAATGACCCATCCAGCATCTTTGTTTAAGGGTTGTTTGCCTTCTTCAACATCAGTGACATATTCTTTGTCCAGTCCAGGCTGCAAATACGTGATCATACCCTAGATCATCAACCATAAACGCACCACCTCTGAAGTCTTCTATTTCAGTAGCTCTCTTTCAAACTGCCTTATTCCTTCCCCATAACATAACAGTCCCTACTTTTGTATCTCATGATGACCTCTAGGCCTGTCATCTTTCTTCCATTGTTCAGAATCCTCCTGTCTCCCCTGCCCTTCACATGTTGGATGGCAGGCAGCTCAATGGCTCTCTCTCCAGTACTCCTGTCCTGATGTACCTGATGACAGCTGAGTGAAAGCTGTTCCCAGACTGCTAAGTGTTTCTAGAGAAACAGCACAGCTCTGCACTTCAGTACACATCTTTACTCCTTCTCTCTGTATCCAAAGAAGAGGGTTCCTTATCTCAAGACCCAACTTTTCTGCTTTGCTCTTGTTCCCATATGTCCCTCCTTTAAAGGATCATCCTTTAATTTTCTCTCAACTAGTTCTCCTCTCCCTATGAGGCAGGTAATATTATTCTCTCCATTTTGCAGACAAGGAAACAAATTCAGAGAGAATTCCAAGATTGTCCCATGGTCCTCCCAACCTGTAAGTGGCTAAGCCAAGAATCAAACCCAGGTCTTTTCCTCTCTCAGCGTTACATTTTTTTTTCTACTCTTCAAAGTTTACCCACATCCTCTTGCCCACCTTCCCTTCCACCTACTGCTGTCTATTCCCCTCCATAAACTTCTGTCTTGATGCACTCAGAATCATGGCAGTTCATTTCAGCCCCCACCATTCCGAGGCATTAACATCCATTGACTAATGCCTATGCCTCCTCTAAAAGATAAAGCCCATGAGAGCAAGAACCACATTATGTTCATCAATAGTATCCCCAGGACTCAAGGAAGGGAACTGCCCTTGTTAAAGTGCTCATCAACTTCCACAATATTACTTAGTCAAATCCTCATTCTTCCTGACCCATTAGAGGACTGAAACCTGCCAACCACTCCAACCTTCTTAAAACAGTCTCCTCCCTTGGCTTTGGTGAGGCCATTCTGTCCTTGTTTCTCTCCTGCCTCCCTGATTGTTACACACAAACTCAACCTGTAGAAGTCCCTTCCCTCTCTCTACCTCTCTTCTTCCCTGTGTCTGTACTCAGGGCCAGGCTACCGTTGTCTCTAGTCTCGCAGCCTCCAGGCTTGTCTCCCTCTAATCCACACTCTCCTGTGACTGCAAAGTGACCGCTGTGAATCACAGGTGTGGTTTTTGCCATTTCCCTGCTTCAGAGTCTTCAGTGGCTGCCTGGAGTAAAAGCTCAAACTCCTTATCATGACAGATAAGGCCTTTTATCATCTGGCCTCCACTTATCCTCCTGCGGACCCACCCTCACTTCCCACCAGACCCCCGTGCTCTCTCTGTGGGGGCTGCTGTGGAGTTTCTGATCTCTATACATGCCTCTGTGGCTCATCATGCTGGCCTAGAGTGCCTTTTTTCTTTCCATCTCCTTCCTCTCCAGCAAACACCTTACCTTATCCTTCAAACACAAGCCAGATTCACCTTCTCTGTGAAGAGTTCCATGTCAGTGATTGCCCTTCCTATATGTTTCCACAGAATTTTGTTCATAAAGCTATTATTGACCATTACATGCCTTTACAGCATGCTAGACTGGGACCTCTTTCAGGGGAGAAACCAATTTTTTTCTTTCTTTTCAAGTGTGTGGCTAACATAACGTATGTATACTAGATGTTTGGTGAATGAATGAATGAATGAGTGAAAACTACATGCAGAAAGAGGGGGAGAAAATTAAGAAATCAGTGACAGAAGCTTATTTTGAAGTTGGTTACTGTGGAACTCTGGATGAATAGCCAGTTTTCAGAATATGCCTAGAAGATTCTCAAAGATGACTGTAGAGAGCCAAAGCCAACATACAGCAGGGATGGATCACTTGCACATTTACCTACGTGATCGTGAGAGTGATTAGGGCCTACAAGTCATGGAGAGTCAGGCAGGAAGCTCCCTATGTGAGGGCAGGGGCTGGAGCTTCTCACTGGAGACCTGGTGGTGTGCCCGTTGGAAGACAGTTGCCAGGTGCTGCCTGATTTCCTTGGTCCTGGCCCCGTAGATGATGGGATTGACCAGACATGGAAGCAGCAGGTAGAAGGCGCTGAGCAGGTTGTGCACATCCTGGGAGGCAGTGTGGGCCACCCGGTAGACGATGGATGAGGACATGGTGGACGAGTAGACGGTGAAGATGACCAGCAGGTGGGAGCCACAGGTGTTCAGGGCCTTTGAACGTGCTCTGCCTGATGAAATTCGAAAGGCAGCATGGATGATGCGGGAGTAGGAGGCTCCTAGCAGCAGCATGTCCAGGACTCTGTTGAAGATGCGGACAGTGAGCCCCACAGTCTTGTTTAGGGAGATATCCCCACAGGAGAGCTTCATCAGGGCCATGTGCTCACAGGCAAAGTGGTGGATCACATCTGAGCGGCAGAAACGAACCCTGGAGGCCAGCCCCACCACTGGAGCAACGATGCAAGTGCTCCTGGCGGCTGCCGCCCCCACCAGGCCAGCCAGCAACTGACCTGTCACTATCTCTGGGTAGCAGAGAGGGTAGCAGATGGCGACATAGCGGTCCAGGGCCATGACCAGGAGGATGTTGCAGTCAAAGACGATGAGGAAGTAGATGCAGAACATCTGGACCAGACAGCGAGCCAGGGAGATGCGGCTGAATCGGGAGGAGAAGCTGAGCAGCATGGCAGGCACCACGGTGGTGGCGGCACAGATGTTGACAGCCAGGAGCAGCGCTATGAGCAGATACATGGGCTGGTGCAGGCTCCTCTGGGCCACCACCGTGTGGATGACCAGGGCATTGGCAGAGACGATCACCAGGTAGATGCTGAGGAAGGGCAGCACCAGGAGGGCTCGGGACTCCTGCAGCCCCGGGAAGCCCAGCAGGACGAAGCTGGTATAGGACAGGTTGGAACTGCCGTTGGGCCATGATGACATATTCCCTGGGGAGTGGGATGGCTCTAGGGAGAAAAGAGGGGCAGGAGGCCTGGTTTCTGCATCCATTAGGGCTTGACCCAGCTTTCCTAGGTTTTGATTTTCATGAATCTCCAATATCCCTAGAGAAAAAAATGACAGACTAAATCTCATTATTTAATGAGATATGCATCTGTGGATAAATCTTTGCATTTCAAGTAAATTCTTCAGGGTAGATATTAGATGTAGAATTATTGTATCATATAATAAGAACATTTATGAAGGTGCAAGTAGATTTCCAAGAAAGTTGTCAGTCTTCTCATTGGTGCTAGTACTAAATTGCCTTGAGTAAAAAAAAAAATTATTTTAATACTTTGATGGTTGAAAAATACTATCTCATTTTAACTTGCATGCTGTCTTTTAGTTGTGGCACATGGGATTTAGTTCCCACATGTGAATTTTCTACTCCGATCTTTTGCCCATGTACTACCAGGGATTGTTTCTCTTAACAGTTTAAATATTAAAACCATTGTTTCCCCTTTTATCCATTGAAACAGATTTTCCAAATCTTGTTAGTATTGTTTTAAAAATATTTATTTGTTTATTTACTTAGGTTGTGCTGGGTCTTAGTTGCTGCACATGGTGTCTTTAGTTGTGGCATGTGGGATTGACCAGGGATTGAACCTGGGACCACTGTGTTGGGAGTGTAGAGTCTTAGCCACTGGACCACCAGGGAAGTCCCTTGTTAGTATTTTTATCTTATTTATGATATTAAGACTAAGAGTTTTAAATTTATAAAATTAAATCTCTAGACACCTCTTTGTGAGTTCTTTTCTTGGTTTATTATAATGATTCTCATTCAAATATCGAAAAGATAGTATACTGTATTTTGTTCTTTAAAGCACGGCTTAATTTTTTAAATTAAGTTTTGATATACATGAAATTCACTTTGCTATGTGACATTAAGTCATGATCTAACTTGATATTTTTCTCCCAGGTAGCTAAATAATTGTCCTTGTGTCGTTTCCTACCCTGCTTTGTGTTACAGTCTTTGTTCTGGATTAAGTTCTTACATGTGAAGTCGTTGTTTTATAGGTAGTGATTGTTTGTTCTTGTGCCAATGCTATTTTTTATTTTTAAAATTTATTTATTGATTAAAAAATTGTACCATGCTATTTAAAAAATAAAGCTCTATTGAGATATAATTCACATATGCACATTGACATGTACACGTCAATGGTTTTTAGTAAATTCACAGAGTTGTGCAACTATTACCACAATCAACATTGTCATAACCCCAAATAGAAACCTGGTACCCCTATTTTTCCCCAACCCCCTGAGCCCTATGTAACCAATCACTAATCTACTTTCTGAGTCAGTGAATGTGCCTACTTTGAACAATTGATATTAATGGAATTATACAATATATGCTCTTTTATGGCTGTTTTTCCTCACTTAGCATAATGTTTTTAAGGTTCATCCATGCTATTAGCATATATCAGTAAGCCATTCTTTTTTTAATGGCTGAATAATATTCCATAGTACGGCTATATCACATTTTATTGATCCACTCATCAGCTGATAGACATTTGGGCTGTTTCCACATTTGGGGTATTATGAATAAAACACTCATGTACAAGCTTTTGTGTAAACATATGTTTTCATTTCTCTTGGAAATACCTAGGAGTGGAATTGTGGAACCACCGCATTTGAGGAACTACCAGATTGTTTTCCAAGGCAGCTGCACCATTTTAAATTCCCACCAACCATGGATGAGTGTTCCATTTTCTCCATATCCTCGCTAATACTTATTACCTCTCTTTATTATTCTAGCTATCCTAGTGGTTTTGATTTGTGTTTTCCTTTAACTTTTGTTTTGGCTTTGTGGTGTAGCATGTGAGACCTTAGTTGCCTGACCAGGGATCCAACCAGCCCCTCTTGCTTTTAAAACACAGAGTCTTTATCACTGGACCAAGGAAAATCCCTGATTTGTGTTTTTCTGAGGGTTGACGGTGTTGAGAATCTTTTCATGTGCATATTGGCCATTTGTATTTTTTAAAGAAATGTCTATTCAAATTCTTTGCCCATTTTTAATTTAGTTGTCTTTTATTACTAAGTTATGAGTACTGTATTTTATTGATTACTATAACTTCATCATTTATTTTAATTTCTAATAAAATTTATCTTTACAAGTACTTTTGTTAAATTTTTTTGTTATTCTCGTTTCATTCTCCCAACCTTTATAATCATTTTGCTAATTTCTAAAAATAATCTCATTGTGCATTTTAAAAATTGGAATTTCATTAAATCCATGAATCAATCTGCAGAGGACTGATAATCTTAATGATATTCAGTCTTTCCATCTAGTATCAAGTATGGTGTTCTAAGTCTTGATTTATGTCTCTCAGCAGTTTTCTGTTATTTGTATAGGTCTGTGACAGCAGGAATTCTGTTCACTTCACTCACATTGATATTCCAGGAACCTAATACCAAACCTGACATATAGGAGACAGTAAGTATTGGTTGAATAATGAATGGGTCTCCCATAGTTTATTGTTAAAATCCTAGGTATTTTGCAATTTGTTATCATTGAGCATATAATAATTTGCTATTGTATTTTTTGAATTGGCAACAAGCTTATATAGAAGTTTACTGATTTTGTCCATTTATCTTATATACTGCTATTTTAAAAATTCTCTTATTAGTTAAAAATATTTCAGTTGATTTTATTGGGTATTTAAGGGAGAATTGGGCTTCCCAGGTGGTGCTAGAAGTAAGGAATCGGCCTGCCATTTCAGGAGACACAAGAGACACGGGTTCCATCTCTGGGTCAGGAAGATCCCCTGGAGAAGAAATGGCAACCCACTCCAGTATTATTGCCTGGGACAGAGGAGCCTCATGGGCTCTTGGACAGAGGAGCCTCTTGAGCAACTGTCCATGGGATCACAAAGAGTCAGGCACAATTGAACTGGACACACACACACAAGGGAGAATTATTTTTTTCTTTAAAAAAAAAAACTGGACTTTCATTTCTGGTTTTACATCTCATTTCAGAAACCAGAACTTCTAGAATAATGTTAAAAAGTAATGATAAGAAAAGGTATTATTTTCATGTTAATGAAGTATCTTCCTGCTGCTAGTTTTTAATAATGAAAAAAATTGAGTCTGTATTTAATGTTTTCAAATGCTTTTTTGGCATCAATAATAATGGGCCAATGCTTTTAAAATTTGACCCATTGACAAATAGATAAAATACATAGTGATTATATTTTTAAATACTACTGAAATTAATTTGCTAGTATTTTATTTAGAATAGATCTATAGGTTTTTTTTGGAACTATCTTTATCTCTTTATGAGGTTTTGGTATCACAGTTATGCCAGCTTCATGATGAATTGATTCAGTTTCTTTTTAAAATTCTATTTCTAGAATAGCTTTTATAACAGCAATTATTCATTTCTTGAATTTGGGGTGAAAATCTCATGAATAAAGCAATTTAGGCACAGACTTTCTTAGATGATAGTTATTTAGTAACATGTTCTGATTTCTTTTATGGCAATCAATCTACTCAGGTTTTTAATCTCTTCTTAAGTAAACTTGGAAAATTACATTCTTCTGGTGACTTGCCCATTTCACAAAGAATTTGTAATTCATTAGCATAGACTCCTATAGGGTGATTTGCATTTCAGGAGGGTGATTAAATACCCTAACCCAAACAATGAACATGTAAACCGGTGATAATTTGAGTCACACTCATGCAGTTTCTGTTGTTGCCATTCAGTCACTCAGTCATGTCCGACTCTGCAAACCCATGGACTGCAGCACGCCGGGCTCCCCTGTCCTTCACCATCTCCAAAGCTCTTGTAGCTCATCTCAAATCACACTATGGAGTAGGAACTGTCATCCTTTAGGGTGTGTGTGAAAACAAATACAGACTCACTGAAATACTCAGTGACACACGCTGGGATGCATGAACATACCCTCTTCTGGAGATATGGCTCCACATAGACTGAATCTCGCAACAGAGGCTCCTATTCTCACTGCTGATTGCACTCACTGCTGGGCAACTGCCTCGTTAACATCAAAACACAGAAGGTGGGGATTAGAGCCTCAGAAATGAAGGCCATCAGAGAGGGAAGATTTTCTATTTGCATCCAAGGGACTTAAAAGGAAGATGGGAACTGCCAACCTCCCAGCACCTGGGGGCAGCAAGCTCTAACTATCCAGTCCTGGGCAGATGGGCCCCTCCTCCCATCCCCTTTCTGGGCCTCTGTAACCTAAAAAAAAGAATCATCGAGAATCATGAATTCCGAGCCACACACAGCAGAAGCCTGTAGGGTTCATCTTGCCTATTGTTCGCCTCCTTCCCTGCTGCGAGCGCCCTCAGCCTGCGCAGCTGCTCATCAAGATGCTTCCTACTGTATCTCAGGCCATGGGGCCATGAGTGGGTGGTTCACTCAGTTGTCAGGCTTAAAAGCTCTCTTTGTGTAGTGTCACCCCCTTGGTCTCAGCTGCGTCCTCTGTTAACTCTGAGGGACAGTTTTCTTCTTGAGGTTGCATTGATAGGAAGGAGCAAAAGAAAAACGAACACATTTTTGAGGCCCTACCATGGTCTGTTTTCTGTTTTGTTCTCTCACATATATTTCCATCTCATTTAGTAGCCACAGTGTCTGGTAGGCAGTTTTTACAATTGGCAGATGTATGAAGCCATCCTTTCTTTTTTCATTCAACATATTTTGTGATGTTTATCATGTACCAGGCATTCCGTTAGGCCCAGGGGCGTCACGGGTGTATTAGATGTGGTTTCAGTGCCCAAGAAGCTTGGAGTCCAATAGGGGGAGAAGCAGAGAGCTGTGGAGCCCAGGGAAATGTCTAACTCAGCCTCTGGGGCAGGGAAAACTTCCCAGAAGAGAGGCCATCTAACCTGAGAGTTGGAATTTGGTGGGGAGCGGGGCAGTGGGGTGTAAATAGCCTAATGACATCAAGCCCAGAATTGGTGGGGGTGGGATTAGAATGCCAAAGCCCAGGTGCCTCTCACAGTCACTACACCTCAAGGGAGACACCTGGGCTTGGTGAGAGTCCTGTGGAAGAAAATGATAAGAAAAAAGATGGCAGAGTAGAAATGAGAGGATGAATTAAACTCTGGCTGATTTTCCACTATTGAGACTCAGTTTCAAAAAGGAGGTCTCCAGTGCTGGGGGCCAGAGTAAGGAACTCTGCCCATGGCAGAGGTTATGAGGAAGGAGGCTTGGCATACGCAAAGGCGTGATCAAGCCTCAGGAAACCCCCTGTTCCTGAGCATCTACCCCCCAAACCAGAGTCTATCTACTTTACTGTTTCATGCTCTCGCCTACACCTCTGACTTTATGGGGGGCTGTTCCCCACCGGTTCTCTCGGAGAAGGAGTAAACGTGCAGCTCCAGTTAATAAAAATTCCTGGGCGTGACAAGAGTGCATCCAACTTACAAACTCTTCTGAAGATTCTCTAGCCTGCCTGAGCGAGTTCGTCCAGCCACATGTGATTGTTTACAGCCTCCCAACCATGAGAGGCATGAGATGCTTTAAAACTTTCTAAATAGAGACTCTTTTGAGAAGTTAGAAAATTATTAGTATAGTATAGTGGGTTGATTAGGAATTATATTGTGACAAGGGTGTCTCAGGTCAAACCTCTCTGCTGACAGACTAGCTTGTGTGACAACCATAAACAGCACAGAGAGTTTGGAGTATTTTGAAAGTCTTAATTAGCATAGTGCTTTTCTAATGATTGCCGCCAGGCCTCCATATCCTTAGGCCCCTGGGAATATATTAATCAATGTATTTGGAATATAGAAAAGGAAATATAGTAGTTTTTGATGTTAGCAATACTCGACTTTTTGAGTTAACGAATTTTCTCTTTTGTTATAGATCACTGTACTTTGTTATAAATCACTGTGTCCTTGCTGTGCAAAAATGTAACTTTATCACTGTCTTAAGACTAAATAGATCTTAAGGGGAACATTGGTGAAGGGTTTTCATTTGTTGAGCCAATATTTGCTGCTAAAGCTCCATATTCCCTGCCCTTATAATGAATATAACTAGCATATAGGAAAAATAAGTATTAATTGTTAAGATTAATCATGTTAAACCTTAGGCTAAGTAAGTTCCTTTCTTGATTGTAACCCGCTACACCCTCACCCTATAGGAATGCAACTTTATCTGCTACCTTCAGAGGGTGGCGCCTGGTTTAAGAAAAAACACCCTTGGAAAAAAATAAGTTTTTTGGTTATCAGAAAGGATCATAAAATGTCAGCAGGCCTCATGTCCAGAAGATGATGTAAAGCCCATAAGACCTTTGTATAATTTTATATGAAGCACCTGATTGTGACAGGGGTCAGGTCTGCTGACCCCCGCGTGACTCTGTATTCATCCTTATGTATAACAAAAGATGTATAAACAAACCTAAAAAATAAAGAAATTGGATCAGTTTCTGGAAAGACTGATTCCCCCGTGTCGTTTTCTTCCCTTCTGGCTGAATTCCCATCTGGTACGTGGGTACTCACCAAGCCTACTAACTTTGCCTGGGCTTCTAAGATCGGACCGGGGAGGCCTCAGTGCCTCCTCTCCTTCGGGAGAACGGAAAGACGCCTGTGGCCTACGTAGGTGGTGATTGGTATTCCACGTAAACCAAGTTATTCAGCCTCCTTTTCTCCACTAATTTTCCTACTACACTATCCGTTTCTAATCTCTCTATATATCTGTAATTAAAAAAGTTTTTTCCTAGGACACCTACTCCGTCTCCCCTTCGAATTACCCTGGGTCCATTGGGGCTGGACCCTGGCACTCCAGATTAGGTTTAGAAAAAGTTTCCCTTTGGGGACTTCCCTGACGGTCCAGTGGTTAAGAATCTGCCTTCCAATGCAGAAGACGCGGGTTTGATCTCTGGGGGGGGGGCGGGGATATGCTGCGGGGCAACTAAGCCTGCGTGCACTGCAACTACTGATCCCCCAGGCCAGAACTACAGAGCCTTTGAGCTCTGGAGCCCACATGCCGTATCTGGAGGGAAACCTGCATGCCGCAACGAAGATCCCGCCTGCTGCAACGAAGACCCCACGCAGCCCAAAATAGATCAATAAATTAAAAAGAAAACAACTGATTTTCTGGGGAAATAAGAAAAAGAAAAGGATTTCCTTCTGAGAAGACCTGGAGCTGGGGAGGGGGGACGTTGGTGTGGACTGGGGCTAGTTGTGTGATTATCCAGAGACAGGCGATGACAGCCAGGGGTGTGAGGACAGCCAGCTGTCCTCCTTCTTTGTGCCAGCCCTGCTTGTCTCCACTGCTGCCACCCTCTCCCTGGTCAGAGCCTCCAGTGAAGACCCCACAGCCCCCCTGGGCCACCCGCAGAGGTGATACTCACCCAGCACAGTCAGGCAGAAGTGGAGAAAAGCAGTGGGGCTCCCACAGTGCAACTCTATGTACCCCTACTCATCTCCCCGGGAGCCCAGGCTCCGGCTCAGCCAATGGGCAGTACCCTCTGACTACTCCCTGGTGTCTGAGGGCCTCCACGGGGCCAGCTTGGAGCCCAGTCTCCTGACATCCAGGCCAGGCCCCTCCTATTGATCCAGGCTGCCCATGGTCCCTGCTTTGGAGCTAAGAGGTATATCTCCCCAGAAACAGGGGGAATTCTGTCCTCACACCCCAAACTCAGGCTGCAGCCTGCCCCAGCGTGCCTCTGCCAAAGCAGGTCAGGGAGTGGATGCAGGATGCTGGTCAGTCCGGCAAGCAGGCTCTACATGTCAGTGATGGGGAGTCAAGAGTCCGAAGAAGCGCAACTTGTATTGAGCACCTATTATGTGCTCATAGTAGGCTTTTTAAAGGATAGGTGGTACTTAGATGATGTTTCTGGGAGAAACATCTTCTCAGAGGTTGTAAGAGGGCCTGCTAAAGTAAAGAGATTGTATGGCATTTAGAAGGGGACCATGTAGAGTCAGAGACTTGAGGGCACCTACCCAAGGTCACTCAGCAGACCTGTGGCAATGCTGGGTTGGGTCATCTGACCCAGATATGGCTCTTTCCACCTCACCTCATCTCATCTCTGGTCACGGCTCTGGCCCAGTCAGGGAAGGCTTCATGCAGGAGGGGGCATTTGAACCAGATCTGGAAGGTCTGGAAGGTCTGGAAGCAGCCACAGAGGCGGAGAGGAGGAGGGAATGGTGATGACGGTGGGCATGGTTGATCCCAAAGCCTCAGACATGGGGGCGAGGGCCGGAGCCAATCAAGGAGGTGTGGTCCGGAGCCCAGGAGCATCTCCCCCGACCTGGGCTTTTTCACCACTGTAGCGTGGAGCTGGCAGCAGGGCAGTCAGAGGTGGCCACAGGGTGGGGGGCAGTCAGGGCTGGGGGCCTCTCAGAGCAGTGGGGGCCCTCTAAATCCTGCTCACCCCCAGGCCCAGGTGGGAGGTTTGCCAAGAGGAGGGGTTCCTCACAGGAGTGGACCTCCTGTGCCCCCCGACTTGGGCTCTCCTGTCCCCTGACTGGGCTCCCCCATTTGTCCATGACTCTCCTGAGGGGCAGGAGCCCAGGCAAGTCTGTCTCCTCCAGGACTGGCAGCTCCTACAGGGCGCAGAGCTGGGCCAGCACACACTGTGGCCAGCACGGCCCTGCCTGAGCTGTTTGCTCTCTGTTTTTGAGCCTTCCTGTTAGTGTCCGAGGGCTGCCATACAAACTGCAGCTAACTGGAAACTGCCTTAAAACAGCGGAAACCTGTCCCCTCTGGTTCTGGAGGGCAGAGGTCTTAAGCCCAGATGTGGGCAGGGCCGTCTTCGGGCGTTTCCTCGGCTGGTTCTCCCAGCTCTGCCTCTTCACAAGATCTTCTAGTCTGGTTTCGCAGTTGGATCAGGGCCCACCTGGATAATCTGGGATGATCTCATATGAAGATCCCTAATCCAATCACATCTGCAAAGACCCTTTTCCCAAGTAATGTCACGTTCATAGGTTCCAAGGGTTAGGGCTTAGGCCTTTTTGGGGGCCACCATTCAACCTATGACAGCCTGCGTATGTGGGGTTCAAAAGAACGAGAGAGGAACATTGAGGGTGGCCTTGGCCTGGACAGGCTCTGGGTGCAAAGGGGTGCAGCAGGGGAGGGGTGTGTGTGACACCCAGGATCGTGGAGGCTGGGTGCCCTCAGGGAGCCTTTCTGGTCTGGAGCAGCTGCTCAGAAAGGTGAGAACTCAGCCCTGTGTGTGGAGCGGGACTAAGCCACAGAGGCTTCCTGGAGACGAGCTTCCAGCCTTGGCTTAGAAAAGAGACAAGCTGGGGTGCGGTGGGGGGAGCAGGGTGAGCAGTACAGGCTGAGGATGTACCTCTCAAGTGTCCTTTCCACCTGGGGAGCTCCCATCACACCCCCTCTTAGGTCTGGACTTTCCGGGGCAGGCTTGGGGTCCCCCTCAGCCTGGGACACCCTCCTGTGGGGACAACACTGAGTGACAGGTGCGATGTTGTGTCTGCAGAGCACGAGGTCAGGGGGGGAGGTCCAAGGGAACGGGGGCACCTCCGGGGCCCTGCGCATCATCCCCAGGATGCCACACCAGGGGCAGCACAACGTGACCTCCCCTGACCCCACTGCTCCCACCCTCCTGTGCCCTGCCGGCTCCTCCTCTCCATCTCCTTTCTCAGGAAGCCCACCTCACAGCCCGGGTCAGGCACAGGACATTGCCCTGCTCGTCCCGCTCCCTCAGTCCCCTTCATCTGTTCCGCCCCAAGTCTGGCCGATTCCACCCACAGTCTCCTCTCTGCTTGGACTCCTGAAGCCTATTCAAGGTCTCCTCTAAGCTTCATGCTTGACCTGGCTCCACCATCCCCTCCAGTCCCACTCCAGCACTGCTGCCAGAAGGCTCATTTGAGAAAGCGGACCTGGCCTTGTTAGCCTGGCCAAGGTTCTCTGCGGAGGCTCGGGACTGCCAGCCTGGTAAAGTCCAGGCTTCCTGTCGGCTTTCAAAGCACTCACCCCCACCCTCCTGGAAGGGCTGGGGCCTCCAGCAAGGACAACCTGCTGGTGCCTTGTCGCCCATCCCTTTGCCGGGCCTGACCCTCCTTTCCTAAGCGTCACTTGGGTGGCCATCTAGTCTGGGCTTGCTCTAGGCCCTCAGGGGCCACCTGCTGCAGGAAGCCCTCCCTGACTGCTCTTGCCCTAGTTACTTTGAGTATCTGCAGTGTGAGGAGTCACAAGCTTGGAACTTACACCGAGTCCCATTGTGAAGGCCAGTCTGACCTGGGACCCCCAGTAGCCTCCCAGCTCCCACCCAGGACTCAGCAGCACGTGTCCACTGTCTCTCCTCCCTCCCACCTTCTTGGGCACCCCAGCCCTAAACTCTCCTCTCCAGATTTCTCTTCTAGTGGAGGGGGTCAGGGTTCCCCATACCTCTCCCATGAGACTTGGAGCCCCATTACCCTGGCCTGTGAAAGCCTGCTGGTGGCTCCAGTGGGCTCCCTTTGAATGGTGGGAGCATCCTGCACACGGGACATTTGGGGAGGAGTCTGTCTAGGCTGCATTGCCCACTCTGGGCAGGGCTCCCCGAAACTTCTAACCTGTGTCTTTCTCCCCCACCCCAACTGTGACAGCAGCACATGGGCGCCCGGGGCCTTGGCGTACGGGCACCGATGGGAGATGGAGGCCGCATGGAGAAGCAAGTCCAGAAGCTTGAGATTTGACACAGGTGCCAGCGCCCTTGAGCTTGTCTCCCAGTCCATGGAGGGTGGGTGCTGGACTGGGTGACCTCCCATGGCCTTTTTCCTCCTAGATCGAACTTCTGATGTTCCTAATAAGCTTCAAGAGATTATAGTTTAGAAAGCTTTTAAAAAATTATTTTATTGAAGTATAGTTAATTTACAGTGTTGTGCTAAGTTCTGATTACAATAAAATGATTCAGGTATATGCATACACACATATACATATTCATTTATTTTCTAATTGAAAATTTTTATTTTATTTTGTTGAAATCTGTTTTATATTGGAGCATAGTTGATTAACAATGTTGGGTTAGTTTCACCAAAGTGATTCAGTTGTACATATACATGTATCTACTCTTTTTCACTGACTCAAAGGACATGAGTTTGAGCAAACTCCAGGAGATAGTGAAGGACAGGGAAGCCTGGCATGCTGCAGTCCATGAGGCTGCAAAGAGTCGGACATGGCTTAGTGGCTGAACAATAACAACTTTTTTGAATTCTTTTCCCATTTCAGTTATTACAGAATATTGAGCAGCTTTTCCCTATGCTGTAAGCAGGTCCTTATTGGCTATCCATTTTATTAAAATTTTTTTTTGTATTTGTTTATTTATTTTTGCTGTACTGGGTCTTCATTGCTGTGCCGGCTTTTCTCTAGTTGTGGCAAGTGGGGGCTACGCTCTGCTGTGGTGCACAGGCTTCTCACTGAGGTGGCTTCTATTGTTGCAGGGCATGAGCTCTAGGGCAGCCGGGCACAGTAGTTGAGGCACATGGGCTAAGTTGTGGCTCAGGGGCTTAGTTGCTCGGCAGCATTCAGGATCTTCCTGGATTAGGGATCAAACCTGTGTCTGACTTACTTCACTTAGTATGATAATATGATAATCTCCAAGTTGATCCATGTTGCTGCAAATTGCATTATTTAATTCTTTTAAATTAAAGGATGAATAATATTCCATTGTATATATGTACCACATCTTTATCCATTCCTCTGTCAATGGGCATTTAGGTTGCTTCCTGTCTTGGCTATTGTAAACAGTGCTGCCGTGAACATTGGGTACATGTATCCTTTGGAGCAATGTTTTTCTCCAGAGATATGCCCAGGAGTGGGTGGTAGCTCTCTCTATTTTTAGTTTTTTGAAGAACCTCCACAGCTTTTTCTGTAATGGCCGCACCAATTTACATTCTCAATAACGATATAGGAGGGTTCTCATTTCTCCACACCCTCTCCAGCATTTGTTATTTGTGGACTTTTAAGTGATGGCCATTCTGACCCATATGAGCTGGTACTTCATTGTAGTTTTGATTTGCATTTCTTTAATAATTAGTGATATTGAGCATCTTCTTGTGTACCTGTTGGAGAAATGTCTGTATGACTTTGGAGAGATGTTTATTTAGGTTTTCTGCTCATTTTTTGATTGAGTTGTATTTTTGTTATCAAGTTGTATGAGCTGTTTGTATATTTTTGAATTAAGCCCTTGTTGGTGGTATCATTTATAAATATTTTCTCCCAGTTCAAGATTGTCTTTTTGTCTGGTTTATGGTTTCTTTTTCTGTACAGAAGTTTGTAAGTTTGATTAGGTCCCATTTGTTCATTTTTGTTTTTATTTCTCTTGCCTGGGAGACTGACCTAAGAAAACACTGGTATAATCTATGTTATAGAATGTTTTGCCTATGTTCTCTTCTAGAGTTTTATGGTATCATGTCTTATCTTTAAAGCTTTAAGCCATTTTGAATTTATTTTTGCATACGGTGAGAGGATGTGTTCTAATTTCATTGATTTAGCTGTGGCTGTCCAGCCTTCCCAACAACACTTGCTGAAGAGATTGTCCTTTCTCCATTTTATTGATACACTCTCATGTCCTTTGTAGAATAATTGACCATAGGTATGCGGCTTTATTTCTATACTCTCTATTCTCTTTCATTGATCTATATATCTGATGTTGTGCCAATACTATTGTGCTGCTTTGATTAGTGTAGCTTTGTAATATTTCCTGAAATCTGGGAGGATTATGCCTCCTGCTTTGTTCTTATTTCTCAGAATTGGGAAAGCTTTTTAAAAAAAACTTTCTTGAGGTATGATTGACATACCAAAGCTGTACATATTTAATGTGTTCAACCAGATGAATCTGCAGATAAGTACAATTGACCCATGGATCACACAGGTTTGAACTGCACAGGTCTGCTTATATGTGGATTTTCTTCAATAGTAAATACAACAGTGTTTCACAGTTGGTTGAATTCATGGGTACAGAGTGCCGACTCTTAAGTTTTATGTGGATTTTCAACTGTGTAGACGGTGTGTGTCTCTAAGCCCTGTGTTGTTCAAGAGTTGATTGTATAATATATACCTGTGACACCATCATCTTAGTCTATGTCATTTGCTCCAAAAGTTTCCTCCTATTATCGATTATTATTACTTTTGTGATGTAAGCTGACACCTAACATAAGAGTTACCCTCTTTCATGTTCCTCAATTGATTTGATTTCCCCATCACACCTGGGAGGCAGGGGGCACCACTTTATAGCCAGAGGAGCTGAGGCTTGGAGCTAGCAGTCTTGCAGCTGCTTGGTAACAGAACAGGGCCTGGAGCCGGTCCCTTGGCTCCTCCTGGCTCCTGAGCCCTCTCTGGTTGCTGGGGAGCTGGAGGGTCCCTTTGTACTGGGGATGCTGGGGTAGGTTCTTCTCTTCACATGTGGTGGATGAGGACCAAGACTAGACCAGTTTCCCTCCTCTTGTTCTTTTGGCCTGATGGGCCTCCCAGTCTTGCTGTGTCCCGTCTTGAAGACGGCTCTCTGTCTGTTCAGGAAGACCCCTGGCCTGTCCACCCTTAGCTCTTCCTCTTGGGAAGGGGCTGGGGAGACCTTCCACAGTGGGCCTTGGCCCAGGACAGAGGCCTTCCTGTCCCAATGGGGCAGCTTTCAAGTCTTCTCCTCTGAAGGAAGTAGGCTGGTCTCTGCACTCTGGGGTCCACCCTGCCTTGGCTAAAGAGAGGGGCTTGAATAGCAACCTTGAAGCACAGGGTGGGGGCAGAGAAAGGGGTAGGGGCAGTCCTAGCCAGGGTGGTTACCTGTACCAGGCACACTCTTGTCAGCAGACCTACCTGTGGGCCCATCTTTGAGCCCAAAGGAAGAATGCCTGGGCCTGAGGAGGACAGGGCACCAGCTGTCTGATTCTGAAGGGTGAGATGATTTGTCTAAGGATGGGCTCTGGCTTTGGCTTCTGTTATCAGTTGTGGCTGGAGGGCTTCAGCCTCCTCTAGGTTCTCTCTGGCTGGTGGGGGCTGAAGGAAAGGAGCTCATTCAACTCATATCTGCCCTGGCCAGGCCCCACATCTGGGGTATTACATGTTATATCTCATTTAAAATAATTCCCTGTCAGGAGGTAATCATTAAACCCGTTTTACAGATGAAGAATTTGAGTCTCAGGGAGCTTGCTATTGATGAAGGCTCAGCATTAGTAAGTGGCAGAGTTGAGGCTTGAAGTCAAGTCTGGTTCTGGTCCCCAGCCCCGTGAGAAACCTTTCCTGGGTCCAGGCTGCTGGTAGCCCACACCTCTTGCAGGAAAGGGAAATGGGAAGGGGGTACTCAGTAGGCTGTCAGTCCACGAGGGCTGGTCTCAGATTGAATAAATGCATGACCGAATCTCTGGGGCTTCCCTGATGGCTCAGTGGTAAAGAATCCACCTGCTAATGCAGGAGACTTGGGTTTGATCCCTGGGTTGGGAAGATCCCCTGGAGAAGGAAATGGCAACCCACTCCAGTATTCTTGCCTGGGAAATCCCATGGACCGAGGAGCCTAGTGGGCTACAGTTCATAGGGTTGTAAAGAGTTGCACACAACTTAGGGACTGACTCAGCAGCAACAACAACATGTCTGAATCTCAGTACTTGCTCTGCTGTTTGATTTGTAGGAGAAAGGGGTCCTTACTGAGAATCCACTAGTCAGACATCCTGGAGGTCTGTGTGCTGGGCCCACCTGGCCAGGACCTACCCACAATGGGCCTCATATACCTAAGGAAAGAGTAGGAACTCTCCACTCTGAGGGTCCTTTGGGCCAAACACCCCAGTCCTAAGACACCAGGCTGCAGACTCCAAGACCTCAGGCTATGGCAGTGGGAAATCTGGCAAGTGGCCTGATATGGCACCTGTGTGTGTGGTGTGTGTGAAGGCAGATAAGGGGCCACCTGGGGTTGGTGGTCCAGAAGGTCAGAGGCCACAGGACCCTGTTAGACACATGGGCAACCCCTGCCCTCATTTCTGTGAAAAAGTTTAAGTGTTGGCTGCTCAGTCGTGTCCGACTCTTTTGCAACCCTACGGCGTATAGTAGTCCCGGCTCCTCTGTCCATGGGATTCTCCAGGCAAGAATACTGGCATGGGTAGCCATTTCCTTCTCCAGGCGATTTTCCCGACCCAGGGATCGAGCCTGGGTCTCCTACATTGCCGGCAGATTCATTACCATCTGAGCCAACTGGCCTGCCCATAAACAAGTTATTTTGCGCTGAGGGTCCTTTGGTCTCCGAGAGAAGCTTTTGGAACAGCCGTCCATGTCTGGGCTGGGTGCCTCACTCAGGATCTGCGGACTGACAGCTCTCGCCTGCAGCTCTCTGCTGACATACCTCCGCACCATGAGGCCTCCTGCACTGCCCAGTGCAGCCACAAGGTGGCATCCAAGTGCCACATCAGGCAGAGGCTGCTCTGCCTTCAGGCCTGCGCTGCAGGGTCTGCATCTGGGGAAGGAACATTCTGTGCCTGGTCAGGCTAGAGATGCCTCATCCTCGGACAGTCTTGGTGCACATACCCGCCCAACCCCAGAGTGTGAGCCTGAACTGGCAGAACACACTGAGGTCAAGACCCGGGGACAGGAGACCTGGCTCTGCGTGGTCCTGACAAGTTGCTTACTCTCTCTCTCAGCCTCAGTGTGCTCTCCTGAAAAATGGGCATAATAATACCAAAAATCCTATCTCCATCCACTCATTTATTCAACACATATTTATTGAGCACCCCGCAGGCTAGGTGCAGTGTGCAGCTGTATACAAGCAAAGTCTCACAAGGATGTTCTGAGGATCAACTGAGGTATTGTCTGTAACTTATTTAGCACACTTACTAACAGAGCACGGACTCTATAAATATTGGCTAAGACTTTCTTTCTAATCCTCATAACCCCTATGTGGTTAGCCCTCACAGTTTATAGAGAGGAAACAGGTAATGGTCATGAAGCCAGTAAGCGGCAGAGCTGGGACCTGAACTTGGGCTGGCACCTAGCTCTCATGATAACCCTTCGGAGAAGGTGTATCATTTAACAAACGATAAAGCTGGGCTTGGAGCGGCCAGGTGACATCTCAGACTGACCTCTGATCTCTCCCCTCCCAGTACACTTGTTTCCTGGTCTCATCCAGCTTGGGGAGGGCAGGGAGAGCCTCTAACACTGCAACTCCAGTGGGACAGAGCCTGGCACGGATCAAGGGGGCAAAAACTTTTTTGCACTGCTGGCTCCAAATCCTGTGTTTACCCACCCCTTCTTTGTTTCTTCTTTCTTCTTTTACTTACAGCATGCAGGATCTAGTTCCCTGTCCAGGGACTGAATTGGGGCCCCCTGCGTTTGGAGTATTGAGTCTCAGCCATCAGGAAAGTCCCAAAGCCTGTGTTTTTTTCATTCCACCAAGTAATCAGTCTTTTAACAAATGTTTACCCTGGGCCAAGACTGTGATGGGCAGTTTATAGACATTCTGTTTAACCTCACAATATCATGAAACAGATATGACATCCCCGACTTACAGATGAGGAAACAAAGTCTCAGAGAAATTAAATAATGCGTGTGTTCACACAGCTAGTTAAGTGGCAGAGATTGGAGCCCAAGTTAGCCTCACGTCAAAGCTGAAATGCTCATACAGGGAGAACTTGCATGAGGTGTGCGAGCTTACTATCTCTGAGTCTCAGTTTACTTATCTATGAAATAGGGATGATAGTAATAATTCTCACCTCAAGGGCTTATCTGAAGGGCGCAGAGACTGATGCCTAGGAGGCATTTAGCTCAGAAATAGTAAATGTTTGTTCATTGCTGTCATCATCTTTACATCACCCTTCCTGCCTCCCTCCTGAGGCCGTGTGAGAAATGATGGGCAAACGGGGGTAGGGCCTCTGGAACTGCCTCAGGGGATGGGGGGCCCACGGTCCTGTTAACCACCAGACGTGTTCCCCCATCATGGATGTGGTGCTCAGCTCTGGGGGTGCCCAGATCCCGTCCTCAGGTGTGGACAGGGCTGCTGCCCCACCAAGTGTCCTGGGATGGCGGGGGGTGGGGGGAGTGGAGGACAGAGCTAGGGCAACCCTCCCCAGGCTGAGGCGCCAGGAAGGCAGTAGGCGCCTCCGGCAGCCAGACTAGAGGGGAGGGTTACACCAGCCCTGGCATGATGGCCGTGGATCAGTGGCGCACCTGGCCCTGGGCATCCTGGAGAAACCCAGGCACCAACAGGGACCTCGGGCCCTCAGGGCTGGGAAAGTTTGGGCCACTGCAGAGAAAGTTGTGGCCGCGTGGGAGAAAGTTGCGGTGCCTCAAACTTTTCTTGCTCTGAGCTCATGGCTCCGCGTCCCTGAGGCTAACTCAGTGATTTGCCACAATTAGACCATAATGAGCTGGACCTCGGTGCCCTGTGAGGCTGCCCTGGAGACCAGGGCTCAGCAGGACACCTGGGGCCCAATTACAGCGGCCTGAGCCTGACGCTGGGTCTGGTAGTGGCCCAAGGCCCAAGGGGCTCCACTGGCCTCTGGGTGCACACTCTGCTTGTCTGGCCAAACTTTTAATGAGTGGAAATGGCTACTTGTCTCACTGAACTCTTCTCCCAGGGCCTGCTGCTCAGCTCCTCCTTAAAGAGCCAGAGTGATTTCTGGAGTATGGCCTACTGCAGTTCACAGTGATCAATCAACAGATGGGCCATGTGGGGTCTGGGTGCTCACCCACGGGGTGACCCTGGGCTAGACCCGGTCCTCTCTAGCCCTTAGTTCTCAGGGGTCATAATCACAGGGTTGGTGTGAGACACAGCTGAGATAATGCAAACTAAACTGCTGGTTACTTGTTGGTCACTATCGCCCTTAATTTGATGGAGACCCTGATTCTGACCCCCAGTCCTAGCGGAATTAAGCCAGCTCTGACCTGAGTGTTCACAGAGGCAGCAGTGGGGCTCTTCCCTGCTCTGCTGACCCCCAGCCTGCCTCTGCTCCTGGCTGGGCACACCAAACTCCTGTGCTGTTTCTAGGTTTCTCTCGGCCCCACCATCCTTTCTTGCTCTCCTCCCTGCCTTCTGAGAAGCACCATCATGCCTGTAAGAGCCTTGGTATTATAAAGTACGACCCTTACTTCACAGATGGTGAAACCAAGGCCTGGGAGGAGCAGGCCCCGAACCAGGGATTCCTTCCTTTTTTGGGGCTTCATAACAACAAACCTCTGTGCACATGTAGGGCTTTTAGTATTTTTTGTCCTTCTCGGCAACCACGAGGGTATGTAGGCAGGCATTCATCTGTTCGCTTGTTTATTGTGGCTTAGCTTACAGGCTCCAGAGCCAGACATACTGGGTTCAAACCTGTGTGCATGTCCACCAGACACATATCTGTATCCATTTCCTCAAATAGCAAACCAACAGTGCTT
The DNA here is from genome assembly GCF_014754425.2 of Oryx dammah. Classification (NCBI taxonomy): domain Eukaryota; kingdom Metazoa; phylum Chordata; class Mammalia; order Artiodactyla; family Bovidae; genus Oryx; species Oryx dammah. The sequence continues at coordinate 48,806,134 of NW_024070201.1, read as the reverse complement.
GCTTCAAATGGCTGTTGTATTATATGAGCTAGAATCTGTGCAAAAATATTTGGAATGGGACCTAGTGCTCAGTGGTTCTCAATTAATATTAGCTATGTTTCTTGTTATAATTCAATAATTAAGTCAGCAAACATTAAACATGGGCTTCTACTGTGTGCTGAGCTTGGTGGGCTAGGCCCTTGGTGGCTAGGCCTATGGCTGTGAAGGAGACTGACCTTTGGGGCTCAATTCTGTGAAATAAAACCATAATTTCAAGACCAGGAAGTGTGGCAGGCTGAGGCAGGTGGGTAAGCCAGGAACACAGCAGAGGGGTCCTGACTCTGTCTGGGGGTGGAGGCAGGCACAACAGTCAGGGGAGGCTTCCATCCATGTTGCTGCAAATGGCATTATTTCATTCTTTTTTTATGGCCAAGTAATAAATTGTACCACATCTCCTTCATCCATCCTTCCATTGATGGGCATTTAGGTTGCTTCCATGTCTTGGTTATTGTGAAAAGTGCTGCTGTGAACACTGGGGCCAAGTGTCTTTTTGAATCACAGTTTTGTCTGGCTATATGCCCAGGAGTGAGATTGCTGGATCACACGGTACCTCTATTTTTAGTTTTTTTTTTGAGGAACCTCCATACTGTTCTCCATAGCGGCTGTACCAACTTACATTCCCACCAACAGCGTAGGAGGGTTCCCTTTTCTCCGCACCCTCTCCAGCTTTTGTTATTTGTAGGCTTCTGTTTTTTTATTTTTTAAACTTTTATTTTATTTTAAAATTTGGCTGGGTCTTCGATGTGGTGTGTGGACCCTGCTGTGACACGGGGGTGTCTCTTGTCACAGAGCACAGGCTCCAGAGGGCTCAGTGGTTGTGGCTTGCTGGCTCTCGGGCACGTAGGCTCAGTCACCCATGGCACATGGGGTCTTCATTCCCTGACCAGGGTGTGAACTTGCATCCCCTGCACTGGAAGGCAGATTCTTAACCAATGGACCACCAGGGAAACCCTATGTACTTTTAAATGATGGCCATTCTAACTGGTGTGAGGTGGTACCTCATTGTAATTTTGATTGCATTTCTCTAATAATTAGCCATGATGGATGGTGCTCTCTTTTTACTGTAGAGAAAATTGATAGTTAAGTCACTTGTGTAAGATCCCAGTCAGTAAATGGTCATGCTGGGGTCCAATCCAGTGTTGTCTAACTCCAAGTCTTGTTCCCTTCTCTCTCCCATGAAGGAGTTTGTGGTGGTGGCTGTGACAGGCAGGAGGGGGGAGGTGGCCCTAGGTAGAGAAGAGGTGCTGTCGTAGGCAATCCTGGCTTTGCTGATGAGGACCCAGATCCAGGGCTTCTCGTCCACCTCTGGTTTAGAAGCAGCCTGTATAGTGGTTACCAGCATAGACCTGCCCCCAGCCTGCCTGCGTTCCAACCCACTCACTATCAGTGTGACCTAGAGAAGGTTACTTAATCTTTCTGTGCCTCAGTTTCCTCCTCTGTAAAATAGGAATAAACATAATAGCAAATGCTTGCAGTAATTCTGTTTTTTTCTAAGTATTTTACATCTATGACTTACTTAATTATCATGATCTTGTGCCTTTTTTCCCTGTGGTGGGGATAACATTTGGGTAGTTGTAAGGTACAAGTTAACACATACAAAGCACTTAGAGCACTGCTTGGCACATAGGAAGTGCTCAGTAAATGTTAGTTATTATTAGTATCCAGCATTACAGTGTGGCCACAAGGCTCCAGTCAGGATCTCTAAAAGCAATGAAGCACATGACGATAACAATAATGACAATAAGAATATGCCATGCCCTCATAGCTCCGCAGCACGTCTCAGTGTCAGTTTTTAGGAACTTCCACATCTACTTATCAGAGTCTCTACTGGAAACGAAGGAGGCAAGTGTGTCCACAGTGCATTTCACAGAACACATTTCCACAGGATGCTAATAAGAGTGTCTTAAAAAAAAAAAAAAAAGGAAAAAGGCTTCCCTTTCAACTTAGTTTGGAAAACACTGAATTAAACCAAGGCAAACAGTTTTTCTTCTCTGAGAGATCCTAACTCACTACAATGCATTGAAAGCCTCCCTCTAAAGCGGAGGGAGATACAATATCCAGGGTTTCTCCAGATTATTGAGCCATGCGAGACCCTGTTCTGAGGAGTCTATGTGGATTCTGAGGCCTGGAAGACACGTGAAAACACTGGAGTAAAGAGCCTGGGTTTGAGTTGCTCCCTGGCTTTTTGCCTCAGTGTCAAGTCATGTAACCCAGACCTCAGTGTTCCTATCTGTGAAATGGAAATAATGGTACACATCTGACAGGTCCCATCAGCGTTGCTATGAAGACTAAATGAGGTAAGTGGTGTAACAATGCACACAGCCTAACTCCTGGCTAGTGGTAAGTGGGCAATATGCGCCTTATCCATATGGCAATCCTATTACCCCCATCCAAATAAGCAGAGTTCAGAGGTTAGCAGGTAGCCCCCTGAGACCCTTCAATTTCGTGAGTCTGGCTAGAGCGCCTACACAGCCCCGGCTGAAGGCGCCATAGACTTTCCTTTTTAGGGTCATGGTTTTGGTGGGGCGGGGGAGGGTGTCCTGGGGTTCCCAGCCCGGTCCTCGGTGGCAGCAGCACCGCGGGGCGGTGTGGGAGGGCTCCCAGAATACAGCTGCCGGGCCGCGGTGGACGCTCGTGGGGAAAGGCAGGGGAAGCGCTGCAGCCGGCGTCTGCGTTGCTAGGAGACGGCCTTGGCGCCCAGCAACCCGGCGCAGCTAGGTTGCCACCGCCGAGCCTTTCTGCCGCGGCGTTCCTGCGGGGCTAGTTAGCTCTGCCAGTCCGGCCGCCGCCATCCCTGCCCCAGGGAGCCCGGTCACCTCGTAAACAGTGGGCTCGCCGCGCGCTGATGAGGCCCCGGGGAGGCTGGCGGGGTCTTGAGCAGCCGGGCCGGCTGCGTGCCCGTAAGCTTTAGGCCTCGGGGACCCGCCGCGGGGATCCGGGGAGCTCGAGGGAGATGCGCTGCCCGCCTGCGGCCGCGCAGGGGCGCCCGAGTCCACGGAATGACTCGGGAGGGGGGGCCGGCAGGAGCGGAGCGTCGCGCTGCTGTCCAGACCCAGCCGGGCCCTGGCAGGAGCACCAAGGGGGCTCGGGGCTAACCTTCCAACTTTGAGGGGAGGGCAGAAGCCAGGAGGGTAGGACCTGGGGCACAGGGTTGCCTGCCAGATGAAGCACCAATCCTGATGCTTGCTCTCTCAGCTATTTGAGTTGCAATTTAAAAATCTTTAAATTATTATTTCTTTTTAAATATTTTAAACGGTAAAACGTCTGCCTGCAATGAGGGAGACCCGGGTTCGATCCCCAGGTTGGGAAGATCCCCTGGCGAAGGAAATGATAACCCACTCCAGTACTCTTGCCTAGAAAATTTCATGGATGGAGGAGCCTGGTGGTCTACAGTCCATGGGGTCGCAAAGAGTCGGACACGACTGAGTGACTTCACTCACTCAATATTTTAAAAAGAAATTTTAAATAATAATAATTGTACTATTTCTTTACAATGTTGTGTTAGTTTCTGCTGTCCAATGAAGTGAATTAACTATATATATACATATATCTCTCCCTCTTGGACACCCCCTCCCTCACAATTCCGCCCATCCAGGTCATCGCAAAGTATCCTACAGCAGGGTTCCACTAGCTAAGAGCAACTTTGAGGGCTTGAGGCCACTGTCTGAGGCGTGTGGCACTAAAGAAGGTCTTGGCTTTAAGATTTGTGGATGGCTCACTTTCCACCTTATCACCTGGCAGTAGTTAATTTTTCTCAATGACTATTTTTTTCTGTTCTAAACTTAAACCCAGGTAATCTCCACCTCTTACCAAAGGGAAAATAACAAAATCAATCTAGGATATCTAAGCCTCATCTAGGAAGCCTGTACTTTCACTTGTTAGCCTTTATCGGTGAAAATATCCCGGGTCTCAGGATGTGCACAGCTCCTCAAGTAGCCTGACTGTCTTGGGGAGCACAGTCTGTGGCCACAGAGCCTGCATGGCCTCGCAGGAACATGTGCCATCACTTACTAGGCCAGGGCTCTGCTTGTGATCCTCTGTTTGGCCTCAGGCATTCAGAGTGGGGGCCTAGTGCTGCCTATCTCCCTTTTTGCTGCATCCTTATCCTGTTGGTCCAGAAAGCTATAATACTATCCCTCTGCAAATAGCTCATCTTTCCTAATACCCACTTCATGCTCTGCTGCCTCTGGACTGTGCTGCCTGCTGTCTGCATTGGCACCTCCTGGTGTCTACTTGAAGAGGGCTTCCTAACAACAGTGGCCTGCATACCATGCACTATGCCACTCTTCCTTCCCACCCCAGCCCCACCCCCAGACCGCTGCTCTTGGTCAGGGTCATGTTTGACTGGGGTGGTCTAGGGAAGCATTGGCTGCTATGTAGAAGAGGTCAAGAAGTCCAGCCCTGGCTAACAATGAAATTTGAATTAGTTACCTCTTTGGGGACTTCCCTGGTGGTCCAGTGGCAAAGACTCTGTGCTCCCAGGGCAGGGGACCCTGGTTTGATCCCTAGTCAGGGAACTAGATCCCACATTCTGCAACTAAGAGTTTTCATGTGCAGCTGAAAAAAGATCCCACATGCCGCAACTAAGACCTGGTGCAACCAAATAAATAAGTAAATAAATGCTAAAAAAAAGAAAAGTTACCGCTCTAACTCTTTAACATCTCATATTTTATAAAATGATTTTTATTTTCCTCTCAAGTGTGCAGGCCAACATTAAGGTGTGAGTTCATGGATTGCAAAGGAAATTTACCTCCTTTTTAAGGACCCACATCATCATCTAAGATTGAAATTAGCTGCTTGAGGACCTCTTCTGAGATTATGATGAGGGTGGTAACTCTGAAGGAGGGAGTTCTCAGGAAAGGCCTGGCTTTGGGGGCTGGCTAGCAGTTTGGGAATTAGGGAGTGGATGCGGTATGTTAGAATGGGTGGCTGGAGAAGGCAATGGCACCCCACTCCAGTACTCTTGCCTGGAAAATCCCATGGATGGAGGAGCCTGAAAGGCTGCAGTCCATGGGGTCACTAGGATTCAGACACGACTGAGTGACTTCACATTCACTTTTCACCTTCATGCATTGGAGAAGGAAATGGCAACCCACTCCAGTGTTCTTGCCTGGAGAATCCCAGGGACGGGGGCCTGGTGGGCTGCCATCTATGGGGTTGCAGAGAGTCAGACAAGACTGAAGTGACTTAGCAGCAGCAGCAGGATGGATGGCGGTGCTGTTGTGGCTCCCAGGCAGAACTTGCATGGGGCGGGGGAGGCAGCTCTCTAGGCCCTCTGCTGCCCTCTGCACCTGGCCTACCCTCTAAGGTTACAACTGGCATTGTAGCTTTTGACTCAGTTGTGATGCAAGTCACTTGACCACTTTGGGTGGCAATTATGGCCACTCTGTTCCTGTGGGTACAAAGGTGGCACTGGAGGCAGATTCTGTCTGGAGTCCGGGGAGACCCACCCCAGTGGTACTGTTCTGATAACTCCTCCCTACCCACACAAACAAAACAAAGCAAACAAAACCCCTGCATGGAGCCTGGTGTTCTTTTAGTTCTGCCCAGAATGATCCTGTCTTCATTTTTTTAATATCAGTTTTATGCGTACTGATTACACTCTCTCTCTTTTCAAATTTTTATTTATTTAGTGAGTTGATTATCATTTACTCTTGGCTGTGCTGGGTCTTCATTGCTGTGTGGGCTTTGCTCCAGTCTGGGGAGCCGGGGCTACTCTTCATTGCGGTGCACGTACTTCTCATTGCGGTGGCTTCTCTTGTTGGAGCATGGGCTCTAGGGCATGCTGGCTTCAGCTGAGGCTCCCAGGCTCTGAGTGCAGGCTCAGTAGTTGCGGTGGGTGAGCTTGGTTGCTCTGCAGCATGTGGGCTCTTCCTGGACCAGGGATCAAACCTGTGTCTCCTGCATTGGCACTTGGATTCTTTACCACTGAGCCACCAGGGAAGACCTTGATCCTCTCTTTAGTTTGTATTGGTTCCCAAGGGCTTCAGCAGGCCTAATGCTTGGTCAGGACCCACATCTGGGCAGGAATTGAGGAGAGACACTTTTCTGCTCAGAGGGAAGAGGGCCCTCTCCTGGGTCTGCAGGGCTGTACCTCCACCTGTGCTACGAGGAAAAACACACCAGCCAGGAGTCAGATATGCTTGGTCTCCCACTCACCAGGGCCTTGGACAAGTCAGTTCTTCATCCTTTCCAGCATCTTGGGCAGAATAGTCCTTCAGGGATCTTTCATCTCACGAGTCTCCTTCTGCATTCAGGTGTAGATTATATAGTGTACTTCACAGCAGAACCCGTGTGAGGAGGGCTCGGAGGAGAAGGGCTGAGTAAGACCCGGGTATGGGATAGAATAATTAGTGAATCTTGGCTGACAGAGAACCTTCAGGTTCTTTCAAGGCTTTACATAAGTGAGAGCTGGGGGGTTGGCAAGCTCTGTTCCCCCCCTGCCCCCAATTCTTATCTGGCACCAAACTCTTTATCACAAGACTCACATCTAATTGTGACCATGAAGGTATAAAGCTGGGTAGAAATACAAGGACAGAGACCTGCTTTGTCATGGGCAAGGCTGGGGTGTCGTTAGTATTCAGGATCTGGAGAAGGAGGTTGCAGACTGGGTGGAGGGTTCATGCTCCAGTTCTCTGCCTGAGGGGGCTCCCCACGTTGGGGGACTGGCAGTGGGGTGTCAGGAAGAGCTCGAGCTGGGGAAGGGCAGGCTGGATATTCAGCCTCTGCACCATGTACGGCAGTACCAGTTACTACTATTAGATACTGTTTGGAAATGGCTGAGGTCCCAGAGAACCCCGAGCCACCCCGGGCCCCATCGTTGGTCAACCTGGGGCTTACTGGCTCACACACGGTCAGCACTGCTGTCCCTTGGCTGACCCCGTCTCTGTGTGTCCACTGACTGGGGTGTGCACCTGGACCTTGATGGGAAGACCTCTTCCCCAGGGATGGTGCTGGAGTTCCCAGATGCACTCATGGGCCCCCGAAGCTGTGGCTGGGGGGTGGTGACAGAGTCACTCTCATTTGGCGGTTTGTGGGAGCTCCTGCCTCTGCTGTGAACTGTATCCACTGTTTGTTTTTGCTTTTGTAAAAGGTGCTATATCTTCTATCCTTGGAGAATTCCTACTCTTTTTTTTTTTTTAATTTTTATTGGAGTATAGTTGGTTTACAATGTTGTGTTGTGTAACAAAATGAATCTGTCATATATATATATACATTCCACTCTTTTTTGGATTATTTCCTCATATAGGTCAGCAAGGTGGGAGACCTGGGTTCGATCCCTGGGTTGGGAAGATCCCCTGGAGAAGAGAATGGCTACCCATTCCAGTATTCTGGCCTGGAAAATTCCATGGACTGTATGGTCCGTAGGGTCGCAAAGAGTCGGACGTGACTAAGCGGCTTTCGTAGGTCATTAAAGAGTATTGAGTAGAGTTCCCTGTGCTATGTAGAGTGGGTCCTTATTAGCTACCTATTTTATATGTGGGGGTTTGTATGTGTCAGTCCTAGTCTCCCAAGTTATCGCTCCCCAGATTACCCTCTGGTAACCATGTTTGTTTCCTACATGTGACTCTATGTTTTGTAGATAAGTTCATTTGTACCTTTTTTTTTTTTTTAGATTCCACATATGAGTGGTATCGTATGAGATTTATCTTTCTCTGTTTGACTTACTTCACTGAGTATGATAATCTTCAGGTTGATCCATGTTGCTGCAAATGTCATTATTTCATTTTCCCCCCCTATTTTTTGGCCACACTGCAAAGCATGCAGGATCTTTCCCAACCAGAAATGGAACCCACGCTCCTTGCAGTGGAAGTGTCGTTTCCCAACCCCTGGAACACCAGGGAAGTCCCTATTTCATTCTTTTTTATGGCTGAGTAATATCCCATTGTATATATGCACAATCGCATCCTTTGCTGAGGGACATTTAGGTTGCTTCCACGTGTTGGCCATTGTAATACTGCTGCGTCCAATACATGCATTGGAATGCATGTAATGCATGTGTCTTTTTGATTTATGGTTTTCTCTGGATATATGCCCACGAGTGGGATTGCAGGACCAGGTGTGTGTATGTGCCAAGTTGCTTCAGGCGTGTCTGACTCTTTTCAACCACATGGACTGTAGCTACCCAGGCTCCTCTCCATGAAGTTCTCCAGGCAAGAATACTGGAGTGGGTTGCCATGCCCTCCTCCAGGGGATCTTCCTGACCCAGAGTCTTCCATGATTCCTTCATTGCAGGCAGATTCTTTACTGTCTGAGCCAGCAGGGAAGCCCTGCAGGATCATATGGCATTTCTATTTTTAGTTTTTTAAGGAAACTCCACACTATTCTGCATAGTGGCTGTACAATTTTACATTCCCGCCAACAATGTAGGAGAGTTCCCCTTTCTCCACACTCTCGCCAGCATTTATTGTTTGTAGGTTTTTTGGTGATGGCCATTCTGACTGGTGTGATACCTCATTGTGGTTTGATTTGCATCTGAATGATCAATAGTGATGTCTCACATCTTTTCGTGCACCGTTAAGTCTTTTAATAATCACTGATGGATAAGGGTGGGGACAGCAGGATGAGGAACTGTGTTCTGGGTTTCTGGTCTCTTCACTGTGGGGACGGAGTGGCAAAACCTGGCAGGTCCTCAGCTGTAGTAAAGTGGTTGTGAGTGCCAAGTCCAGCCCACTGGGGTTCCCACAGGCTCTGGCATCTCCTCCCCCGGGCAGGGCCATCTGTTTGGCAAAGCACACCCCAGTTGCCTGGGTTCCCTGCTTGCTGTCCCTGGCACAAGCCCCAGGCTGCGGTCCTGGGAGCCTAGTCCTGCTGGGAGCTGATGCCTCCTGGAGGCCGCAGGCCATTTCTTCCTCTGCCCTCTGTGGGTGGAGCAGTTGATAGGCTGAGTCCCTGCTTCTCTTGGCCAGTTCCTGCCACAGCTAATATCCTCCCCTTGGCCTGCTCCTGGCAATGAGCCCTCCGGGGCAGAGCTGCACTTGGGGTATCTTTATGAGAGAAGCCTGCTTCCACCACTGGCACTGGACCCATTTTTCTGGAATCTTTCCTGGGTGGTCCCATTTCCTGTAGAATTTCCCTGGGGGCCTCCAGAGCACCTCTCTTGCTAGTCCAGCACCCGGTCACTTTCCTGGATTTTTTTCCCTTAAACTCTCCTGGTGTTGGCAGGGTGCTTTAACTGTTCACAAAGCACTTTATTTATTTATTTATTTTAAAGAACATTTATTTATCTGTATCTTTGGCATATGGGATCTTCCTCACTTCATGTGGAATCTTTTGTTGTGGGGCATGGGCTCTCTAGTTGTGTCTTGTAGGCTCCAGAGAACATGAGCTTCAGTAGTTGCCACGCTTGGGTTTAGTTGCCCCACGCCATGTGGATCTTAGATCCTAGACCAGAGATCGAACCCGAGTCCCCTGCCGTGCAAGGTGGATTCTTAACCACCGGGCCACCAGGGAAGTGCCTCACAAAGCACTTTTGTAGTTTATCTCATCAGATGCTCAGTTCAGTTCAGTTCATTTCAGTCACTCAGTCATGTCTGACTCTTTGTGACCCTATGGACTGCAGTACGCCAGGCTTCCCTGTCCATCACCAACTCCTGGAGTTTAATTAAATTCATGTCCACTGAGTCAGTGAAGCCATCCTACCATCTCAATCCTCTGTCGTCCCCTTCTCCTCCTGCTCTAAATCTTTCCCAGCATCAGGGTCTTTTAAATTAATCAGTTCTTTGCATCAGCTGGCCAAAGTATTGGAGTTTCAGCTTCAGCATCAGTCTTTCCAATGAATATTCAGGACTGATTTCCTTTAGGATGGACTGGTGGGATATCCTGCTGTCCAAGGGACCCTCAAGAGTCTTCTCCAAAACCACAGTTCAAAAGCATCAATTCTTCAGCACTCAGCTTTCTTTATGGTCCAACTCTCACATTCATACATGACTATTGGTAAAACCATAGCTTTGACGAGACAGATCTTTGTTGGCAAAGTAATGTCTCTGCTTTTTAATATGCTGTCTAGGTTGGTCATAACTTTCCTTTCAAGGAGCAAGCGTTTTTTAATTTCATGGCTGCAGTCACCATCTGCAGTGATTTTGGAGCCCCCCCAAATAAAGTCTGTCACTGTTTCCACTGTTTCACCATGTATTTACGCTGGAGTGATGGGCCTGGCTGCGATGATCTTAATTTTCTGAATGTTGAGTTTTAAGCAAACATTTTCACTCTCCTCTTTCACTTTCATCAAGAGGTGCTTTAGTTCTTCTTTGCTTTCTGCCATAAAGGTGGTGTCATCTGCATGTCTGAGGTTATTGATATTTCTCCCAGCAATCTTGATTCCAGCTTGTGCTTCATATAGCCCGGCACTTCACATGATGTATTCTGCATATAAGTTAAATAAGCACTCTGACAGTACACAGCCTGGATGTACTCCTTTCCTGATTTGGAGCCAGTCTGTTGTTCCATATCCAGTTCTAACTATATACAGATTTCTTGACCTGCATACAGATTTCTCAGGGGGCAGGTGAGGTGACCTGCTATTCCTAGCTCTTGAAGAAGTTTCCACAGTATGTTGTGCTCCTGTGTGGACTGTGTGTCAAAGGCTTTGGCATTGTCAATAAAGCAGAAACAGATGTTTTTTTCTGGAACTCTCTTGTTTTTTTTGATGATCCAACGAATGTTGGCCATTTGATCTCTGGTTCCTCTGCCTTTTCTAAATCCAGCTTGAACATCTGGAAGTTCACGGTTCACATACTGTTGAAGCCTGGCTTGGAGAATTTTGGACATTATATTTCTAGCAAGTGAGATGAATGCAATTGTGCAGTAGTTTGATCATTCTTTGGCATAGCCTTTCTTTGGGATTGGAATGAAAACTGAACTTTTCCAGTCCTGTGGCCACCACTGAGTTTTCCAAATTTGCTGGCATATTGAGTATAGCACTTTCACAGCATCATCTTTTAGGATTTGAAATAGCTCCACTGGAATTCCATCACCTCCACTAGCTTTGTTCATGGTGATGCTTCCTAAGGCCCACTTGACTTCACATTCCAGGATGTCTGGCTCTAGTTGAATGTTCACACCATCATGATTATCTGGGTCATGAAACTTTTTTGTACAGTTCTTCTGTGTATTCTTGCCACCTCTTCTTAATATCTTCTGGTTCTGTTAGGTCCACACCGTTTCTGTCCTTTATTGTGCCCATCTTTGCATGAAATGTTCCTTTAGTATCTTTAGTTTCCTTGAAGAGATCTGTAGTCTTTCCCATTCTATTGTTTTCTTCTATTTCTTTGCACTGATCTGTGAGGAAGGTTTTCTTATCTCTCCTTGCTATTCTTTGGAACTCTGCATTCAAATGGGTATGTCTTTCCTTTTCTTCTTTGCCTTTTCACTTCTCAGATGCTCAGAAGCCCCTCAAAGAGGAAGTGATGCTCTGAGATCGAGGGCCCAGGTTTCCTGACCGATTTGTTCTGACTCTGCCTTTAGGCCCTCAGCCAGGGCTTTGTGGGAGCCCGTGTTCTGAGGGTCTTGATGGGGCACATGTTTGGCTGTCTATTAGGGGTGTCCATGGGGCCTCTTCTTCCAGGGAAGGCATCCAAGGGGTGAGAAGAAGCTGCAGCTGCTGTGGGGCCCACTGGGCAGATCTGAAACTGACAGGGAAGTTCTCTTACAAGAGCAGCAGCTTGGCGGTTGATCTATAGGGGCCGTGAGAAAGCGCAGTCAGGCTGGCCTCCTGGATCTTAGGCCTCATGGGACATTTGGTGCTGGGAGTGGCTGGGAAGCTGCCGGATGAGGGGCACTCACTAGACACAGAGGTGAAGGTGGTGCCGGGGTGGGCTAGCTGACCCGTCGGTTGGTTCTGCACCACATCCTCAGTGCCAAAATTTGGGGAAATGCTGTTTCTCCAAACTGAAGGAGGCAAACTGAAGTTTGCAAGACTTGGTGAACTAGCTAATCTTTCTTGGGTGGTTTGTAGCAGGCTGCCACCAAGGTCATTTCAACCATACTCTGTGATGATTCAGTGATGACCTTGGCTCCCTGACCTGACCTGCCCATCCTTCAGTGGGTCTGCCTGGCCCCAGGGCTGATGGGGGCTTTGTGGTATGGGGGTTCTTCCTCTGGTGTGCCCTGTGGATTTGGGTCATCTTATACCAGGCCTCCCACGGTGGGACTGAGTTCCATCAGGGCTGCCCTAGTGGCTCAGAAGGTAAAGAATCTGCCTGCAATGCAGGAGACCTGGGTTCAATTCTTGGGCTGGGAAGATGCCTCTGGAGAAGGGAGTGGCTAGCCATTCCAGTATTCTTGCCTGGAGGATCCCATGGACAGAGGAGCCTGGTGGGCTACAGTCCATGGGGTCACAAAGAGTTGGACATGACTGAGTGACTAACACTAACACTTCTACCAGGCCTCCAACAGTGGGACTGGTTCCAGTAGATCAATTTGTGGACTCCGGGGCTTACTTCCTCCCATCCACCCTGCTCCGCTGCTGCATCAGGACCTGAGAAGAACTTCTCCTCCATCAGAAAAGGAGAGTGGTGCTTTGTGGCCTGAGGTTGGCTGCTGAGAGGCCAATGGGTGTGGCCCAGGCAGGTGCTGCTGTCCAGGCTGAGAGAAAGATGCCAAGGTCCAGAGGACCCTTATGAAGGTGGTGGGGGGCAGTGTGGAGTTGACAACTCAGGGAGGGAGCTGGGACTCTCAGGATGCAGCTGTTCGCTGGGAGAGGCTTCCTTTCCTTGGGGGTAGTGGGCCCAAGGGGGACCCTTGGTGCTCTTCTTGGGCAGAACTCAGGCCCCAGCCCTCACTGAGGTCACCCTGAAAAGCCACAGTCCACGTGCAGTCCTGTAGCCAGTGCAGGCGGCCCTCAGCTCCACTTGTCCTGTTCCCCTCATCTCTACTCCCCTCTCCCCCTACCCATGTAGGTGTTCGTGTGTGTGTGTGTGTGCGCGCGTGCATGTGTGTGTGTGTGCTTGCTCAGGTTTGGGGTGGGTCCCTATCCCATTGCTATGGGAGCCAGAAGGCAGTTTGTTTATACTGAAACCCAAAACCTCTAGCAAATGGTTAGATCTTTAAGTAAGACTTGTTTGGTGGGTCAGTTGAGATGACAGGGAGGTTTGGGACCCACCTGGGGATGAGGTCACCCTGCAGTGGTCCTGGCACAGTGGAATCTTGGCTGATTCTGGCTTTAAGTTCTCAGTTACAGGAAGGTGAGACCTGGGGAAAGCTGATGATTCCTCTGATACCAGCTATGGAATCTTGGCTGATTCTGGCTTTAAGTTCTCAGTTACAGGAAGGTGAGACCTGGGGAAAGCTGATGATTCCTCTGATACCAGCTATGTGCCTACTGACACTGCAAGGTGTGTGTGTGTTAGTTGCTCAGTTGTGTCTGACTGTTTGTGACCTCACGGACTGTAGACAACTAGGCTCCTCTGTCCATGGGATTCCCCAGGCCAGAATACTGGAGTGGGTGGCCATTCCCTTCTCCAGTGGATCTTCCCGACCCAGGGATCGAACCTGGGTCTCCCACATTGGCAGCAGACTCTTCAGCATCTGAGCCACCAGGGAAGCCCATTGGAGCTGCAAAGAGGAATGTAATTAAAACTCTCTGCCTTCCATAGTCCTGAAGTCGGTGCACTGCCCTGGCCTGTGTTCTTAAAGTGAAAGTGAAGTCACTCAGTGTCCGACTTTTAGCGACCCCATGGACTGCAGCCTCCCAGGCTCCTCCATCCATGGGATTTGCCAGGCAAGAGTATTGGAGTGGCAGTGCCATTGCCTTCTCTGAAACAGAGGAGCAAAAAGTCCCGTCCCAGGTCCATGATTCAGGGGGCTCCTAGAGGTGTGCAAGTTTGTGGGGTAGGAGATTTGCTGCTTATACAAACATCTGGATGAGCTGTGGTCCCACCTTGTCACCCTTCCCCCAACATCTAGGCAGGGACTGCAGAGTTGAGCGGGCTGGTGGTGCTGGCCAGCGGTCAGAACCTGTGCTGTGTACGTGGGGCAGGTGCTAAAGAAGGAGATGGATGTGATCAGTTGCTCCAGAGTTGGGGTCCTTCAGGTTTACCAGAGCTGTCTGGTGGTTAAAAACACTCCCTGCTAAGTGTTTTGTTTCCTGAGGTCATACTCTTCTTTTCCCTTAAGTATTGTATCTATTATTATTATTTGGCCATGCTGGGTCTTAACTGCAGCACTCAGGAGCTCCGTGGCCATGTGCAGGATCTTTAGCTGTGGCATGTGGGTTCTGGTTCCCCAACCAGGGATCGAACCCAGGTGCCCTGCATTGCAAGCATGGAGTCTTAACCACTGGACCACGAAGGAAGTCCATATCCTCTGATTTTTCCTTCCAGTGTTGATACCCACAGTCTGAATCCAGGGCTGCTCTCACCACTGCCAGCCTGGAGACAGAGAAGGCAGGTGTTCCCCTCCCAGTAGCTCCACAGGCATTCGTTTGTCTCCCAACAGTGGGAAAGTGAGATGGAGGAGGACTGTTATTTTTGAAATGTCACAGTTAATTACATATGATCTGTGCCCCTTCTAAGGAGTTTCTGGAAACCACCTTCCCCTCCATCTGCCCAGTTCTAACCCCTGAGTTTGAGAGCTCCTCTAGGTGGACCCCTGTGTCCTTGTGTCATGTCCCTATCCTTCTCTGAGCAATTCCCTACTTTAAGGCATAGCAAGCTATTCCAGACTTCCCTGGTGTCTCAGATGGCAAAGCGTCTGCCTACAATGAGGGAGACCCGGGTTCAATCCCTGGGTAGGGAGGATCTCCTGGAGAAGGGAATGGCAACCCACTCCAGTGTTCTTGCCACCTCCCCCAAATAGATTTAAGGGACTAGATCTGATAGATAGAGTGCCTGATGAACTATGGACGGAGGTTTGTGACATTGTACAGGAGACAGGGATCAAGACCATCCCCATGGAAAAGAAATGCAAAAAATCAAAATGGCTGTCTGGGGAGGCCTTACAAATAGCTGTGAAAAGAAGAGAAGTGGAAAGCAAAGGAGAAAAGGAAAGATATAAACATCTGAATGCAGATTTCCAAAGAATAGCAAGGAGAGATAAGAAAGCCTTCCTCAGCGATCAATGCAAAGAAATAGAGGAAAACAACAGAATGGGAAGGACTAGAGATCTCTTCAAGAAAATCAGAGATACCAAAAGAATATTTCATGCAAAGATGGGCTCGATAAAGGACAGAAACAGTATAGACCTAACAGAAGCAGAAGATATAAAGAAGAGGTGGCAAGAATACACAGAAGAACTGAACAAAAAAGATCTTCACTACCAAGATAATCACGATGCTGTGATCACTCACCTAGAGCCAGACATCCTGGAATGTGAAGTCAAGTGGGCCTGAGAAAGCATCACTATGAACAAAGCTAGTGGAGGTGATGGAATTCCAGTGGAGCTATTTCAAATCCTGAAAGATGATGCTGTGAAAGGCTGCACTCAATATGCCAGCAAATTTGGAAAACTCAGTGGTGGCCACAGGACTCAAAAAGGTTCATTTTCATTTCAATCCCAAAGAAAGGCAATGCCAAAGAATGCTTAAACTACTGCACACTTGCACTCATCTCACATGTTAGTAAAATAATGCTTAAAATTCTCCAGGCCAGGCTTCAGCAATACGTGAACCATGAACTTCCAGATGTTCAAGCTGGATTTAGAAAAGGCAGAGGAACCAGAGATCAAATTGCCAACATCTGCTGGATCATGGAAAAAGCAAGAGAGTTCCAGAAAAACATCTATTTCTGCTTTATTGACTATGCCAAAGCCTTTGACTGTGCGGATCACAATAAACTGTGGAAAATTCTGACAGAGATGGGAATACCAGACCACCTAACCTGCCTCTTGAGAAACCTATATGCAGGTCAGGAAACAACAGTTCCTCGAGATAGAACTGGACATGGAACAACAGACTGGTTCCAAATAGGAAAAGGAGTGCGTTGAGGTTGTATATTGTCACCCTGCTTACTTAACTTCTATGCAGAGTACATCATGAGAAACGCTGGGCTGGGAGAAACACAAGCTGGAATCAAGATTGCCAGGAGAAATATCAGTAACCTCAGATACGCAGATGACACCACCCTTATGGCAGAAACTGAAGAGGAACTAAAAAGCCTCTTGATGAAAGTGAAAGAGGAGAGTGAAAAAGTTGGCTTAAAGCTCAACATTCAGAAAACTAAGATCATGGCATCCGGTCCCATTACTTCATGGGAAATAGATGGGCAAACAGTGGAAACAGTGTCAGACTTTATTTTTTTGGGCTCCAAAATCACTGCAGATGGTGATTGCAGCCATGAAATTAAAAGACACTTACTCCTTGGAAGGAAAGTTTTGACCAACCTAGATAGCATATTGAAAAGCAGAGACATTACTTTGCCAACAAAGGTCCGTCTAGTCATGTCTATGCTTTTTCCTGTGGTCATGTATGGATGTGAGAGTTGGATGGTGAAGAAAGCTGAGCGCCGAAGTATTGATGCTTTTGAACTGTGGTGTTGGAGAAGATTGTTGAGAGTCCCTTGGACTGCAATAGATCCAACCAGTCCATTCTAAAGGAGATCAGTCCTGGGTGTTCTTTGGAAGGAATGATGCTGAAGCTGAAACTCCAGTACTTTGGCCACCTCATGCGAAGAGTTGACTCATTGGAAAAGACTCTGATGCTGGGAGGGATTGGGGGCAGGAGGAGAAGGGGATGACAGAGGATGAGATGGCTGGATGGCATCACTGATTCAATGGACGTGAGTTTGAGTGAACTCCGGGAGTTAGTGATGGACAGGGAGGCCTGGCGTGCTGCAATTCATGGGGTCGCAAAGAGTTGGTCACGACTGAGCGACTGAACTGAACTGAACTGACTGAAGCTATTCCAGGGTTATCTTGTACTTTCTCTGCCCAAGCTCTGTGAAAAGGTATTTTTCTAAGAAATGCTGTTGCTTGTTAGTAGAAAATGATGTTTACATATGTGTGTATGTGATCTATTAATATATATAAACTCTATATATTCTGGAAAAGGAAATGGCATCCCATTCCAGTATTCTTGGTTGGAAAATTCCAAGGATGGAGGAGGCTGGTAAGCTATAGTCCACGGGGTCGCAGAGCAGCACACGACTGAGTGACTTCACTCTCTCTCTCTATCTATATACACAAATATATAGTTAAATATACACACAGAAACACAATTACCCACATTGATCAATCATCTTATCTGTTTTTCTGTGTATCTGCTCTCTATCCATCTTAACAAGGAGGAGTCCATACCTCCAGGTCCAATCAAACAACTAAGATTCGTTTTAACCTCCTCTCTTCCCACTTATGTCTTTTCTTTCTCTAACAGTGAAAAATCAGACACCAGTTATCTACAATATATTTCCATGTTTGCTTAATCCTAGAATATACAGGATGTAGTTTCAGACTTGCTAATTCATTGTGCTGTTGAAACAAAATCTACTACATAGAATTCAGTATTTGTTAGAACCTGGAGGTTTCAAGGCAACATATTGGTTTAAAACTTACTTTTTTGTCCCTTTCATTGTAAATAAAGTTAGGTTCATTTGCCCACATTTGTATTCTACATTAGGGTTTCTCCCTTTTTTCCTTGATTTTTATTCATTGAAAATGAGAATATGTGAAACATTTGTGTAAACTCTAAGAACATAAAACCACAAACTCTACTAAGTGTCACCCCTCCACCTTTCCTACCTTGTTGTTACCATCTTATTCTTCTCACCCATTTCTACCCACTCCCTGGATAAGATCAATCTCAGTAGTTTCTGGTTACCTCCCTTAAGTTTTTTTTTTACACTTGTGCAGATTGCAAATACATTTCCTTTTTTCTCCCTTCCATCTTTCATAAAAAGTGAACACACCATAAATATTCTTTCTTGCTTTCTTCATTTTGAAACTTCAATATATTTTTCTACTTCTGTATGTTTTTCAAAACCAAGGATACTTTTACATATTATTTTTTATTATTCGTGTATTTATTCATTTTTTGGCTGTGTTGGGTCTTTGTTGCTGTGTGTGGGCTTCCTCTAGTTACAGCGAGCAGGGGCTACTCTCTAGTTGCAGTCCATCTGGGTTTCTCATTGAAGTGGCTTCTTTTGTTGTGGTGCATGGGCTTAGCTGCCCCGAGGCATGCAGAATCTTTCCAGACCAGGGATTGAACCCGTGTCTCCTGGCAGGTGGATTCTTAATCACTGGGCCACCAGGGAAGCCCCACATATCACTTCGATAGTGGCCAGTGAATATACAACATGAAATAGAAAACAGCTAGGAGGCCTGCTACCTAGCATTTATTCAAGAAATTTAATTTTATGAATGTGTAAGTAAATATTTATGAGTACTGAGCCAGAAATCTTTCATGCACCATTTCAGATCCTCCTGGCTCATCCACTTCTTTTTCCACCTTCTTTTACAGTGGCTGCTGTGGCCAGCACCTCTGTCCAGCTTCACACAGCCTGGCAACACCTCTCCAGCCTGTGCTGTGAATCTCCAGCCTCCACCTGGGGGCCTCCCTGTTGAGGCTGTTGCTGGACTGCCCTGACAGTTCAGTTCAGTTCAGTCACTCAGTCGTGTCCAACTCTTTGTGACTCCCATGGACTGCAGCACACCAGACCTCCCCATCCATCACCAACTTCTGGAGTTTACTAAAACTCATGTCCATTGAGTCAGTGATGCCATCCAGCCATCTCATCCTCTGTCGTCCCCTTATCCTGCCTTCAATCTTTCCCAGCATCAGGGTCTTTCCCAATGAGTCAGCTCTTTGCATCAGGTGGCCAAAGTATTGGAGTTTCAGTTTCAGCATCAGTCCTTCCAATGAATATTCAGGACTGATTTCCTTTCAGATGGACTGGTTGTATCTCCTTGCACTCCAAGGGACTCTCAAGAGTCTTCTTCAACAGCACAGTTCAAAAACATCAATTCTTTAGCACTCAGCTTTATTTACAGACCAACTCTCACATCCATACATGACTGGAAAAACCATAGCTTTGACTACATAGACCTTTGTTGGCAAAGTAAGTTTAGTTCAGTTCAGTTGCTCAGTCGTGTCCGACTCTTTGAGACCCCATGAATCCCAGCATGCCAGGCCTCCCTGTCCATCACCATCTCCCAGAGTTCACTCAGACTCACATCCGTCGAGTCCGTGATGCCATCCAGCCATCTCATCCTTGGTCGTCCCCTTCTCCTCCTGCCCCCAATCCCTCCCAGCATCAGAGTCTTTTCCAATGAGTCAACTCTTCGCATGAGGTGGCCAAAGTACTGGAGCTTCAGCTTCAGCATCATTCCTTCCAAAGAACACCCAGGACTGATCTCCTTCAGAATGGATTGGTTGGATCTCCTTGCAGTCCAAGGGACTCACGAGAGTTTTCTCCAATATCATAGTTCAAAAGCATCAATTCTTCGGCGCTCAGCCTTCTTCACAGTCCAACTCTCACATCCACACATGACCACAGGAAAAACCATAGCCTTGACTAGACGGACCTTAGTCAGCAAAGTAGTCTCTGCTTTTGAATATACTATATAGGTTGGTCATAACTTTTCTTCCAAGGAGTAAGCATCTTTTAATTTCATGGCTGCAGTCACCATCTGCAGTGATTTTGGAGCCCAAAAAAATAAAGTCTGACACTGTTTCTACTGCTTCCCCATCTATTTGCCATGAAGTGATGGGACCGGATGCCATGATCTTCGTTTTCTGAATGTTGAGCTTTAAGCCAACTTTTTCGCTCTCCTCTTTCACTTTCATCAAGAGGCTTTTTAGCTCCCCTTCACTTTCTGCCATAAGGGTGGTGTCATCTGCATATCTATGGTGATTGATATTTGTCCCGGCAATCTTGATTCCAGCTTGTGTTTCTTCCAGCCCAGCGTTTCTCATGATGTACTCTGCATAGAAGTTAAATAAGCAGGGTGACCATATACAGCCTTGACGTACTCCTTTTCCTATTTGGAACCAGTCTGTTGTTCCATGTCCAGTTCTAACTGTTGCTTCCTGACCTGCATACAGATTTCTCAAGAGGCAGGTTAGGTGGTCTGGTATTCCCATTTCTCAGGATTTTCCACAGTTGATTGTGATCCGCACAGTCAAAGGCTTTGGCATAGTCAATAAAGCAGAAATAGATGTTTTCTGGAACTCTCTTGCTTTTTGCATGATCCAGCAGATGTTGGCAATTTGATCTCTGGTTCCTCTGCCTTTTCTAAAACTAGGTTGAACATCAGGGAGTTCATGGTTCATGTATTGCTGAAGCCTGGCTTGGAGAATTTTGAGCATTATTTTACTAGCATGTGAGATGAGTGCAATTGTGTGGTAGTTTGAGCATTCTTTGGCATTGTCTTTCTTTGGAATTGGAATGAAAACTGACCTTTTCCAGTCCAGTGGCCACTGCTGAGTATTCCAAATTTGCTGGCATATTGAGTGCAGCACTTTCATAGCATCATCTTTCAGGATTTGAAACAGCTCAACTGGAATTCCATCACCTCCACTAGCTTTGTTCGTAGTGATGCTTTCTAAGGCCCACTTGACTTCACATTCCAAGATGTCTGGCTCTAGATTAGTGATCACATCATCATGATTATCTGGGTCGTGAAGATCTTTTTTGTACAGTTCTTCCATGTATTCCTGCCACTTCTTAATATCTTCTGCTTCTGTTAGGTCCATACCATTTCTGTCCTTTATCGAGCCCATCTTTGCATGAAATGTTCCCTTGGTATCTCTAATTTTCTTGAAGAGATCTCTAATCTTTCCCATTTTGTTGTTTTCCTCTATTTCTTTGCATTGATCGCTGAAGAAGGCTTTCTTATCTCTCCTTGCTATTCTTTGGAAATCTGCATTCAGATGTTTATATCTTTCCTTTTCTCCTTTGCTTTTCACTTCTCTTTTCACAGCTATTTGTAAGTCCTCCCCAGACAGCCATTTTGCTTTTTTGCATTTCTATTCCATGGGGATGGTCTTGATCCCTGTCTCCTGTACAATGTCATGAACCTCATTCCATAGTTCATCAGGCACTCTATCTATCAGATCTAGGCCCTTAAATCTATTTCTCACTTCCACTGTATAATCATAACGGATTTGATTTAGGTCATACCTGAATGGTCTAGCGGTTTTCCCTACTTTCTTCAATTTGAGTCTGAATTTGGCAAGAAAGAGTTCATGATCTGAGCCACAGTCAGCTCCTGGTCTTGTTTTTGTTGACTGTATAGAGCTTCTCCATCTTTGGCTGCAAAGAATATAATCCATCTGATTTCAGTGTTGACCATCTGGTGATGTCCATGCATAGAGTCTTCTCTTGTGTTGTTGGAACAGGGTGTTTGCTATCACCAATGCATTTTCTTGGCAAAACTCTATTAGTCTTTGCCATTTCATTCCACATTCCAACGCCAAATTTGCCTGTTATTCCAGGTGTTTCTTGACTTTCTACTTTTGCATTCCAGTCCCCTATAATGAAAAGGACATCTTTTTTGGGTGTTAGTTCTAAAAGGTCTTGTAGGTCTTCATAAAACCGTTCAACTTCAGTTTCTTCAGCGTTACTGGTTGGGGCATAGATTTGGATAACTGTGATGTTGAATGGTTTGCCTTGGAGACGAACAGAGATCATTCTGTCATTTTTGGGTTTGCATCCAAGTACTGCATTTCGGACTCTTTTGTTGACCATGATGGCTACTCCATTTCTTCTGAGGGATTCCTGTCCGCAGTAGTAGATATACTACTACTACTGGTCATCTGAGTTAAATTCACCCATTGCAGTCCATTTTAGTTTGCTGATTCCTAGAATGTCGACATTCACTCTTGCCATCTCGTTTGACCACTTCCAATTTGCCTTGATTCATGGACCTGACATTCCAGGTTCCTATGCAATATTGCTCTTTACAGCATCGGATCTTGCTTCTATCACCAGTCACATCCACAACTGGGTATTGTTTTTGCTTTGGCTCCATCC
The DNA here is from genome assembly GCF_014754425.2 of Oryx dammah. NCBI lineage: Eukaryota > Metazoa > Chordata > Mammalia > Artiodactyla > Bovidae > Oryx > Oryx dammah. The sequence continues at coordinate 48,784,193 of NW_024070201.1, read as the reverse complement.
CTTCATTCTTTCTGGAGTTATTTCTCCACTGATCTCCAGTAGCACATTGAGCACCTAATGACCTATTTTGGGGTTTGCTTATATACCCTATACCATAGGGATGAATACAGAGTCACGCGGGGGTCTTAGGGATATTACATCATCTTCTGGCCATGAGTAAGACCTGCTGACATTCTATGATCCTTTCTTTCTGATAACCAAAAACCTTATTTCTTCCAAGGGTGTTTTTTCTTAAACCAGGCACCACCCTCCAGATAAAGTTGCATTCCTATAGGGTGAGGGTGTAGTGAGTTACAATCAAGAAAGGAATTTATTTAACCCAAGGTTAACAGGATTAATCTTAAAGGTTAATACCTATCTCTCCTATAAGCTTAAAGGTTAATACTTATTTCTCCTATATGTTAGTTATATTCATTATAAGGGCAGGGAATATGGAGATTTAGCAGCAAACATCAGCCCAACAAATGAAAAACCCTTCACCAATATAATTCCTAACCAACTCACTATACTAATAATTTCTAACTCCCCAAAAGAATTTGCCTTTAGTAAGTCTAAAACATCTCGTGCCTCTCAGGTTGGGAGGCTGTAAACAATCACATGTGGCCAGACGAACCTATACAGGCGGGCTAGATAACCTTCAGAGGAGTCGTAAGCTGAAACACTCTTGTCACGCCCAGGAATTTTTATTGCCTTGGAGCTGCACGTTTACTCCTTCTCCGAGAGAAACGGTTATGGGGGAGAGCCCCCCGTAAAGTCAGAGGTGTAGGTGAGAGCATAAAACAGACTCTGGTTTTGGGGTTAGATGCTCGGGAACAGGGGGTTTCCTGAGGCTTGATCACGCCTTTGTGTATGCCAAGCCTCTTTCCTCATGACCTTTGCCATGGGCGGAGTTCCTCAGGCTGGCCCCCAACACAGTAGCACATTGAGCACCTAATGACCTGGGGAGTTCCTCTTTTGTTATCCTATCATTTTGCCTTTTCATACTGTTTATGGGGTTCTCAAGGCAAGAATACTGAAGTGGCTTGCCATTCCCTTCTCCAGTGGACCACATTCTGTCAGGCCTCTCCACCATGACCCGCCTGTCTTGTGTTGCCCCACAGGCATGGCTTGGTCATTGAGTTAGACAAGGCTGTGGTCCTAGTGTGATTAGATTGACTAGTTTTCTGTGAGTATGGTTTCAGTGTGTCTGCCCTCTGATGCCCTCTTGCAACACCTTCCATCTTACATGGGTTTCTCTTACCTTAGGTGTGGGGTATCTCTTCATGGCTGCTCCAGCAAAGCACAGCTGCTGCTCCTTACCTTGGACGAGAGGTATCTCCTTACTGCCTCTGTTCCTGACCTTCAACGTGGGATAGCTCCTCTAGGCCCTCCTGTGCCTGCTCAGCCACCGCTCCTTGGGTTGCTCCTCCCAGCCGCCGGCCCTGGCCTCGGGCTGGGGGTGGCTCCTTAGGGTCACTGTCCCTGGCCTTCGGCGTGAGGTGGCTTCTCCCGGCCGCCCCTGACCTCGGACGCCGGGTGTCTCCTACCGGCCGCCACTGGCCTCGGACACGGGGTAGCTCCTCCCGGCTGCCACTGACCTCAGATGTAGGGTAGCTCCTCTCGGCCGCCGCCCCTGACCTCGGATGCAGGGTAGCTCCTCTCGGCCGTTCCTGTGCCATCGCAGCCTGGCACTCTAGGCCACTGCCCCTGACCCTGGATGTGGGGTAGCTCCTCTCAGCTGTGCTTAGTGCGCCGGCTCCCAGCCGCCTGCGCTTAGTGCGCCGGCTCGCAGCCGCCTGCGCTTAGTGCGCCGGCTCGCAGCCGCCTGCGCTTAGTGCGCCGGCTGCTGCTTTTTAATATGCTGTCTAGGTTGGTCATAACTTTCCTTATAAGGAGCAAGCGTCTTTAATTTCATGGCTGCAGTCACCATCTGTAGTGATTTTGGAGCCCCCCCACCCCAAATAAAGTCTGTCACTGTTTCCACTGTTTCCTCATCTATTTGCCAGGAAGTGATGGGACCAGATGCCATGATCTTAGTTTTCTGAATGTTGAGCTTTAAGCCAACTTTTTCACTCTCCTCTTTCACTTTCAGCAAGAGCCTCTTTAGTTCTTCTTCACTTTCTGCCATAAGGGTGGTGTCATCTGCATATGTAAGGTTATGCAAGGACTGCCCTTGGTGCTTGTATATAAACAACCTGCGATGCAAAACATTCATGCTCCAGGGAGTAAACCTCTGACCAGTGAGGGATGAAGCCTGTGGGTACACTCTTCACTGTTTCACCGGTGGATGATCTGGAGATGCAATTTAGAAGGATTATGTAACACTCACCCTTGCTTATTTTCACAGCTACAACTGCCTCCCTGCTCTCTCTTTTTAGAAGTCTTTCTTGATTTTTTTTTTTACAACATTGCTTATGTTTTATGTTTTGTTTTTTGGCCAGGAGGTAAATGGGATCTTAGCTTCTTGACCAGGGATCAAACCTGTGTTCCCTGTAGTGGAGGGGGAGGTCTTAACCACTGGACCACTGAGGAAGTCCCCTCCCTGTTGGTATTTGAATAATTCAGAGGTGATTTCTCCCCAAGACAGTTGGTATGACTGGTCTTTCTTCCCGAAACTATGTTTCCCTGGACCGACTTGGCTGTCTCTCTCTCTTCCCTCTAGTCTTACCTTAAATCTCGTATTCTCAGAATATTGACTCTGACCCTTATTTAATACCCCCAATCTTTTTACCCTCTACATTTTTCTATTTCCATAGCTCTTATTGTCTTCTAACACTTGACACAAGTTGCTTATTTTTGTATTTATTGTTTATTGTCTCTTTCCCCTCTCAACACAATAAGCATCACAAAGACAGAATTTTTTTCAAAATGCCCTGTTTCCACGGATACCTCCCAAATGCCTAGAACAGTGTTTTGATCATAGCATGGGCTAAATTAATTTTTATCAAATGAATCACATTTGTAAAGTGATTAGAATAGTTGCTGGTAGAAATCAAATAGTTTCTTTAACAAACTCAATGTATACTGTAAGAAAACTGTGTGACCTCAAAGCTGTCTCTCAAGCTCTCTGCAGGCATGTCTATGTAAGTCACTGTTATAAAAGCTCAATGAATGTCACTTAGGAACTGTATCCATCTCATGTGGTGAAACCTCCTATTCGTTGAAAGATCATGTCGGTGGCACAAATTTCAGTTCAGTGAAGGGCTCCTTTCATCTCCCCCTCAAGGCCTCTCACTGATAACTTTTGCAGCCCCATGATGCCCGCCCCCCACCCCAATAGAATTGACCAATCACCAAGAAGTCCTCTAGTCCCAGAAGGGAGGTGGTGGTGGGTTGTGATCTTCAAAGGATTGTTCATGAGGGCACCCTGAAGAGGGGGAAAATTGGAAAGAACAGACCATGCTTGGAGAACACATTTTTTGGACTCGCTGGTCCCAGGGCCTTGGCTGTGATGGTCATGCCTCACCAAAGCGCAGGTCCTGGTGCATGCGGAGCCCTTCCCAGTATCTGGAGTGTTCTCATTCGCTTCAGGGGCCCCAGAGGGAGACCAACACACAGGCCCCATATTTATTCCTTTTAAGCTTCTCTCTTTCAAGGCACCAACTGGATGCTAAAAAACTGATGAGCCCCAAACACTCATCTTTGGTTAAAAATTCAATTCAAGATGGACAATACAAAATAAAACAACATTTTATGAAAAGCATGAAAAGGAGAGGTAGTAACATAAGCAGATTTGAAATTCAGTCCTCTGGGGAAACTTATCCTTTGTTGTGACAGAGAATTACAGGTTATGTAAAAAGTCATAAAAACAGCTATGGGCTTCCTTGGTGGCTCAGTGATAAAGAATCTGCTTGTAATGTAGGAGCCATAGGAGACTCATATTCAACCCCTGGATTGGGATGATCCTATGGAGGAGGGCAGGACAACCCACTCCAGTATTCTTGCCTAGAGAATCCCATGGACAGAGGATCCTGGCAGACTCCTGGTAGTCCAGTGGGTTGAAAAGAGTCAGACACAACTGTGCTACTGAGCCTGCAGGCACAAAAACAACTATAACATTATTGAAGTGGGAGTGGGACAAAGTTCCTATTTATATTAGATACGTGTATATTTTCTCCTTTGTCATCATAAAATTGATTCCCAGATTAATCCTTTTGCAAGAAGTTTTCTTGTAATACATTTTTATTAAATTAAAAAAATGCATTTGTTGTGAAATGTAACCCTTCATATTAGGATTCAAAGATTATATGGATGCTTGGAGTAGGAAACTATGTTTATTAAAATTACATGTCAGAGAAAATAAATTATAGAGAAAGGAACTTGCTCAGTTATACTGAACTTCACTGGTGGCTCAGTGGTAAAGAATCTGCCTGCAGATGCAAGAGATACAGGTTCAATCCCTGGGTCAGCAAGATCCCCTGGAGAAGGAAATGGCAACCCACTCCAGTATTCTTGCCTGGAAAATCCCATGGACCAAGGAGCCTGTTGGGCTACAGTTCAAGGGGCCTGCAAAGGAGTCAGACATGACTTAGCAACTAAACAACAACAACATATACATCCTTTTTTATAAAAAACATTCTCTTTCTTTATAGGTGATTACAAGATATTGAGTATATTTTCCTGTGCTATATAGTAGGTCCTTATTGATTATCTGTTTTGTATATAGCACTGTGTATATTTTAACCCCAAACTTCTCATTTATCCTTTCCCCCCTTTGTAATCATGTTTGTTTTCTATGTCTGTGAATCTATGTCAGTTTTTCAAACAAATTTATTTGTATTCCTTTTTTAGATTCCATATATAAGCAGTATTATGTGATATTTGTCTTTGACTTACTTCACTTATAGCATAATCTCTAGGTCCATTCATGTTGTTGCAAATGGCATTATTTCATCTTTTTATGTCTGAGTAATATTCCTTGGTATATATGTCCCACATCTTCTTTATCCAGTCCTCTGTTGATGGACATTTAGGTTGCTTCCATGTCTTGACTATTGTAGACAGTACTGCAATAAACACTGGGGTGCATGTGTCTTTTCAGATTGTGGTTTTCTCTGGATATATGCACAGGAGTGGGATGGCTGGATCATGTGGTAGCTCTATTCTTAGTTTCTTCAGGAATCTCCATACTGTTCTCCATAGTGGCGATACCAATTTACATTCCTGCCAACAGTGTAGGAGGGTTCCCTTTTCTCCACACTCTTCCCAGCATTTACTGTTTGTAGACTTTTTGAGGAAGGTCATTCTGACTGATATAAGGTGATACCTCACTGTAGTTTTGATTTACATTTCTCTAATAATCAGCAATATTGAACATCTTTTCATGTGCTTTGGGGTCATCTGTATGTCTTCTTTGGAGAAATGATTATTTAGATCTTTGGCCCATTTTTTGATTTTTTTTTTCATATTGAGCTGTATGAGCTGTTTTTATGTTTTAGAGGTTAATCCCGTGTGGTTAACTTCATTTGCAAATATTTTCTCCCATTGTGTGGGTTGTCTTTTTGTTTTATTTATGGTTTTCTTTGCTGTGAAGAAGGTTTTGAGCTTAGTTAGGTCCAATTTATTTATTTTTGTTTTCATTTTCATTACTCTAGGAGATGGATTCAAAAAGATATTGCTGTGATTTATGTCACAGAGTCTTCTGCCTATGTTTATCCCTGGGATAAGTTCTACTTGATAATGGTGTATGATCCTTTTAATGTTTTGCTGGATTGACTGATTTGATAGTATTTTGTTGAGAATTTTTGCATTTATGTTCATCAGTGATATTGGCCTGTAATTTTCTTTGTTTTTATGAATCTTTGGTTTTGGCATCGGGCTGATGGTGGCCTTGTAGACTGAGTTTGGAAGTGTTTCTTCCTCTGCAATATTTTGGAATAGTTTAAGAAGAATAGGTGCTAACTCTTATTTAAATGTTTGATAGAATTTGCCTGTGAATCCTTCTGGTCCTGGACTTCTGTTTGTTGGGAATTTTTAAATTGCAGACTCAGTTGTAGTACTTATAATCGGTCTGTTCACATACTCTATTTCTTCCTGGTTCAGTCTTGGGAGAGTGTACCTTTTTAAGAATGTGTCCATTTCTTCTAGGTTGTCCATTTTATTGGCATTTAGTGGTTTGTATTAGTATCTTATAGTTCTTCGTATTTCTGTGATGTTGATTGTAACTTCCTCATTTTTATTTCCCATTCTTATTGATTTGAGCCCTCTCCCCCTTTTTCTCTTGATGGATCTGGCTAAAGATTTATCAGTTTTATTTATTTTCTCAAAGAACCATCTTTAAGTTTATTGATTTTTTCTATTGTTTCTTTTACATTTCTATTTCATGCATTTTGCTTCTGATCTTTATGATTTCTTTCCTTCTGATAAATGTAGGCTTTATTTGTTATTGTTCCCTACTTGAATTAGATGTATTATTAGGTTATTTGTTTGAGATTTTTCCATAGCCATTTAAAATAGAAATAGAAAAATAATCCTAAAATTCATATGAAACCTGAAAAAACCCTGAATAGTCAAACAATACTGAGTGAGAAGAACACAAATGGAGACATAACACTTCCTGATTTCAAAATATATAGCAAAGCTACAGTATATGGCCCTGGCAGGTACTCATCTTTAACAAGTGTGCCAAGAACACACAATAGGGAAAGGATAGTCTCTCTTCAATAGATTTGGGAAGACTGGATATCAACATCCAAAAAAAGAAAATTGGACCCTTTTCTTGAGTCAACTATTAACTGTGAAAAGTCAAACAACTGCACCACAAAACTTTCTGTAAGAAATTCAAAGAATTCACATGAACAAGTGTAGCTTTAAAAAATTTCAGTTCACTGATGTCCCAAAGTACATGAGGCATAAACTGTGGTCTGTGTTCTTGAAGTAATTTGGACATAAACTACTTGGCCACAGAAATACTAATACAAGAGAGTGTCCACTGACTTTACATTAAAAAAGTGTCTGGAGAATATGGATTTTTTTGTAGGGGTAATTACAAAAAGACATAAGAACTTTGAGGGCAATGTACTTTTTCCAGAATAGACTTTAAAAACTGGAAAAAAAAAAGTAATAATAAAGACACTTATAACATTCAAAACTTACTGGCTATAGGAAAAAACAGCTTTAAAAAAAAAAGAGGGATGGTACAGGGAGGGAGGTGGGAGTGGGGTTCAGGATGGGGAACATGTGTACACCCATGGCGGATTCATGTTGATGTATGGCAAAACCAATACAATATTGTAAAGTAATTATCTTCCAATTAAAATAAATAAATTTAAATTAAAAAATTAAAAAAAATAATAAAATGGAAGTTTATTCCTAGAAAAGAAAAAACAAAACCCCCCCCCCCGAAGTCTGGTTGATTTACAATATTGTGTAAGTTTTCAGGTGTACAGCAAAGTGATGCAGTTGTATACATAAATATACATGTTTCCAGATTATTTTCTGTTTTGGGTTATTTCAAGTTATTGAATATGGTTCCCTCTGGCATATAGTAAATTTTTGTTGCTTATCTATTTTCTGTATAGCAGTTTGTATCTGTTAATCCCATACTCCTAATTTATACTCCCCCCACCCCTTTTCCCTTTGGGAAACATAGATTCAGGTAGAGGAAACCTAAGCCTTTTCATGCCCAAAGATGTTGTTTTCTCAGGTGGCCACTTATCATTCAGATCTGAGGGACAGTAACATACAGTGGCTACTGTTCTTCATTCTTTTACCCCCAGACTGTCTTCCAGCTAGATCTAGGTTTATTTCTGAGGTTAAAATCTGAACTATGGGCTAGAACCCACTTCAGTGTCTCAAGGATCTTTTCAGGGATAAGAATATTTGGAACGCAGGAAGCTGAAGAGAAAGCTGACAGAAAAAAAATAATTCTGAATACTTGTGGTCAATTTAGATTAATTCCTTGTACAAAATGACAGTGTTTAATGTGGAAGGCAAAATTAGAAAAAAACAGTTATATGTTGGTATGCTGTTGTATCCATTGGTATATCTATGTTGTTTCAGAAATTCTTCATTTGGGGCCTCCAACAAGTAGGGAAATGCTTTTACTGCATGAAGATATTGACTTTCTTGTATTTCTACTCACTGCAGTATTCCAGCTCTATACTGGGTGACATCCTAACATGAGAGCTTCTCTTTCAACTCTCTGACTGTCCTTCAACTTAGGAGGTTGAACAAAAAATTACTGTTAAAGTTGAAAACCTGGGCTTTCAAAGCTTTGAAGTAGATTTTTCAGAGCTCCAAAGGAAGATATATATCATGAATTCCTGTGTATTTTCTCAAAGTTCAGTTCAGTCGCTCAGTTGTGTCTGACTCTTTGCGGCCCCATGAACCACAGCACACCAGGCCTCCCTGTCTATCACCAACTCCCGGAGTCCACCCAAACCCACGTTCATTGAGTCGGTGATGCCATCCAAACATCTCATCCTCCGTTGTCCCCTTCTTCTGCCCTCGATCTTTCCCAGCATCAGGGTCTTTTCAGATGAGTCAGTCTTTGCATCAGGTGGCCAAAGTATTGGAGTTTCAGCTTCAGCATCAGTCCTGAATATTCAGGACTGATTTCCTTTAGAATGGACTGGTTGTATCTCCTTGCAGTCCAAGGGACTCTCAAGAGTCTTCTCCAACACCACAGTTCAAAAGCATCACTTCGTTGGTGCTCAGATTTCTTTATAGTTCAACTCTCACATCCATACATGACTATTGAAAAAAACATAACTTTGAGTAGACGAGTTTTGTTGGCAAAGTAATGTCTCTGCTTTTTGATATGCTGTCTAGGTTGGTCATAACTTTTTTTCCAAGGAGTAAGCATCTTTTAATTTCATGGCTGCAGTCACCATCTGCAGTGATTTTGGAGTCCAAGAAAATAAAGGCTCTCACTGTTTCCATTGTTTCCCCATCTGTTTGCCATGGAGTGATGGAACCGGATGCCATGATCATAGTTTTTTGAATACTGAGTTTTAAGCCAGCTTTTTCACTCTCCTCTTTCACCTTCATCGAGAGGCTCTTTAATTCCTCTTTGCTTTCTGCCATAAGGGTGGTGTCATCACCATATCTGAGGGTATTGATATTTCTCCAGGCAATCTTGATTCCAGCTTGTGTTTCATCCAGTTTGGCATTTCACATGATGTACTCTTCATAGAAGCTAAATAAGCAGGGTGACAATATACAAGCTTGACATACTCCTTTCCCAACTTGGAGCCAGACTATTGTTCCATGTCTGGCTCTAACTGTTGCTTCTTGACCTGCATACAGGTTTCTCAGGAGGCAGCAGGTGGTCTGGTATTCACATCTCTTTAGGAATTTTCCACAGTTTGTTGTGATCCACACAGTCAAAGGCTTTACTGTAGTTAATGAAGCAGAAGTAGATGTTTTGATACTTAATGATTCAACTGTTATTATTTAGTCTTGTTATATAGACTGTTCTCCTTTATTTCTCCATTCTCTTGCTTCACTGATTAAGCTTATTCTTTAGCTAAATTTTTTCACAGACAAAGGCAGGCAAAGGACATAGTGGGGAAAGATCATAGGGTCCTGTTCTGTTTCACTTTGAGCCCAAGATCTTGCTATACAATGTTTGTTAGACCCCTTCAGGTTTGGGTCACTACTCTAATAAAATTTCATGCTGTATGTAACTTCTGACTACCTTTTCATTTATGCCTGGTGTTTCTTTGACAAGATTTTTCTCTTTTGAATGTCCTGCTTCCCTTGTATTCTTGATGCCCTGCTTTGAACAAATTCTCCCAGCTTCCAAGTTCCAATTGAGGCTCAGAAACCCCTGCTTTGAGTCAGTTGCTCTCAAACCGTGGTGTATGTTGCAATCATCTGAAGGGCTTTGTATATCCCAGATCTCTGGGCTCCACTCCCAGATTTCCCAATTTGGTGGCCTGGGGTCCAAAGTTACTTTACCCCACATTCTGGGTCAATGTTAATGTCCTGGGTTTGGGATTCATACTTGGAGAAGATCAGTGTGTTCACTAAGGTAGGACTCCTTCAATGTGACAATCACTACAATTGACAGAGGCACAGAGCCATAAAAGCTGTGAGTTTCTAAATGGATGCTTGTCCTGAAACATTTTGAAGGAATAAGACTGATTCTCCTTATTGTTTCATGTATGGTTCCTAATATTTAGGTCTATATCCTTGGTATGTCAACTCTGCAAATTAACAAAAGAAATGGAATTTAAAATGACTATATTTCAATATAGAGTGTTTGGACAGAGCTGTACATGAAAATATGGGAAAGCCATGAAGGTGCCTTGAGTCCCTGGAGAAGCATCGTGAATTCAAGAAAATCAAATGCAGGATGTGTGTGTTCTTGAAACTCCTGCAACACTAACAGGAGGGATGTTTTCCAAACAGTTGCTTTGTAAACTGGTGAATCTTGTTACTATTAATGTTCAAAATTATGTGTTTCCCCTATAATTGAACAAAATTACATTCTAGATTATCAACTGAGGGAAATAAATATGAAAAAACGATTGCAATCATATGTATAATGAATCAAATGTAAGTTTGAAAATTTCAAACATATATTTTACACATGCATGTTCTCAGGTCACTAGAGAGAATGATGACAAAGTTGAAAGTAGTCTGGAAAAGTCTAATATGCTTAGTAGCCCCTTGCAAATGTGACCCAGAGGACGAAGTGGAGACATCAAAACACACAGACACGTACAGGGGTAACTGTCCCTGGCAAAGGACTCTGGGATGGCAAGGGA